>NW_022104198.1:50889-52174 GCF_000313985.2 Echinops telfairi
CCGAAAACTAGAAAGGCGAGGCTTACTGAGCCATTTATCTCTCAGCCCTTCAATTAACCCCATATGTGTTTGTTGGCCAGGTTGGCACAATAAACTTTAACTATCTCATAGGGCATCCAACCAGAGCTCCCTTGACTTGCACTTAAAGACAAGCCTATTTGTGCTTGTATCAGCCTCAGGCTGGTCCTTTAGAGCTATGTTCCTGAAACGCAATGCTCTACCAACCTAGCTAGCTCCCTGGACTGGGAAAATTACGTACAGAAATTTGGGAATCTGTACACAGCCGACTAGTGTTGAGGGCCAATGACAAATGTAAGTATATCAGCAGACGTTTCTAATCTTTTATTTTATTAAATTTTTGCCTACTTAACTTTATGCTGAGAATTGTGCAGTCTAGAAGTGTAGGATTTCCTTCTCCTGATTCTTTTCCACTGGTCTTTGTGGAGTCTCTTCTATGTGTGCTACTTGGTCGCCATATTGCTCCGCCTCCGAGATAGGTCCATGTACACATAAATATAAATGAAGGCAAAACATTTTTCTACACACTCAGACATTTTTACTAAACAAAAAATTAAAATGTAAAGCTATTACTCTAAATCTTCCCCCAAAGAATGCTATGCTCCTTGATTTACAGCACGTCAGAATGAAAGCTCCACAATCCTCAAGAATGTTCTCTGACTTATGGGAACACACAGAAACATCCAGGGGAAGGTCAGCTCTTTGTTGTGGAGGGAGTAAGGGTTCTCAACAAAATCCTCACTGGACAGTCCTTCCTACTCCGGGAGAATAAGCTGGTGTATTATCATCATAAAAAGAAAAAAAAAACTCCTTCATGCAACATTCTACGCTATTTTCTCACTAATGTCACGTATCATTTTATTGAAGCATTCATAAGAATGTCCTTTTATTTTCTATGTCCTGTCAAAATTTCCATCCAGATTAGCTCTTTAGAATCAACAAAACAGCTACCATATAATCTGAGTTGATCTATATGCCTTGCATATTGACCTAGATGTTTCCCTCAGAAGTAACTGTTTTGACTGAGTCTTTCTCTCTGGATCATATTGATACATCCAAGAATTATCAATAATTAAGTTTCATTCTTTAAAACTGGCTTCATTAACTTCAACATTCTTTAAAACAGCCGTGAAATAGCAATTCTTTGAGCTTGTTGTTCTGTGTGCACTGCTTTCGACACCAATCAAGAAACCAAAAGGGTCACTTGAAATTGAAAATGCTGAACTATGTGAGATTCCAGCATCATTAGTTATCTTCTCAGTGATAT
>NW_022104198.1:52357-53510 GCF_000313985.2 Echinops telfairi
TAGGTAGGCTAAAATAATTATGAAGGTGTGGATTAATAGACCTGTGAATTTATTAATAACTTATGTACATATTTATAAAATGTTAAGGGTTCTAATTTGGCTTGGTGAAGGTTGTCATGGGTATAATTTTTATAAATTGTCATTACTCTCTGCAGATGCAAATTTCTATTTATTTGGTAAATTTTAAGGCTTTCTGTTACAATTTTTCAATCTTAGCTATACTTAACTATACTTAGATATATTGGCCTATATAATTATTTGTGATTTAAAAATAAGAATCCCTGGGTTCTAACTACTAGTGCCAGCAGATCTTCCCTGTGTTTTTCAAATTAAAATAAATTTCAAGAATTGCTAAGTATCTCTGGGAGAAAAAATTTCCCCTGCAATATGTGATTGTTAATATCAGTATGTGCAACATCAGTCAGGTCATTCCAAGGAAGATATATTGCTGTAACAGAGATTGATAAATATTCACCAAAATAAGAAGATTGATGATGTATGTGAAGGTAGGGAACAGGTTTAGCTTCAGTATGATAATTATGTTCTGTATTAAATGTTTCTAAACTTAGCCACTAATAATGCTTCTTAGTTCCCTGAGCTGCAAACCAAAGTCTCACCAAGAAATATTGCTTTGAAATATATTCTTGGATGACCAGTGGAAAACAAACAAAATCCATCTGCATGAAAAATTAATGTTCCCTGCCATAACATTTCCCTTGATTCACTGTGCTGGGAGGTCCCTAGAGAGGTGATGAAAGGTGTGAAAACCACAGTTTCTGAGAAACCCACACCTAGCTGCTTTCCATGGCATCTCCTGAGGAGACTTTCCCATCACCGTGCCTGTTCCTAGCACAATAATAGACTGTTGTGTCTTCATAGTGCACAGAACTCATTTTCAATCATCTTGGCTGGTGACGCGCACTCGAGACTGGAGAATTGGACTGTATTTTGTTTTTTTAATCATTTAATGGGAGCTTTTACAGATATTATAACATTCCATAGTTCATTGTAAAATTGCTACCACGATCAGTTTTAAAACATTTTCTCTCTTCTTCAACTCTTTGATGTCAACTCTCCTTTATACCCCCCCACCCCACCCAATCTCCCAGAAACCCTCATTTTTATTTTCTTTTTTGCCACATCTTACACAATC
>NW_022104198.1:54495-56069 GCF_000313985.2 Echinops telfairi
TACCATGAAATGTGTCTGACTCCATTATTTCAAACTCTCCTCTATCTCTCATGCTCTCTATGATATTATTATAATCTTTATATATGTTAACCGTACAATTGTGCTTATCTAACCCACGATTAGTTGTGTGGAGCTGGCCTTTCCCCGGCACCTTCCTCCTAGAAAACAGAATATGAAGCCAAGTTCTTCTTCAGAAACTCCAGCTTCTTGGGTGATTCGCTCAGCATATAGATTGAATGAGTATGATGAAAGGATACAACTCTGATATACACCTTTCCTAATTTTAAACTACAAAATATTCCCTTCCTCTGTTCAAATGAGAGCCTCTTGATGCATGTACAAGTTCTACATGAGTGCAACGAAGTGTTCAGAAAGTCCCATTCGTCTCAATGCTATTCATAGTTTGCTACGATCCTGTGTTAGGCCAGGTTGTCTAGAGAAATCAATCCGGTGACACTCATCTGTATAAGGAAAAGTTTTATATCAAGAAGTAACCTGATACCAAGTAGGCATCCCAGCCTAGTCCAACTCAAATTCACAAGTCTGAAGCAGGACAGGGTCCTCTGCACCCTCACATAGCTGCAGGCTGGTGGTGCAGAAAGGTGAAGAGTGATGCAGGAAAATAGCAGGCCAGTGGATGCAGAATCACATGAATCTAAGGTCAGTCTGAGTGTGGAAGGGTGCCAATAGTTCTCAGGCTGAGCAGCTCACCTAGGGCCACCCTGGAGACAGGCAGAATTCTATCAGGTAGGAAGATAGAGTGGCAGAGAGAGAGGGAAGTTCCCAGTTTCTCTGATTATTAGAAGGCAACACCCCCCAGGAGGCATCATCAGGCTGTGACCTGATTGATGGGTTGGATTCCACCACTACACTTTCATACACCTCCAAGTTGACATAAATCGGTCATAAGTTTATGACAGACTTAAGTGACATAAATATGCTGTCAGAGATCCACACAGTCAAATGCTTTTGCATAGTCAATACAATACAAGTAAAACATCTTTCTGGTAGCTTTCAGTCACGACCCATCTGATGTCAGCAATGACATCTCATTTCACATTCTCTTCTGAATCCAGCTTGCATTTCTGGAGACACCTTGTTGATGTACTGCTGCACTCATTATTGAATTATCTTCAGCAAAATTTTACTTGCATGTGGTATTCACTCAATTAGTTGATAATTTCTACATTTTTGGTTAATTTTCTTTTTAATAAACATAAATGTAGATCTCTTCTTGTCTGTTGTCTGGTAGCTATCTTAAATTTCTTACATAGGAGAGTGAATGCTACCTGTCCTTCATCAGCTAGTTGAAACATTTCAACCGGTATTCTGTCAATTCCTGGGGCCTTTGTTTTTTGCTAATATCTTGAATACCGCTTGGACTTCTTCCTTCAGTACCATCGGTCTTGATCATGTGCTACCTCTTGTTCAGTGTATTCCTTCCATCTTATTTTGACACTTCCTACATTATTTGAATTATGGTTTTGGTGAAGAATATGGAAAGAACCATGGATTTCCAGAGGAACAAACAAACCTGTCTTAGTACAGCTAGACCGCTCCTGAGAAGTGAGGAT
>NW_022104198.1:60061-61261 GCF_000313985.2 Echinops telfairi
ATGCATAGGAAGCCATTGACAGTGGCATGTTTTCATCAACTGAACCCAGTCCCCGAGGTAATATCTTTGCTATTTCAACACTCTATAAAGAGGCATTGTTCAGCAAATTTATCCAATACAATGTATCTATTGCTCTCTTGACTGTCACTATTACCATTAAGGGATTTGGGTGGGTGGGGGGGATTCTTTTTCATAAGCTAACCATTTTTCTGGAAGGAGTTAAAATTCACTCAAGCTTAGATTAAGAATGTTGATTAAGGAGGGGCCTGGCATCCAACCTTGTTCAACCAGCCTGCCTCAGAGCCCTGAGATTGAAACCTGGACTTAAGACCTAGGGGAATGGTGACACTTATATTCCAGATATGCATGGTGACTGGGCATGAGAGAGTCAAAAATAAATTGTGTGTTTCTCTAGTAGCCTGACTTGCATATTTTATAGTGGTACAAACCTGCACCTCTGTGAGATAACTGCCACTTCACAACTCCCTGTCTTAGAAACTCACTGATGGTTGCAAAAGGTAATGGCAGTCGCAATGCCAATGAAATCCAACTAGCTAATCCTCCCCACTTTATCGCAGAATGGCTCTTCCCATCACTCTCACTTTGTCTTCCTCCCCTTCCAGGCTCCTGAAGGAGCATGTTTCACAAGCTCATGTCTAGATACTAGCATTTCCTTCTCCCCAGAAGTCCAAGACTATGAATGGTACATCCTAGAAAACAAGCTAATGAGCTCTCTCCCGCTGTTTCAGTTGTTTGCCATTGGTCAGCATTAAATAGAAAGCTTGGAACCCGTGCTCTAGGCCAAGATGACAGAATGGATGATAAGTCTTCTCTTTCCTGGCACCATTGCCAGTACTTTTAACCTTCTGCCTTGGCATCACCTATCTACCTACCCTTAGCCATTCCTTGAAGATAAGGTGCAGTCTTTCACAAAGGCTTTAATATTGGGCATCCTTAAACACAGAACTGCAGAGAGTAGAAAATAAACATCCCTCTGGCCTTGTTTTCCTAGTTAAGGCTGTCTCTGTATTGACCAAGTCACCTCTAGGATTTGCTGCTTATGTCCCTCTGTCTCTTGTCCACTTCTAAAACAAGTTTCACTAGTTACCACACTCTGCTGTGCATATTACTATGGGCCTTTAATGGATTCCCCAGCCTTAGGCATTTCTTCACACACAGTAGATATTTTATCCAAGGGGA
>NW_022104198.1:62057-63299 GCF_000313985.2 Echinops telfairi
TGAGTTTATGGACTTGGACTGAAACCATATATTCTTCCTGAAAATTCACCTATTTTGATATCAAATTAAAGCGTGTGGGTTCCTCTTCGAAGTCAGCCCTCATCTGAAGCATTGAATTCCAGAGTCTGTATAGTAATCCACGTTCACAGTTGTCATTTTGGGAAGACCTGGAATCCATTCATCCTCTAAAACAAGCAAATGCCTCCTTCTGACATGAATGTTAATGAAGCCAACCTGAAGAATGGAAGAATGTGCTCTATGAGGATAGGGTGGACGCTGTCTTTAGTACAAACACCCTCAGACTGGATCATGGTCTTCAGTGAAGGGGGGGGAGATGGTCACTACTTAGAGCAAGAAAGGTAGGTGGAGAACCTGACATGCCTAAGTCAACACTTTCTCTTCTTCTGTTTCAGGTAGCAGATTTGCCACAGATTGAAAGATACAGTCCAGTGTATCACAAGAAAGGATTTCAACTTACGACCTGGTTTAACCAAATTCATTCACTTGACTCCAGGCTTCTTAGTGTCTCTGCTTTTTATTTAGAGAGTGCATTGCTTTGATGTAAAGAAACTCGAGCTACAAAATGGTGAGTACTGCAGAGACCTCTGGTGTTTCCTTTATAGAGAGTGACATTAGACAGGAATTGTTGGGAACATTATGCCCCAAGATGTGAGGTCCACCATTAAGGTAAAGCATGGCAGGGGCTTGGGGGTGGCAGAGGGGGGCAAGGAACTGAGTTTTATTAAGCATTCTATTGCTATCAAATGCATATGTGGTTTCAAGCACTGGATTACTGTGGTGATCTTCCTTATGAGACTTGGGGCTTGTTATATGATGTATCAACATTCCAGTTGGGGCCTTGGTTCTTTGAGGTTGGCAACAGTGCTTAGCATGTCCAGTGTTACTCTTACTCCATCACTATAGTTTTCTTTAGTCCCTTCAGGCAGTCAAGCATTTTCTTTAGAGTTCTAAAGATGGTAGATCAAGCTCTTACATTGTTTAGGGACTTATCTTCCAATGGCCTCCTCAAAGTAATGAGTCTGCTGACAGTGTGTCCAGTTGATCAATAAGTAGAATTGCTTATTCCTTATTTTCATTTATGGTGATGGTAAGCCCTGTAGAAGCATTCCTCACAGATAATTTCCTTTTGTACAACAGAATAAATCCTTCCTAGGCTTGCACCATCTTCACCATGCCTGACATGATTAATTCCATTAATGTGCTATTGTTCAAATACAGCTA
>NW_022104199.1:0-1212 GCF_000313985.2 Echinops telfairi
AAATCCATAAGTTGTGTAGATTGCGGTAGTTGATGCTGCAACATCTGCTAATCTTTAAATTCTACTTGGTAGTACTGAATATTATTTTATTTATATGCTGCTCCTTTTGACTTGTTGCTTAGGATGTGAGGAGATTCTTTCCCGGATTACCCTTGCTTGGTTTTATTAACAAGGCTGTATGTATTTAGCGTATGCAACATCTATGCTAATGCAACAAAAACGATCCGTTCTTTGGAACTGCAGATCCAGCTATAAAACCACTGCACCTGGGAGCTTTTGTCCAGAGGACTCTTGATTAAACCAAACTTAAAGCTATTCAACTTTCCCATTTCCTTTCTTTTAACATCAGGTTTGGTAAATAAAGATTCCTATTGAGTTCTTAAAGAACTGGCATGGCATCTCTTCAGTGTTCCTTCCTCTGCCCCTCGCACTGGCTGGTCCTCTATTGAATTTGGGCCTCCTTTCTACTTGAACGGACCAAACGGACTACTGGTGGACCGACATGTGTGTTTGACACCGCCCCCACCCCACCCCACCAAGCAGCGCCCACGTTAGTGTCTGAATGAAGTAGTGACGAAATCAATAGAAAAACACTTCGAGACAGTGGTAAGATGCGAGAACGGAAGCCCCAAACCAACCCAAAACATCAGACGAAGAGGGAGCGAGCGCTGGTCCACCCTACGCACCCTAACGCGCATGTGCACGCGTCCCGTGGGTCCCCGGAACGGGACTCCCAGTCGACCCCCCTAGCGGTGGCGAGGAGAACGACAAGATCCCCTCTCAGCGGGCGCGGGTCTACCCACCTCTCGCAGCTGGGGTCAGCCCGGATTCCCGGGTGAGGCGGGCGGGGGTGGCGCTTGTCTGTGTGTGTATTTTAAACCACAAGTTTGTCTGCTTAATAAGAAGTGTGGCAATGCAATAATCTTCCCCCCTTTGAGACTTTCACAAAATAAAGAATTGCGTCACTGTGGAAAAGCCCAGTGCTCTAATTCGAGACCAAAGTCTCCCAGCAGCCTTTACCTTCTTCATATACCACTTTTGCCTTCTGCTCAGGACAAGACATTCCTTTTGATTTTTCTGATGCTGTAACCTAAAGGATGATAAAATACATTATGAAAAACATTAAGTATCACAATCACTACATCTACCTCCCCTATACCTCTGCCACAACCAAGCTCACCCTCTTCCACTGTAAAGCATGGATTTAATACA
>NW_022104199.1:3929-5135 GCF_000313985.2 Echinops telfairi
GAGTGGCTGCTTGTTGGACCTCCACCTCAGTTTTCCTTCTTTGGCTAGCCCGAGGTCAGATATGGCCATGTAGTTCACTGGGTTCTTCTCCGGAAAGAATATGGTTACGTTTTGATTATTTTGTTATTCCTGTTTGAAATGGCAAAAATGAATGTCAATGTATATTTTCAACTGGGGCCAAATTACCTCTTGAATCTCTCAGCGATTATGCTTAGTGCAAATAGCTGAGTAGGTCAAAATGACTGAGAAAGATAGGCCCTGGCTTGATGCAGTCAGGCCTAAGGCCCTCCCTCCTATTTCGTACAAATGGACTCGTTTAGATAAGATTAAGACAGATAAGGGAACTTGACTGCTTTAAGACAGAGTTTAGGATCTGACTCTCTACTAAGTTTATACTGTTTTCTTCTGCCTATTGTTATTAATATGATTGATAGAAATGACTACTGGGAAGTAGAGAGTTTGTAAGCTGTTTCCGACCATCAATTTGAATCTTTAAATGACTTAGGACACACCTACAAAGAAAGGTTCTAACAGATAAGGCCCGTCCAGTACTTTGGAGTCCTCAGAACATTTGCATTCTGAGGGGTTGTTGACAGACTGCAGAAAAAAGGAACTCTTGGCCTTTGAATTCTGAACTAGGGGTTTGTGCCCAGAGCTGGAAACACTTGTAGCCACGAATAAACTCTCCTCTCTAGGACTGAACGTTAAAGGGAGCCGACGGGCAGCCTGAAATGCTTGCTAGATGACCATCTGGATCCACTTGTTGAGTAGAATAGAGACAGGTTGAGTCTGGCCACTGACGTCAGTGGACCTGGTTCACAGGGCCTAGAGAAGACGAGAGCGGGTTGGCTGGCCCGAAGTTCATGACCTTTCCCAAGAGGGTAATGGGTTGTTGAGAATTTGTGATGGGGCCCATGGTCCAAAGGTGAGGTGACCAATGGGCACCCTGGTAAGGGTGAGACGGCCCACACTGAGCTGACCAGAATTCGACAGGATGAGATTTTTGAGCCTGTGAATTGCTGACTTTGTACAGCCTGTCCTGATGTGACTTTGCTAATGGATGGGGACTCACAGGGTTCCAACTGGAATGAAGATTCTTTACATCAAAGAACATGTTTTGTCTTCTCAGAGCACTGGGGTGACTTGTGGGCAGTATAGAAATTGTATACACAAAACTGAGGGGGAGATAAAGGCATAAATTGGCTG
>NW_022104199.1:9189-10332 GCF_000313985.2 Echinops telfairi
AAACCCACCAAACTGTAAGGTTTTAAAGGATAGTTTTATGATGTGAATCTTATCTAATCTTTATAATGTACAGAAAAGCTAGGCAAAATTTGAGTGGACAACATGCTACAAACATGTTACACATAACTGCCATCTAGTAGATGCGGACTCCAAATAATCCCCAAGTGGTGCAGAACTGCCCCTGGGGGTTTTCAGGAACCCCCCATTTTACCCCCATAGGAGTAAAAAGCCGCATCTTCCTCCCACAGAGCAGTTGGTGGTTCTGAACTGCTGACCTTGGGATTAGCACCCCAACAGGTAGGTCGCTACTATGCTACCAGGGCTCCAGGAAAAATCCAAAACACTTGGGCTCTCCTACTGCAGAACACTCTCTTTGTTAATTATAGAGGTTCCATCTATTAATAATGCAAAACCACCCAGATTAATACCAAAGTTATCCTCACAAAATACTTCAGTATTTTATAACAAATAAAATCCAAGTATAATCTCTAATCACAAAGAATGTTTTATCTTTAAGGCTACTTTTAACAAGCTGTAAAAACCCTTACAGGATAAGCTTGCCAAACAACGCACACATTTAAAATTTTCAAAGGTAAAGGATATTTTCCTTAAAGTAATTAATAATTATGAATTACATGACTTCAGACATAGCACATCTCAGTGACAGAGTTATTGCTTAGATCGGGTGAATTATTTGGATTAAACACCTAACACAGTGCTCACATTCCTTGACACCCTGGGGGATGGTCCCCCACAGGCCACCACCAACTACACACAGGGCTCCTGGGCACGCATGCTCACACTGTATGTCCTGTTCTTAACTGTCACCTACTCCTTCCTCCGCACTGCTAGAGCCACCTACACAAAGCCAGGATACCGCCCGTCAGTAAGAAGAATGAGTTACTCAAGTAGGTGCTGGGTAAACCTATCCTTAATGCCCTCTCCAACTCCAGACTGCACGGCCTCAAAACTCCAAACGCCTAGTCATTTCTTCTCTAAATGTCCTGACTCCCCAGATACAGGGCCAAGTTATAAAATCATAGAAACCTTTATTTTAAACATGCTCACAATGTGAACCTGTCGTTTCTCACTATCGACCACATCTGCCCAGGTCCTTCCACCCGTTCCTTTTCACTGCCCTCC
>NW_022104200.1:0-993 GCF_000313985.2 Echinops telfairi
ATTTACATATAACCCCCTCCCTGGGGAACAGACAACAGAAAAATGGGTAAAGGGAAACATCAGTCAGTGTAAGACATGAAAAACTAGTAACGATTTATAAACTATCAAGGGTTTGTGAGAGAGGGAGGGTGGGGGAGGGAGGGAAAACGAGGAGCTGACACCAAGGGCTCAAGTAAGAAGAAAATGTTTTGAGAAGGATGATGGCAACAAATGTACAAATGTGCTTGACACGATGGATGGATGGATTGTGATAAGAGCTGTATGAGCTCCCAATAAAATGATTTAAAAAAAAAGAATGTAAATCACACACACACAAATTCTGAAACCTAACCATAGTCTCATGTTCCTATTTCCTTATTGTAGATTAATGAAATACCTGCATGTGAATGCTCAGGGTAATGCTTTCACAGTAGCCAGAAGGTGGAAACAGCGTAAATGTTCATCAGATAGAAGGATAGACTAAATGTGGCATAACCATACAATGAAACACTATACGAGTGTACCATATACGAAAGCCACAAATTGAATTAAAAATGTTATAACAATCCATACATCCTTCATATGAAGCACATTTATAGATATGTTGCCATATAAGCGCTGCAAGCACCCTCAATAAATTACATATATATATATATAAACTTTATGCTGAGGACAAATACACTAGTTTCACTTAGTGTGATAGATATATAATCGTTTGTCAATTTGAGGATTAAGAGTGTAGGGGTGGAGGCTAGCTTGTCAATCAGATCATAGTCAATGAGGCTTCTGTGTGGGCGTGGCCTTCTGGGAAATCTGGTACTTCCTCCTTGGAGGCAGGAGACACTTCTTTCGGCTCACACCTTGGGAGACATAGCAGCTGACAAGACACATGGATGTACCCTGATGCAGAGACCCCTGCCAGCGCTGAGATATTTCCAATGCCACTGGATCCAAAGACTTTCTACCCACTGGCCTGTGATCTTCTGCATTTGGCGTCATTGCATGTGTTTTGTG
>NW_022104200.1:8923-10215 GCF_000313985.2 Echinops telfairi
TTGATGAGCTGGCAGATGCTGGCTAACGTCAGTGGTCTCCCATGGTGGGAAAGGAGCCAGCTGGTGAATGTTGTTACCATCAAACAAAAATTTAAAAACAAATAATTAGAAGCATATGCAAAGTTCAGGGTCTGACTCTTTCATTTAATCATGATTCTGCCCGAAGTTACTAACATCTAAAAGTTACAGAGTTTATGTCCTAGGTTCATGAGCTGGGCTTAAAAGAATGGTCCGTGGTCTCTCATCATTTCAGTTCTACATCTATAATGAAAAGTTCTTGCTCATTAGGAACCCTGGCAGCACTGTGGGTGAGCTCTTGGCTGCTAAGTGAAGGTTGGCATTTGCAGCCCATCAGCTGCTCCTGGGTAGGAAGATGTGATAGTCGGCTCCCCTAGCGTACATAGAGAGCCTTGGAAACCTGAGGCAGTTCTTTCGCCTGTAGGGTCTCCGTGAGTTGGAATCAACTTAAAGACCAGGAGTTTATGCTGCAGTAGTATAACAGATAGATAAAGAGATGAATGTGTTTCTCCTGTGCTTCCTTTGAAATCAAGAGGATCCCTGGTGGCAGTGGCTACACCATTTACGAAGAACTGTAGGATTCAAGTGTCTTCCTGTTTTTAGAAAATCAAGGGCTAATCTCCAAAGGGGATTGAAACCTGGGGGTTACACTTATTCTGCACAATAACCAATTTTTAAAATTTCCCTGGAAGCCAGAGAGATGTTTTGTTGTTTATTGGTTTACTTTTGCTTTGGGTTGCGTGGGCCGGAGCGGCGAGACAGAACAGGCTCCAGCAGCAGAAATGGCTCCCCATAGTGCAGGGAAGGATGAATGGTTCATATGTTTGGCTGCTACCTGAAAGGTTAATGGTTCAAACCCACCAGCCACTCTAGAGGACAAGGCCTACTGACCTGCTGCCATAACGAAAACTGGATGGAGACGTTCTGTTGTCACATGGGTCACTCTGAGTTGGAATTGCAACTACAGTGACATGGCAGAGAAGGAAAAGGTGGAGGCTTCATGTCTGATTCTCAGTTTCAAAAGTCTCCTATTTGTTGTAATTTTTCTCAAGTCACGATTGTTACTCATAACACTGAGGTGCCACTGATGTTAGGGAGCACAGAGGAGCAAGGATGTGTCCTTGCTAGGAATTGAAGAGATGGGGCCAAGGACCATAGGGTTGTATTGCAATCAAGGGTTAAAAAGTAAAACGTGTTCGAGAGAACGTGTGAAAGCATTTTCCTTGATCCTTGGCCATAGCAAGGAGGGCCATGAATTTCCTATACTTAAGTGA
>NW_022104201.1:0-1365 GCF_000313985.2 Echinops telfairi
GAGAGTTAATTCAGGCCTCTTTTTCTCTAGACAAAGGTAACAAGATACAGGGGTCAAAAATTATGACTTGTGCTTTCTACTTAATATATATGTATTGCCTTGGACAAACAAGTTTACTTATCCAAGTTCACAAGCGAAGCTAAGCCTCAATTTCTCCAACTTCAAAATGAAAATATTCATAACAACCACACGGTTGCTTTACCCACCCAACCAACCCTGAATGTTAAGGGAAATAGTGCATTGAAAAGCTCATTGTCAACTAAATTCTGTAGATTTTAAAAATGGTTTGTGATCACCTACTAAATCGACAGATGGTGGTCCAAACCTACACAGAAGTGTTACAAAAGCAAATCTTATCAATCTAGTTCTAAAAATTTGCCATTGAGAACCTTCTGGAACACAATCTTACTCAGACACACCTGAGATCACCAAGAGTTAAAATCAACTCAAAGCCAACTTGTCTTTGTAAACTCTGTATTTCCTGTTCAGAAAACAATTATTGCACTTTGAAGAGCCTGTTTTGGAAATGGAACATCATTCAGCCCTTACAGGTATGGACCAAAACGGTGAAAGGTTTTACAGCAGGGAAGGAGATTGAGTGACCTGTGTGAGATCCAAGTCTGATAAAGCAGCTATAAGTGGAAGCTTCCAGGCCTCTAATGAGGAAGACTCCTCTGTTTTCCAGTCCAATCAGGTCCAGTTACCACTGAACAACTAGTCAGTTCTCAGTACTATATGAACTGCCCTGGACCGTGTCTTATAGGAGCATTGGGTATGTGAAGAATTAAGCTCTAGAAAAATGTATTCAATCAAGTATAAGTTTGAAAAGAGGGAAAGAAACCCATTGTACAAAAACTCTTTATAGGAAATAGAAGACATAAACTGTGGTGGTGAGATATTTTATATTGCTGTACACTGTCTGTAAAGCAATCACTTCTTTTGGAAAATGATGTTTCTATTGAACTCTGAGCTATTCATCATTCTGGACCGAAACAAAACAGTTTTCATAAAGAAATCAGAAATGCCATGCTGCATCAACGGTCCCAGTAGTCCTATGTTTTGTCTTTGAAAGTGGCACCAAGAGAGGGTTTGTGAGAGGACACAGATGCTCTATTTTAGTGGCTTTCAAAATTTTTTGACTGTGGACCATAGTTAGAAATAGAATTCGCATTGTAATTCAGGACACACACACACACACACACACACGTCTATATATACCTATGTATATAAAATCTAACCTTTTGTATTCTATTTCTTTCATTATCATTTAAAAAAATACCCCTGGCCCAGCCCATTACAATGACTTCATGGCCCACGAATAGGAGCACAGCTTGAAAAAAATCTTGCTGCAAGTGCTGTTGGCCT
>NW_022104201.1:2944-4549 GCF_000313985.2 Echinops telfairi
ACCTAGTCTTCTTTTTTACCCACTTTCATATTCCACCCCAGTAATTATCTATGTATGTTCATTGCATGTTTTGTCAGTTTCAGACACTAGAAATCTTCCATTTCTTCAACTTTTGCATTACTGGTTGGTTTATTAATTTAAATGGTAGCTATATGCACTGGTCTTCCATGTCTGTGTGTGGATATTATCTTATCAATAACAATTGTACTTCGCAATAGATTTGGAAATGTCCTTTTTGACAATTAATATGACTATTGCTTTTTAATTTGTCAACCTTAATATAGTGCTGCTGTTGTTAGGTGCCATTGAGTCAGTTCCAACCCATGGGCACCCTAATCACACAGAATGAAACATTGGCTAATCCTGCACCATCCACACAATTGTTCCTCTGCTTAATCCCATGTTGCAGCCACTGTGTCATTCCATCTCCTTGAGGGCCTTCCTTGTTTACTTTACCAAGCATAACATCCTTATCCAGGGATTGGTCTCTCCTGACCACATGTCTAAAGTAGTTGGTTGCATGTCGGGGTGCTAACCACAAAATCCTAAGATCAACATCTCACCATCCTTGCTTCTAACAAGCATTATGGTTGTATTTCTTCCAAAATAAATGTGCTTGTCCTTTTGTCAGTCAGTGGTAATATCAATATTCTTCTCCAGCACAACTGAAATCCAACAATTCTTCTTCTGTCTTTCCTATTCCATATCCAACTTTCAAATGGGTATAAGGCAATTGAAATCACCATGGTTTCACCCAGGCATACCGTACTCCTCACAGGAGCATCCTTGATTTTCAATACTTTAAAGGGGTCACGTGCAGCAGATTTACCCAATACAATGTGTCATTCAATCTCTTGACTTCTGCTTCCATGAGCATTGATTATGGATCCAAACAAGACAAAATCCATGATAACGTCAATTTTTCCTCTATTTATCACGATGATATCACTTGGATCCGTTGTGAGGATTCTGGTCTTCTTTACATTGAATTGTAATCCAGACTGAAGGCTGCAACTCTTGATCTTCACCAGCAAGTGCTCCAACTCCTTTTCATTTTCAGCAAGCAAGGTTGTGTGATCTGCATATTGCAGGTTGTTAATAAGTCACCCTCCAATTCTGATACCAAATTATTCTTCATATGGTCCATTTTCTATGAGTATTTGTTCAGCATACATATTGAATAAGTGTGGTGAGAACATACAGCCCTGTTGCACACCTTTCTTTATTTTAAATACTGCAATATGTCCTTGTTCTGTTCACACAACTGCTTCTTGATCCATGTTCTGGAATTTCCATGCTCAAGTTTATCCATAGCTTGTTATGATCCACACAGTCAAATACCTTGGAACAGTCAATAAAACACAAGTGAATCTTTTTTCTGGTATTCTGTGCTTTCAGCCAAGTTCCATCTGAAATTGGCACCTAGTATAGTAGACCACAGGATTTTCTGATCCAAAGTGGTTAGTACCAATCCATTTCAGATCACACATGCCCATGTCATCTAACACCAAACATTCCATTTCACTTAGACAACTTCCAAAATACCTCTGGGTGGGTCCAAACTGTCCTATTTTTTGGCTAGTATTCTAACATTAGCCTGACATC
>NW_022104201.1:6925-8112 GCF_000313985.2 Echinops telfairi
ATCTTTTTATTACTTCAGTAGAGCATCTAAGTAAAGGAAAAAAGCAATGAGACCAGATTGTCTGTGGCTCGATACTTTAACACAAATGGGCATCATAGACCAAGGTGTCCTGTGGCCAGAAACAAAAAGGCAGCAGGACCTTAACCTATTTACATGCAAACCTCATGGGACTGTGAGCTGAAAATAAAATTCTCCTCGGTCGTGTGTAATTCTTTATTATGATGATCCAGTCTCCAGGGCTATTTAAAATTTTTAGTTCAGGTTCTCTGAGTTCTGATTCTCTTCTCATCAAAATTGCTATCCCAATTTTAAATGTACTTCCCTGAGGGCAGAAAGCATCAACTCACCATCTTTATAGCTGGTGCATAATTACTATATGCAATATTTATCTGACTATTCATCTGTTTGTGTGTCTTCTGTCTAGCCAGTGAGATTGTCAATAGACAAATTTCTCAGCAGCTTGAACAAGGGTACTTTATTCATTGGATATTTTATAAGGACTATCTAAGCTCTTTCCATGGCCTCTAGGGCAGTCTGGTGACTTCAAGATGTAGAATTTCTCCAGTCTCACATGTAGCCAAACTCCAAATCCACTCCCATGGAGTCGCTGAGGAAGCCCCCACATCATAGAGCCATTACTCCAGCTGTAACTAAAGCTGGGCTTGAGTTTAAGGAGGAAGAACAATGCCATTAGGCATATCGGACTCAAAGAAACAACGAAAGAGAGGATAAATCAAGTTTACATATAAATCTATATTCATTGTGTGCTCCAGGATTTTATCAGGAGTTGCTGGAGGGTATAAATGGCATTCGCTGTTAAGAGATGGTTTGGAGGTTTCAGTTTATCAAGAACTACCAAGAAAGAGAGGCCAGGCAATTTATTTAGAAAATTACTAGTCATCAAAATTGCATTCTGACACACACAGGCTAATCAAGACTCAGTTTTTACTCTATGGCGCCAAGTCCTTTAAAAAAAAAAAAAGAGCTGTCAATATGTCTATTTTTCACAGTATATAAGTTATATGGCTTTACAAAAACTCTCACAGCATTTGAGACCATTTTGACTCTTAGCTACCCCATAGGACAGATTTTCTCCTGTGTGTTTCCGAGGCAGTAACTCTTTATGGGAGTAGAAAGTCTTATCTTTCTCCTGCATAATGGCTGGTGGTTTCAAACTACTGACATTG
>NW_022104201.1:9264-10290 GCF_000313985.2 Echinops telfairi
GACAACTTCAACCTTTTCTCCATTTACCATGATTTTACCCCATTGGGCAAATTGGGAGGAAGGTTACAATCCTTGATCTTCATTAGGAAATACTTCAAGTCCTCCTCATTTTTTGCAAGCAAGGTGCATTTTCTGCATATCACAGGTGGTTAATAAGCCTTCCTATAATCCTGATGCTACACTCTTTTCATATAGCATAGCTTCTCTGATAATTTGATCAACAAACAGATTGAATAAGTATGGTGATAGGATACAACCCTTATGCACACCTTTCCTGGTCTAAGCTATGCGGTATTGTTCTGTTACAAACTAATTAAGTCTTCACATTTATCTAATTAGCCCTATCACAAATGTATATCAAGTTCCAAAATTAACTTCAGATTGTTAAGTAATACCCTTACCCAGAACTCATTTTACAGATAATCGCAAAATTATTCAAAGCTACTGAAAATGAATTATGAGGACATTGGTATCCCTTAAAACACTTCATTAAATTACATGTTTTCCAGCATGTCTCTTAAAGTATAAAGGTGCCATCTCTATTTTTCTTAAAGATTTTCATCTGTGTTTTTATAGAAATGCAAGAGCCAAACCTTATCTGGCTGATTTCTCTAGATGTCACTACAGTTCTACACTGAATTTATAGAGCCTTCTGTTGTTGAATAGAACTCTAAGTTGTCCAACATGAGAATCAATCAATTCCTAGCTCCCCAGTTTTGCTGACCCTTGAGGGCTAATAAACAAAAACCTAAATAAGCATTTAAACAACAAATAGTTGTTCAAAGTAGTTGCACCAGTATATTAACAGGAAGCCTCCAGAAATGCATGCTGAATACAGAAGAGTACCTGGGAGAAAGAATACCACTGATGGTGCAGATGGATCTTGGAGGAAAGCAACGGACACTAGAAAGGTGTTTAACAAGCAAACAAACCACTGTCATCCCATCTATTCTGACTCAAAGCAACCATGTAGGACAGAGTAGGACTGGCCCACCCTCCACCTAGGAGTAGTATAATCAGAAGGTT
>NW_022104202.1:0-902 GCF_000313985.2 Echinops telfairi
CAGGCTGTGGAGCACGTCTCTGTTGGATTCCATGCTAAGTGTTCCACGTGCATCTCTCATCAAACCCCTACCGTCACTATCTGGCTGTCCTTTTGACAGGAAGCAATCTGGTGCTCAACGAGGCTGACACTGTGTGTCTACTTAGAACAACAATGAAAAGCTAGCTGTGATGAACTCAATTCCAACTCACAGGGACGCCGTGTGTTTCACCTTTGCCCTGTGCACCAGTGATTTTTCACAAGCAGATCACCATGCCTTTCTTCCTGGGTACATTTGGATGAACTCAAACCTCTTACGTTTTCAGATAGAAACCGAGCGCTTTGCTTGTTTGCACGACACAGGAACTGTTTACTTAAAACACAGTTGCTAAGCAGTTGGACAAGGATTCAAACCTATTTCTGACTGAGCTGAAATTCCCTATTCTAAATCACAAACTAGCTTTACATCGAAACAGAAGAGGAACCTCAACCCTCTTGTATTCAGTCATCTCGATCAACCAACTTGGGCTAGGTTTTGCACTATCAAATTACACGCTGACTTTCATGAGTTAATGTTGAAGATCTGTGTACTTTTAGTCAGTTACATTCCAAATCATCTCTCATAATATTTCCTCGAGGAAAAAAGGGAGAGGTAGGTTGTGGGGGCCAAACGCCTTCATTTTCCATCATTTTAAAAAATTGAATTAAAAAATGTCTAACAAATTGGATTAAGTTGAGAAAGGGCATACAGGTTTATCCATATAGGGCCTCAAGAGAGCAGTAAAGAAAGAAATGAGGAGGCTGATTTTATATTAGCTGCCCGGCCAGCCAGGCCACTCTATTAAAATTCCAAGAAAGTCCGCATCACCATGCTTCTTGATGTGACAATTAAACATAATCTGTAAATTCTCCCATTATCCATTC
>NW_022104202.1:3506-5424 GCF_000313985.2 Echinops telfairi
CTCCCAAACCCACAGGGACAATTCTACTGCATCCTACAGGGTCATTGTGCTAGTCTGGGTTGACTAGAGAAACAAATTCATTGACACTAATATATGTATATTAAAGAGCTTTATATCAAAGAGTAAGTATATACCAAGAAAATGTCCCAGCCCTGTCCAGATCAAGTCTATAAGCCCGATAGTAGCACAGAAATCCAATATTAGTCCATAACCCCCTCTTCAGAGTCACAGAGCCACATGAAATGAGGTAGAATTCAGCAAGATCACGGCCAGTGGGTGCAAAGTCTTTTGGATCGAGTGGTACAGTGGAAGCATCTCAGTGCTGGCACACGTCTCCATGTGGCACCTCCAGCTCTGTTGAGTGTGGGTCCTCAACAGGAAGGTGAAGCAAAGAGAGAATGTTTACTGCCTCCAGGGGAAAGAGAGGAAGTTTCCAGAATCCTCATGAGAAGGCCAGGCCTACAAGGAGGCATCATCAGTCCGTGGCCTGATTGACAGTATAGACTTCATCCCTGCACATCTTTATCAAGTTGACATGGAATTATGTAACTACCACAGTCATAATAAGTCAGCATCAACTCGATGGAAGTGAGGTGTTTTTGTTTTTATTTTAACATCACTTATCTCATCAGTACTTCAAATACTAGGGCATCACTCATGGTGAACAGATTTCAATAGAGTTTATAGATTGACAGCAGTTTGAGAAAAGGGTGGACATGAGTCACATATGAAATATTAGCAGGAGAAAACCTTATACAACGCTGTGGAACATTGTCTGCTATAGTTTTAGAGGATGAGCCCTTCACATTGCAAAACACTCAAAATATGGTGTCGGGAGAGCTGCTCATTCAAGAGAGGCAATCATAAGGATGTGGATGGAGAAAAGTTTTGGGGATCTTCATTTGCTGATGAGGCAAGATTCAAAACGAGGAGAAACAGCTGCACACATCCATTCTTAATCAGAACATGGAAAGCCAGAGTATGAATCTAGGGGAAAATGGAATTAATAAAAACGAAGTGGAATGCACAAAGATAGATATCCAAGGCATTCATTAGTGAGCTGCAATGGATGGGCATTGGTCATTTTAAATCAGACAGTCTCGTGGCTTACTGTGCCAGGAACAACAAACTGAAGAGGAATGCATCATATTCATCATCAAAAAGGACATTTATGATTGACCATAAAGTGCAATGTTGTCAGTGATATAATATCCATATGCCTTTAAGAAAGGCCACTTAATACAAACGTTATTCAAATTTATGCATTAACCACTAATGTCATAGATGAAATTTAAGAATTCTTTAAATGTCTTCAGTCTAAAATTGACCAAACGGGCAATCAATGCATTGATTGATTGATACCAGATGCATTGATAATGACTGGTAATTGGAATATGACTGTTGGAAACTAAGAGGAAGGATACATGGTTGAAAAAGATGACCTTTGTGTTAGAAAAGACATTGGAGAGTGAACAATAACATTTTGCTAGACTGATGATTTATTCATTGGAAATATATTTTTTCAACAATATCAACAGTGATGGTACACATGGATCTTTAAATCTATTATATTTGTGGGAAAAGGTGATAGACTAGCTCAATATTATTGCTTAAACCAGGGCTAAGGTTCTACTTTGGAATAGATCCTTTTAAATAGACATGTAAATTCAAGTTGAATATGAAGACAATTAACATAAATTCACAAGAGCCAAAATTTGACCTTGCGTATATCTCACCTGAATCTAGAGACCTACTCAGGGAAATATTTGACTCATTGAAAAACTAATGATCAAAGAAAGACCAGATAGGTTGTGGGACACTATCAAGATCATCAGACATGAGGAAACCAAAGGTCATTAAAACACAAAAATGATCAAAATGGATGTCAGAAGAGACTCTGAAACTTGCTCATGAACAT
>NW_022104202.1:6477-7515 GCF_000313985.2 Echinops telfairi
AGAATGCCTCCTCTTTCTCCTGATGTGGTGCTATAGTTACCCCAAATCAACAGACATTCCTTTAAGGGTGTCCAGTGAACATGGATGGAAATTCCAGTTCATTCCAGGAAGGGGATATATGACTATTTCAGAGGTGATTGCACTTCAGTTGGTGGGTGAGTGAAATGAGGCAACCCACTATTGGAGAAAACCCTTAACATTGCTTATATAGATCCTCAAGATGAATATGCCTAGTATTATATTCCTAATTGAGCATTTTTGACCTAGATTCTATCTAGCCTTTGGCGATTTAGGCTGCATGCTAGAGACAACCAGGACTATCGGCTTGGCCACACATACCTAAAGGCTCCAATTTGGAAATTCCACTAAGTGAACAGGACTTTACCTTAAACACATCCCACCCATAGCAGATTTCAGGAACTGAAATGGTTCCTTGGACTTAAAGCTGAACTGTCTTACAGTGAGAAGAAGCAGATGACTGTGACCACAAGGTTATGGATTTAGAAGTCATTGAGCTCTGGTTTGGATGTCTCTCGTTGAGGGTGCTCAATGAATGGCAGCCTGGACCTCCCATCAATATTTCGCTTCCAAGCTCCCTTTGCTTTCTAATGACATGTCTTAGTCTAGCAGGCAGAGTTCTCTTTTTGTGAATGAGCCTTATTCAAAGTTTTGCCCTATTTCCAAGTTCATTGTTCGTATGCATTGTGTCCAGTCAGTTGAATTTTTGATCTGGACAGTTCAACAATCCATGTATTTTGGTCTAAAAAACTCTCATATGCATGTGTACTTTGCTTTTCGAAACAGTATTTAAAATTCTGTAACTTTGGCTTAGTGAAGGATACTATCAATTGAATTATTATATGTCCCTGGGGATATTTAAAATGTTTCTCCACAAAAGCATCGTGATGTCTTAAAATTAGACTAGGCACATAGAGTATATTAACCATAGACATATGAATGGATTTTGAGCTTTTATTTTATCTTAGACCTAATATCACTCACTCACTCACTCACTCACTCACTCACTCACTCACTCAC
>NW_022104202.1:9209-10286 GCF_000313985.2 Echinops telfairi
CTGGAGTATATGGAAAAGAACATGCTTTCAGGATGGGAAGAAAGCTCGTTAACAAACTGTGATATGCCGTTGACACAGCAGTGCTTCCTCAAAGTAAAGGGGGACCTAAGTACAAACTGATAAAGAAAGATCAAAGCATACAGCCTTCAGTATGTTCCGCCAAGCCATACGAAGGAAAAAAAATCCACACAGCATAACGATGGACAGAGGAAATATTGAAGTTGTCAAAGATTGCATTTCACTTGGCTATATAATCAATGCCCATAGATGCAGTCATCAAAAAAAAAAAATCAAATGATGTGGTTCATTGGGAAAATCTACTGCAAAGGACATCTTTAAAGTGTTAAAAAGTAAAGCTGTTATTTTGGGGACTATGATGTACCTCACTCAAGCCATGGGGTTTTCAGTCACTCGATATGTATGCACAAGCTGGCTAATGAATAAGAAAAGCCCATGAGGAATGGATGCTTTTGAATTACGGCATTCTCTGAGAATACGGAATATACCATGGACTGACTGGCAGAGGAGCAAACAAGCCTACCTCGAAGGAGGACAGCTAGAAAGCATCTTAGAAACGAATATGATCAGACATCCTTTCATGTTCTTTGGAAATGTCATCAGGAGGGACAAGTCCCTGGACATCCTTCGTAGTGAAGTGGAGGGTCAGCGAAAGAGAGAAAGACCTTCAATAAGATGGATTGACACAGCGGCTGATCAATAGCGGCTGGACATTAACAATGGGGAGGACAGTGCAGGGCCAGGCAACATTTCATCGTGTTATATCCAGGGTCACTATGAGTTGGAGCTGACCTGATCAAACCTACAAAACTGTAATCCCATGTAAGTATGTTTAACTTTAGTGGGCAATGAAAACGTGTCTTCCAAGTTATATCAAATTAAATTTACACCAGCCCTGAATGCTCCTAATTATTACCCAGCGTGGTGAGGCACTTATTTAACGATGCTCTTTGTAGGGGCCACTGGACCCTTTCTCTCCCACAGCGACCCTCTGCACTACTGAGGGAACCACTGCCCACTTCCGCACCATCCTCACCACGGTGCCTATATTCAAGGTCG
>NW_022104203.1:0-6200 GCF_000313985.2 Echinops telfairi
AAAGGCTCAAGTAGAAAGCAAATGTTTTGAGAATGATGATGGCAACAAATGTACAAATGTGCTTGACACAATGGATGTTATGTATGGATTGTGATAAGAGTTGTATGAGCCCCCAATAAAATGATTAAAAAAAACATCCCCGCTCACAGCTGTTTCCTGTCCTGCTGGCTGGTGTTTGGAAGCAGGTCACAGGCCTTCTGCTCTCTCTGTAGTTCATTTTAGGATGGAAGCACCACTGACTTCTTTGCAACATTGTTTGAGTTCAAACCCAAGGCAGCGAGAGACTCGCCTTAACGTGGAGACCAAGACACTGACACACTGAGCCGGAGCCAGTCTGCGAGGCCCGAGTGTCCTGGCACTGGGCGATCACAGTGCGGCAAGCGGACCTCCATGCAGTGACGGCAGGCCGGCCAGGAATGGATCGGCAGCTTTGGGGGCTCTTCTGATAGCAGCGAATAGACAGCTCTGTGTGACGTGGTTACTGCCAGTATTTGCGCCTGGAACTGTTTGTTGTGTCACTGAAACTGTCGGTGCCTGGTGATGGAGGAGAAGGGAGCACATTCCCAAGGGGCCTGCTGAGCTGAAGTGCAGCCTCCTTCCAAACATCAGAGCAACTCCCCAGCCCCTCTCACAGACGGGGGCTGGCTGCCCATGCAGTGGGTTGGCCAGGATGTCACCGCACACACCTGTGCTCCCCGCCTGCCCAAGCAGACTTTTTCTGTTCTCTCACTTACACTTCCTCCTTTGCCCTTTCTTTTCTTTAGAGACCCAGCACACCCGGTCACTTGTGCCTTTCTGGTCCCTCACAGATCTTCATCTGTTGTTTTCCGCAAACATCCACTTTCTGTTGCCTCCCCTCCCTCGCCCTCTCCGTGGCCAACCCACTCTGGAAGAGAAATCCTGGCTCTTTAGGGCCAGGGTGGGGTGGAGCATGCTGGGTCCTGCGGTGGTGCCCAGGGGTGAGTGCCCCACCAAGGCTTCCCAAGAAGGACTCAAAGATGCGGAGCAGGGATTACAATCTCAACTCTCAGGTCCAGCCGGTTTCTCCCTCCTGAAGCCTGGAAATCCCTCTGAAGAACCGGCCACGCGCTCCCAGGGGGAAGCCTCCAGAGCTAGTTCTTCGTCACGCGGGACACACAATTTGGAAGCTGGACAGCTGAGGCGGGGTCTGGGTCCTGCCTAGCTCTCTGACTGGTTGACCTCTGTCAATTCCCTTTGAGGCTCTAATTCTTTTTTGTTTGTTCGGTAATTCTATGCCTCTTATTCAGTTATTTCAAAAAATATTTGTTTCAACATCTGCATTTCAAAACTCCATACAAACCCGACTCTTGCTTGTTATGGGTTTGCTCTCCCTAGTGCACCCAGGCTGCCGCGGAGTCCGTGTCTTGGTTAGTGGTTGTTGTTAGCTGCCACTGAGTCTCTTCCGACTCATAGCAACCCCGTAGACAACAGAGCAACACACAGCCAGGGCCTCCACCTTCCTCGCCGTTGTTCTTGTTTGGGCTCATTGCTGCAGCTGCGGTGTCAATCTTTGTAATCTAGTGTTACTATAACAAAGAGCACCAAGTAGGTGGCTTTTTAATAAACAGTGTTTTATTTTTCACAGTTTAGGAGCCTGGAAGCCCTAATTCAGGGCACCAGCTCTGGGGGAAGGATTTCTATTTCATTGGTTCTGAGGGAAAGTCCTTGTCTCCTGTCAACATCTGTGGGCCTGGCATCGCTGGGGGATGTCCATGTGTCTCGGCATTAGTCTTTCACTGGGTCTAGGAGGGTCTTAGTGCAGGGACTCAAGTTCAAAGGATGCACTTGATTTAGAGTTGGTGGTCCTGAGGGCCCTCTCTCTCTGCTGGCTTTTCTTTCCTTTTCATCTCAGGTCCCACACAATGCAAGCCACATGCCAGGGAAATTCCCTTGGGACCAGGGCTGTGACCTGAGTCAGGGGTTGTGTTCCACCTACCCTAGCCCTGCATATTAACATAACAAACACAACCGGATCCTCAGGAACATGAGCTAATCCTGCCTCATTAACACTTAGAGGTCAAGATTGACAACACAATATGAATGGAGGATAATTACATCAGATCACATTATGAAAGGGCAAGAGTCACATCATCCCACAACGGCCAAACGACATCATTCCCTAACCAATGAACCACTGAGAATCGTGGCCTCATCGAGTTGACGCATAATTTCTGGGGACACAGTTCCATCCATAGCAGTCAGCTACCTCCCAGGATGATGGCAATGGGGATAAAGGTGATACTGATGACAGCAACTGTCACTTGGTGGTGGAGAAGTGCCGAGGGCATGGCACGGGCCTTGGACCCCACCTGAGGGGCACGCCAACGAGCGGTTTCTGTTCTCCATCAGTTTCTGTTCCCAGCTGTGACAGACCCTTCAGTTTAGAACTCATTGCCAGTGTTGTTGTTTTCTGCAGCCTGCCTCTGCTTACTGCTTTCCAGCCACCGTTGTTGGGTGCTTTACCGGATAGACTCAGTTTATTCTACCACAACCTCATGAGTAGGTAGTAATAGCATCTCTCTTTTCCAGGTGAGGAGATGGAGGTCCAAAGAGGTTCAGTAACTTGCTCAGAGTTGCCCAGCTGGTAACAGTGGAGCTGGGATTCAAACCCGACCAGCCTAGCTCCATACTCCATACTCTTATGATCATCTTGTTAGCCTATGGACTACGCTCTCGCTCCTGTACTTTTCTGGATGGCCTGGGACCGGCAGGGTTGGTGCTGCTCTGGCTGCTGCCCTCTGAGAAACCATGCCCACAGGCCTGGCTCTGTGAACACCTGCCCTCGGGAGATTGTCCAGGCCACGGAAGAGAGGGCCCAAGTCCTGAGAACATGTGGCCATCTCCACCGGGGCTCCTGAGGAAAATGGTGTCACTGAGAGGGAAAAAAGAGCTTGGTCTAGGGCTCCAGGACCATCTGTGTTTTCCAGGGAGGTCTCTTCAGGGCTGTTGTTTTGTAAACCACAATACATTAATATTCCGAGAATGACTATTCTTAGTTTGGCACATCAGACCTCTTATTTGTCAGCTTCGTTCTTTCTGGTTTCTGTTTAAATATGGATGAGTATTGGCTTGGCGGCTGCTCCCTTTATTTCATTTCCAAAAGAGACTTGGTGGGAAGCCTTGTTTATTTACCCATTTCTTCAACAAATATGACTAGGATGCTCGGCTCATTACCCCGAGGGATTGTTTGTTGCCAATTATAATGATTTTGACTCCTGGCCACCCCGCACGTGCAGGGTAGAGATGCTCCGTAGAGTTCTCCAGCCTGTGAACTTTTGGAAGCAGAACCCCAGATCTGTCTTACCAAGTGCCTCTGGATGGACTTGAACCCCTAGCCTTTCAGCTAACCACTGAAAGCTTCATGGCTTGCAGGAGCCCCGGTGGCACAGTAGGCTAAACATTGGACCAGGAGCCCAGGGTCTGGCTGCTCAAACCAACCAATGGCTTCTTGGGAGGAAGGTGGGGCAGTCTGTTTCCACGAACAGGATTTCCAGTCTCCGGAATCCTGGAGCTGCTCCAACCTGTCCGACAGCGTCTCCGTGAGGTAGAATGGGCTCGAGCAGAGTGGGCTTGGGTTTGGATTTAGTGACCATTTGCACCAGCCACGGATGCCGCAGTGGGACCTTTGCCCACCTGGAGTCTACTAGGGGCAATAGAATGCCCGGGGACAAGGACAGCATCCCATGGAATCCTACGTGAGCATTGCCATCAAAGCACTTACTCCAGGACTTCAGACAGGCCTCTCGGGAGAACCAAACCCATTGTTGTAGAGCTAATTCTGACCCCCAACCACTGCATAGGGGTGTCCTGTCAGGTTTGTGAGGCAGTGAGCTTACGGAAGCAGAATGCCACGTCTTTCCCTCGGGGCGCAGCAGGTGATTTCCAACCACTCATCTTTTAATTAGCAGACAAGTATTTAACCATGAACCACTGGAGGTGACAAAATACAATGATATGTATGAAATCATTCTATTTCTTTCTCCTGAAACAATATGGTGTGGTGGAAATCTAGGCTGATGGACAGCTCAGTGTCACAAGGCTAATCAGTGTGGTAGTTACATAATTTGGTTCCAATTTGGAACTTGACCCCTGAAGACTCTATTGACAAAGTGGACTTCCTGGGAGACATCCCTGAGGAGAAGCCACATGGAGCTACCCTGATGCAGCCTGGGAACTGGAGGAGCCACATGAAGACCCCTGCCAGCACTGAGGTGCTTACAATGGCACTGGATTCAAAGACTTTCTACCCACTGGCTTGTCATCGTCCTGCATTCGGCGTCATTGCATGTGTTTCGTGAGTCTGAAGAGGAATTTATGGATTGGTATCAGACATATGGGCTAATATCGGACTTATGGACTTGATCTGGACTGGGTTGGGATGCTTTCTTAATGTACTTTACCCGTTATATAAACCTCTCTCTTATATATGTGTCTCTGAATTGGTTTCTCTAATCTACCCAGATGGACACAATCAGGAACCGACTTTATCTGCTTCGCTCAACTATATCGTAGGGTGCGTCTTCATCTGTTGGGACAAAGCTTGGTTATTGTCACATATGGCTTCTGGCTTATGGGATGGCAAGAAGAGGATAGGAGAACACACAACAGATGTTTTAAAGCTCAGATCCAGAAGAGACTCACGTATCTTATGGGCCAGAACTTGGTAACTTGGCCACACCTGTTTTTACAAAGGAGGCTGGGGAATGTACAGCTAGTCCTTAGCATTTAACGGCGCTCCATTCTGATGACTCCATATTTTAATTTTATTATGATTGCCTTTTTGTCTACCAGTGTGGAGCCCTGGTAGTGTGGTGGGCTATGCCCTCTGAGCTGCTATATTGCAAGGTCATCGGTTTGCAACCACCAGCTTGCTCCATGGGAGAAAGATGAGGCTGTCTACTTTTGTAAAAATTTAAAGGCTCTGAACCCAAAGGGGCCATTCCCCCAAATGACAAAGAGGATGTTTGTAAGTAAAGTTTGTTGTAGCTTGAACATGTTGTAAGTTAGGGACTCCTGTAGTCTATAACCAGATGGCCAAAAGTCAAGCCAAAGGCCTAAGATGGTAGCAAAGGAGGGACTCTGAGCTCTATCACGTTTACAGTGCGTTGGGTCTTGGTCTATGAATAGAGCATGCAGGGGTGGGGTGGGATGGGGGAATGGCAGAGGTGTGGGGAAGTGCAGATGTTTTCGGAGAAGGCTGGGTGTCTGGTTTGGGTAGAGGAGGATGTGACCTACCTCTGGATGAAGATGACGTGGTTCTCATCATTTTAACAGGCTGCTCAACCGTCCTACTGAAAAACTCCGAGAAGCTGGGATTACATGAAGCAGAACGTGGCATCAGGATTGGAGTTAGGCTTATTCACAACCTGTGCTGTGCAGATGACACAACCTTGCTTGCTGAGAGTGAGGAGGAATTGATCAAGAGACCAGAAGATGCATTGCCTTGGGTGAATCTGCTGCCCAAGGCCTTTTTTAAAATTAAATACTTCTATTGGGGGCTCTTACATCTCCTATCACAATCCATACATTCATCCAGTGTGGCAAGCACATTTGCACATATGCCGCCATCATTATTTTCAAAGCATTTTCTTTCTACTTGAGCCCTTGATATCAGCTCCTCATTTTATCCCCCTCCCTCCCCCCACTAGCCCTCCCTCATGAACCTTTGATAAGTTATAGATTATTATTTTCATACCTTACATTATCTTCTATTGCCCTTCACCCACTTTTCCATTGTTCGTCCCCCTGAGAGGGAGTTATATGTTGTTCCTTGTGATCGATTCCCCCTTCTCCCCCCACCTTTGCCTAATCCTCCTGGTATCTCTATTCTCATTGTTGGCCCTTAGGTAAGGTGACCAGATTTTAACATTGGTAAAGTGGGACAAAAGCGGGACACCATTGATAAAACTCATATCCTGGCGAAATAGCCACATGGCAGCTGAAAACTATCCCCTAGCTTGTCGTGCATTCTTTCCAAAAACAGAACTTTTTAAAAACGCCGCGGGACATGGAAAAATTGTTAAAAATCAGAACTGTCTCGCCAAAAGCGGGACATCTGGTCACCTTACCCTAAGGGGTTTGTCTATCCTGGATTCCCTGTGTTGTGGGCTCTTATCTGTAAGTAGTGTGCATGTTCTGGTCTAATCTGATTTGTAAGGTAAAAACAGGTCATGATAGTG
>NW_022104203.1:7355-8351 GCF_000313985.2 Echinops telfairi
GATAGTTCAAGGTCTGTTTGTTGGCCTTTGCGAGTGTTTTCCAGTCGAGTCTGCTGGGGTGCCACACTCTGTCTCCAAAGTCTATTTTTGGTATTCCCTGGGGATTTCATCACTCTGCTCCTCTTGCTGCTCTGTTGCACGCCCACAGTGCTTTGCCTCGTGTGAAGGGGTCAGATCGGGCACAGTTCCCGCACTGTGTCTCCAGTGTCGTCCCGGTAGCACTATGGTTCAGTGAGGGATGTCGTGTCTCGTGGTGGGGCCGCCCTATGGTCTTCTCTGGGCATGGTATGCTCCGAGCAGGAATATCGTCCTTGGGGCTTGGTGGGCCAGGATGGGTTCCCCTCCCTCTCCATCCTTCTTCATTTCTCCTGTGTGTTCTAATCAGATGTTCTAATCTAATGCCCCTCTCCCCAAGCTGTAGCCCCAGTGCTGTCCTCTGAAGTGCATTCTTCTGAGTGGGGAGGTGGTGGGGTGTCCACATAGTTGGGACTGGGGCCAGCGCTGCAGACCTCTCTATTGGCTCCCTGGTACATGCCGGTATATTATATTCACATCTTGGTGCATTGGGTTGAAGCCTAGCCTCTCTTTCCCTCTCCTGTGGAGATATACACAATACCCTCCCTTTGGATGGGGTAGTGCCCTGCTCCCTATCTTCCCATGTCTTTTTCTTTCTTTCCCCCTCCTATTTAGTTGGCTGCCCTATGTATCCCTGGATTGGGTTTGGCCGCTGCCATAGTACATGGACATCACCCTAGGAATGTATGTATATAGTAGCTTTTTCCCTATGCCCCATTTTTTAAACTAACCTCAGTGGACTCATGTTGTTCTTGTCCTTTTGTGCTTGGCTTACTTGGCTTAGCATAATTTCCTCCAGTTCTTCCCATACGGCAATGTGCTTCATGTGTTCATCACTGCTTTTTAGGGATATGCAGTACTCCATTGTATGTATGCACCACAGTTTTTTGATCCATTTGTCTGTTGATGGAAATTTGGGTT
>NW_022104203.1:8903-10260 GCF_000313985.2 Echinops telfairi
CGGACCCAAGCCCTGGTCTTTTCAGTGGCGTGTGAGAGTGGAGATTGGATCAGGAAGACCAGGATAGGTTCGATCGATGCATTTTAACTATGGTGCTTATGAAGACACGACATATTGAAAGTCACTGTTCTGGTTTCTGGAATTGCATAGAGAAAAGAGAACAATTTCAGACTTAAAGAAGCTCGCCCTCTGGAGTGTGTGGTCTGTGAAGAGGACTGGTTAAACGTGTACTGCTTGTGGTGGAATTCAGTCAGTGTCATGAGAGGCGCAGGACAGTAGTTATGGGAACCTGGCGAAGAACTTCCCCTAGACGGGGCGGGAGAGGAGGAAAGGTTGAGGAGAGCGTTCTGAAGGCATTGGCTCTAGAAGCATCAGTAAAGGTTAATGAGAGGAGGGAGGCTATAGGTGAAGAAGACCGTTTTTGCAAACGACTGGAGGTGTGAGAGGCGCTGGGGTGCAAGTGGTGAAGCCTCGCCTGCGACTCTAGTTGGAGGAAGACTAGTTAGTAGCCTGCCACGTGCAACTGACGCAGCCTGCACTTGCTTATCTGAAGGCACTTGCTGATGAAAATTAAATACCAGGGCTCCACCGGGGGGTGCAGGGAGTGTGTAGTACCCTGGGTGACAACTCAAAGGGGGTAACTGGTACCAACATGATTATAAGGTTGTTTTTGTTTTTGTTTTTTACGTAGTGTTGCAGCTTAAATTTATTACCTTTCAATAAAAATACCCCTGTAGTTAGTTATAACAAAGAAAGATTTTTTTTTTGTAAGCCTAGCTTACATGTACCAATAGACCTGAAGCTGAAACTCAGTGCCAGTGGACTTTTTGAACCTTCGAATATGCTGCTCCTGGTTAGAGCTGTCACAATGGCCCAATTACAAAGACATTGTCAAGTCATGGGGTTAGAGCAGCCTGGGCTTTAAGCTCACACTGCGGTTTTCACTGCTGGGTCTCTGTTGTTGTTCCTAGGTGCCCACGGGCCGGTTCCAACTCACTGTGACCCGCTGTGCGGCCGAAGGAAACGCCGTCAGGTTCGGCACCAGGGTCGCTCCGGTTGCAGTTTTGACCCATTGTGGCAGCCACTGTCCATCCGTCTTGTTGAGCTTCTTCTTCTTTTTTAAAATCATTTTATTGGAGGCTCGTACAACTCTTATCACAATCCATCCATCCATCCATTGCATCAAGCACATCTGTACATTTGTTGCCATCATCATTCTCAAAACATTTGCTTTCTACTTGAGTCCTTGGGATCAGTTTCTCATTTCCGCCCCCTCCCTTGCTCACGGACCCTTGATAATTTATAAATGATTTTTTTTTCATGTCTTGTACCGACCACTATCTTCCTTCACCTACTT
>NW_022104204.1:0-1629 GCF_000313985.2 Echinops telfairi
GCCTGAATTGCTCTACAGAGGACTACCCAGTGGCCCTCAAGACTTGAAGGACTGCCAGTGTCTCACAACTTTCTCATGGGAGTGAGTTGCACTGAGCCATTTGTACTGCTTTATAGATTATTTAACTGTTTATTTCTTATGTTATACATTTATCTATCAATATAAATATATATAAAATCATTAGCATTCTTGTTTTGTTTCTCTAGAGAACCCTGTTTAGCATACATACTATATGTATCGATATTTTCATCCTATATAATATGTATTTTTTCATCACATATATAATGCAAACATATATAGTATGTTCAAATAGAACAAGAATATGTACTGTTTAAGTTTGAAACCCCTGGTTTAGATATATAGTAAATAAAAACTGTTTTTAACATTTTTCTGAGACAAGAGGAATAAGGAAACAAACATTTTTAAAAGAACAACAAACAAAATTGCACAAACTGATATTAAGGAGGGGGTAAGAAATTCATCTCATTGAACTCTGTTAAATCTATATCTAAGAAAATGGGTTATTAATTTTTTGCTCAGATTAGTCTGTGAAAAAAGAATCTCCTTGACTAAACAGTTAAGTGTTACTCAAAACGCCTGTGATTTGAACCCATCAGCAGATAGTTGTGACAGTCTACTTTCACACCTAGTATAGCTTTGAAAACCCTTCAGGCCACTATTATTCTGGCTTGTGTGGTTCAATCAACCAGCAGTTCTGAGGAAGAAAGATGAGACTGTCAACTCTCATAAGTATTTATAATCTCAGAAAACCTAAAGTGAGTGGCTATGAGTCAGAATCTACTTAGTAGCATAAAATTAGTGGGAAGGGTCTCTCAAAATTCCTTGTGGCATATTATGTGGACTAAAGATAGGACAACCTACCCAAATGTCTTCAGTTGGAACACATCAAATTGGGTAGCCTGGTTTCATAATGATTTTCAGCCTCAAGTTCTACTCCATCCCATAGAGTGGTGAAGAGTCTGAAATGACTCAACATCCTTCAGGGGGATGTGCACTCTAGGACTAAAAGCAGACTCCACAGCAATGGGTTTAATTTTATTCTACTCCATCCCATAGAGTGGTGAAGGGTCTGAAATGACTCAACATCCTTCAGGGGATGTGCACTCTAGGACTAAAAGCAGACTCCACAGCAATGGGTTTAATTTTATTCTGGCACATTATTTTGTAAACCACCCATTCAATGACAGTGGGTATGGTCTGTGTATGATTTTGATTTATCTCTGGTAGCCTTATTGTTTTTAATTCAAATACTTTTAAAATTAGCATGAAAATTCCTCTTGATCTCAACCATAACATACTATTTTTTTCATTTATTTACAAGATTGGCAAATTTTAATTACTTTCAACTTTGCAGTACGTGCAAGTTTGACACTGTATCTACTAACCTATACAATTGTCTCTGTCAAAATTGAGCTTTCCATAGATATATACTCTGCTTCTCTTTGTGTAACCATGCCTCAAAGAAGTTAATTTTTATTTACAAAACAATATATATTTATATCCAAAACACTTCAAGCATATTTAATAGTTTATAATTATATCATTGTTCTGAATAAAACAACAATTATACATTCCATCCTTCGGTATGTACCACTTTAAACAATATAT
>NW_022104204.1:2487-8022 GCF_000313985.2 Echinops telfairi
TATTCAGTGAATTGATATAAACAATCTCAAATATGGAAACCTCAACAATCCAAAATGCATGTTCTTTATGAATATTCTCTTCCCCGTATATCGAGAAACCAAAAACATGTATAGTGAATTATTTCATTTAATTCAAAAGATGTATTATGTCCTTACCATGCCATCCGAATAAAAATAATCTCTTGTAACACTTACTGAATTAACAGTGGTTAGAGATATTTTAAGCAAGAAAGAAAAATCAAATGAGGGACTTTATAGCCTTTCTGATCATGGCATTTTAAGTAACAAGCACAGTTAATTATTAAATAAAATATCAAGTTGTGACATAATCCTTAACCCACTGCATATCACACTTCAGTGAATCTTACTATCTGTCTCTTATGTTTCCTACACAAATATATACAAAATGAGTGCTTTTTTAATTGCCCTCTGTTAAAAAATGATTTATTCTATCAAAACACTATTCCTAACTTTGTAAATGAGTCAATATCATTTACTATAATTATAACATTGATCCAATAAGCAAAATAGTAGCTATGCGTAGTTGCAGCTTAATGATGAATTTCAACTCATGTTTGTAGGTGGCACAGGAGATGATCAGGTTGTTAGTGACTATGTAAATGTTCCTTAGATTGCACATTGGCTTGGGCACCAGAAAATAATTCATCCATCTGGAACCACGAACAGCATCAAGAATAATAACAAAACTCTTTTTAGCATTAATCTAATTTAGGTCTCTACACAGTATCTTTCTACATCAACATTTAAAATATTTAAGGGGCATAGAAAAATAAACACCACACATACACTGTACTTTTCAGATTTAATTGGATATTGTGAATTTTTCAACCTGACATTATATCTACATCATTAAAGATCATATTTTCAATGTATGTCCTTGTTGAAAGAAGAATTGGATGTTGGATTTTGGTTTGGGTGGTGGTGGTGATGACGTGCTTTACTTATTGATGTGACTAGATTTGAGAGCATCAATGACCTTGCATTTGAAAAAGGAGAAATTTCACAATTATTCAAAAAACAATAATAATCATGTCCCCTACATTTGAAAGACTTTAAAATGTCATTGTTCTACATTTTCTCCTGTTGAAAATAAGCCTATCTCAAATTGAACAAATATAAATTTTAGGTGAATGGGTAGAACATTCTATTGAGAATGCAGATTTTGCCTTATGGTAATCCTGGAATAACAACCAAAACACAATTACACATTTATACAGTTTGACCAGGCTTTAAAACATTATATCAGCTTAGCTATTAAAAGTTAGCTCCATATGAGTGATTTTCTGCTTGTTTGTTTGCTTGTTGTCAATGTTTATTTGACAAATAAATATTCAGAATGCTTAGATACAATTTGGAGTACTGATTCAGTTGTAACAACTATATTTTGACATGCTGTTAAAAAGGCTGTGGTCCTTTACTAAGATCATTTATCTTCCACATAGCTATTTTTGCTTATTTATTAAAGATTAAGATAGCCTTAAATTCTGCTGCAGTTGCAGTTAAAAATAGCAGCAATTAATGAGTTTTTAAAAGGAAAAGAGAAATCCTATTGAAACAATTAAAACATTGCTTAGACTTCTTTGCACAGCACTATACTTCAAAATTTTCAGATTTAAAAAATGTATATTAAGCAAGTTACTCTTCCCTGTGTTTGTTGTGCAAGTTGACTGCAGGGAATTAGCAAAAGACAAAATGCCACGTCTATGTTCTGAGCATTGAGAGGGGAGTAATCTGATTAAAATGCTGTGTTTATTTATTACATGATATTACTACATCTTTTATAAGAATTTATTTTAGCTAAAAAGAAAAGCAACGTTTTATGTATTATGCCACATAAGTAGATACAGATGACAAAAAAATCTGGATTTGAATATTTTTCTTGATTTCAATACTTTCATAGTACAAAATGTTTGAAAACATAATAAAAATAACCATGCAAGTCATTATCTCAAAAAATATTAATTCTATAAGCATCTCTTCTTTGGATTTTTATGTTAAAGATAAATTGAAAACTCATAATAGGGTTTATTTGAAATTGCTAAGCATATTGAATTAGCAAACATAGGAGGCAATTTCCAAGGTTATTTTTTCTCCTGATACTTGTACCCTCTTATCTAAATGCATACAGTTTTCAGCCTGAACAAGCATTTGAATTCACTCTTCAAATTATGTCTGTACACTTGACTCAGCTCCAATGTGGGAATATGACATAAACAGAGAAATCTTTGCAACAAACTAAACCATGAGATAACATAATTTTTGTATAGTATGTAGGTTTCAAAGGACATAGCAAAACTTTAACATCTATATTAAAATCATTGTTTAAGTCTTTCCCCTAAGGATTATTTTGTTTATTTAAAAAATATATAAGGAAGCTGAAATTTTTAACAAGATACATTTTAGAAACTCAGATAAAAATTAAACGGAAATAACTTCTTGTTGTTGATAGTTGCTATTCAGTTGATTCTGACATACACATACTTCAAGTAGACAGAGCTGTTCCATAGAATTTTGAAGGTTTTCAGCATAAAATCAGCAGACCCTTTTGCTGAAGTACTGTAACTGGGTTCTAATAGCCAAACCTTTGGGTAGGAGGCAAGTATTTAACAGTTTATGCTAACCAGGGACTTCTAAGTACATAATAGAAGTCCTAGTAAATAAACGTAGGAGCTTTGGTGAAGCAGTGGGTGAGTTCTGGACTGCTAACTAAATCATTGGCTAGTTCACACCTACTCAATCTGCTTTGATAAAGACTACAGACAAGACAAACCTGTGGGGCTGTTTCGTTCTGTCCCGAGGGGCCACTCAGAGACAAATTGGACTCCACAGCACCCCAAAACAACAAAAGAACCCTGGTGAATATAATAATTCTCAATATTATTTCAAAGAAGTTCAATTGGAAAGCTTTTCTTTCTTCAGTAAGGGTTATTTGAAGGTGACTAACAGAAATCCCAGGGAGCAGGTCTACTCTGTCTTACAGGGTCTCCACGAGTTGTAAATAACCTGATAGTAGTGGACTTTTGTTCAGTCTTCACAATTAGCATTTCTACCCAAAAGAAATTAAAATCAACCTTAATTTGTGCAAATATAGCTGTTTACTTATGTTCTCCTTCAACCTGATCAAGTGTAACAGATGTATTGCTAATATAAATCTGGAGAAGTGCCCTTAACATATTTGCAAGAACAGATGAGCATTCATAGGAAGTTTAAACATTATGCCATCAACAATACTTTTGTGACTGCTACAAACACCATTTACAGAATAAATCATCATTGTACAGCTTCTTACAAAATGTTCTGAAGCTGAAAATCTTAATAGAAGTAGATAGCCTCATCTTTCAACAGAAGAGTGGTTGAAAAGTTTGAACCACTCACCTTGCAATTAGTACTGCAATGTTTAATCCACTGTACCACAAGGGCTCCTTAAATTCAAACTAAACAAAAAGCTTACAAGTCAATTCCAACTTATGACCCTGTAGAACAGAGTAGAACTTATCTGTGGGTTTCCAACATTCTACTTTTCACAGGAGTAGAGAGTCATATCTTTCAAATAAGCAGCTACACTGAAGGACAAACTTGACTCTCTGCTCCCCTAAATATTTACAACCTCAGAAAACCTATGTCCCATCACTATCAGTCAGACTCTGCTCTTTGTCATTGAGTGGGTTCAGTTAATCTATAGGAGAAAGTGGAACTGCCCTAGATGCGCTCCAAGGTGGTAATCTCTATGGAATTATCTCCTGTACAGTGCTATTGGGTTGTACCATGGAAGTCCAGAAACAGGACAGATCGATCTTGGAGAAAGTACAAGCAGAATGCTTCTTAGAAGTTAGAAGTGTAAGACTTAATCTCAATATTTTTGACATATTATCAGGGAGACTGGTACCTGGAAAATCACACCATGCTTGGAAAAGTAGACCCAAACACAAATAAGTCCAAACTCATTGTCAGCTAGTAGATTCTGGTGCATAGTGACCCTGGGGGAGGATAGAACCACCCTGTGAGCATAGAACTTACCCTGTGAGTTCTGAAACTGTAACTCTATAGGCGAGTAGAAAGCCTCCTCATTTTCCCAAAGAGCAGCTGGTGGTTTCTTAGTGTTGGCCTTATGATTAGCAGCCTGAGGGAGGGGTAACCCACTGCAGGAGGGCTCCTCTAGCAGGGTAAAGGTCAAAGAGGAAGACTGTCAATGAGATGGATTGACAAAGGGGCTGCATAAGTGGCTCAAAAACAAAAAGCAATTGGAGCCTGGTGCAGGCTCAGGTGGTGTTTGGCTCTGTTGGACGAAGGGTCACTCTGAGTCAGAGCCAACTCTGTGACATGTAATAATGACGAGATCATGGCGGTTTATTAGAAGTGTCTCACATCAGAAGTGTTGAAGTATCAGATTTTAAAATTTTGTTAAATGCATATGTGCATATAATTCTAGCAGGTTTTGATAAAAATACTAATTAAATTTATTAATTTATTTCAGCAAAACATACATTTAATCACATTGAAATAATGACCATCAATAGCCTCATGACAATTCACAACAGGTTTGCCATTAATAAATTTAACTTTGTGAGATGTAATCCTTAATATAGTCCCTCTAGTCATAATCCCTATGTATAAATTCCAGCCTCTTTGCCTGTGGCTTTAATCCATTTTCAGAGTGAGTTCTCTGCTATGCTAATGGACAGGATTAAGGTGGGATTCATTCTCCACCTTAGTAAAGGATGTGAAACAAATAAAGGTCGCCACCCTTATTTCCTTAGAAGCCAGATGTGCTGAAAGACAGAACCACACCTGTGTATGTGCATGAGCTATCTCAGAAGCAAGAGCACAGAAAACCCCCAGGATGGTCAGAAGAAGAGTTACCCTTTGAGCATGTCAGAGGTCTATCTGTGTCTGGGAGGGGTGAGGTTGAGAAAAGAAACACCAGAGGATGCAGCACAGAGACCATGGGGCAGTGTAAAGAAATAGGCTGATGCCAAAAGCCCAGGAATGGAGCCCATAACACAGGAACAGAGGAGCAGTGTGGCTACTAGGAAACTGGGAGGGACCTCAGTAGGCTGGTTTCCTGGCCTGGGACCACGTGGTTGTGAGCCTAGGGACTAGAGAGAGTTTTGCCTGCTGACTGAGGATAGGGGTTGCTGTGGCGCCATGGCTCTATCCTTAATGTTTCTGATTCTGGTTTGCAGTAACCTGCTAACTTTTCTTCCTAATAAACTCATTTAAATTTAACTGTGAGTATTTTCCATGACTTCTGTGTGACCAATGCAATAAATTTTTGAACCCAACGTAGAGGCAGATTGCAGTGGGAGAAATAGTTGATGCTAGAATAGGTCAGAAAGATGGACGATGGAAGCACATGTAATCTCTGCTTTGTGGCAACAGGGAAGCCCATGCAGTTTGTAACTTTAACTTTCACTATTTAAGAATTTTGAACAAGAGAATATAAAGAATTAATATATATGAAATATCCATCCGATGAAAAATACAACTTTCCTCTAGTTCCTAAATGCTTCCTCC
>NW_022104204.1:8511-10197 GCF_000313985.2 Echinops telfairi
TAAACTAAAAAAATTTAAAGAAAGAAAGTTATATTTGTGAGTATATTTGTTCCCTAGAATCTTAGAGGCATGCCCTTCTTTCATCTCTTATTATTAGACAAATGTTCATATTTTAAATAACTATTGTCAATCAGGAATAATATCTAATACAAATTACATTTTTATTTTATGGCAAACAAAATGAGTAAATTTTTCTAATCTGAAAATACCAGTAAAGTGAAACTTTACAGAAGTATTTTTTTCACATGAAAGTTACTGCCATAAGAATTAGCATATGTCAAGCAGATTCTCTCCCATTCCTTGTCATCGGGATGCATAATGAAATAAAAGACTTGTAAATGACAAACAGATATTCAGATGAGACAATGGAATGATACATGTCTCTTACCACCTGATTTTTTAGCCTCCACGGGATAAAGATGAGTCAGTTTTCTTCTGCAAAGATTTCCAACCTTGGAAACCCATGGTGCATTTCGACAGTGCCTTTGGTTTTACCAATCCACACATGACTTGTGGATGTGAGTTATTATGTGATCAGGTTCTTTTGTGAAAGTAGATGTCAACATGTGTAAAAAAGAAGGGATTTTGTTATTCCTATAATGACACCATCCATTTGTTCAACTGCTTTTAATTAGCAATATGATTATATTTTGTGAGTTACAAGACCTCAGTCTGCAAAGAAGGGATGTACCTATAAAAGGCACTACCTGGCTAGGATCCACTTACCTGACTGTCTGGAGGCCATGGCCTTGGGAGGCTCCTCCTGTGTGACAGCTGGACTCAATGTCCCTGCGGGCAGTGGGAGTCGAGGGTTCAGGGACGTGATTTAGGGAAGTTAATTTCTCAGGGGCAGCCTGGAGACCCTCTTTGTGAGAAGGTATGCCCCACAGCCTTTGTGAACCTACCTGCTGCCTTTCTGATATGAACAATAGTGAAATAATATATTTTCTTTCTTTGTCAGAAATGCACAATGTGAGATAATGAGGCAGTAGATAAGTGCAGAGCACTGTTTCTTACCTTCAGCTGCAGAATAATTTAAGTGACTTTAACTAAAGGTAGATAATTACTGCTAATTTGATGCATAAGAGAAATAGGAAAGATATTGGGAATAATTAGTTTAGAGGCAGTTAAGCTCTAAAATAAATATATAAGCATTATATTAATCGAGTGGGTTATACATTTCTTCTATAAAATCTTTTTTAAAAATCTCTACAGTTTTCTTTCAGACTGAGTTTAAAAGTGCTTCAAGGCTTTGAATATTCCCTAAATATATATTTAATAAATGTTTGAGGGGGAAAAAATAAGAAAGACATAGTTTTCAGCATATTTTGCCGAAAGTTTACTTTTTCAACTTAGTATAATAGATAGTTAGTTACATGTTGAGCAGATACCACAGATCTGCAGTTCAAAACCACCAGCTGCTTTTATGGAAGAAAGATGTGGCTTTGTGCTCCTGTAAAACTGTACCTTCTTCGAAACCACTGGGGGAATTCTGCTTTGTCCTATAGGGTGACTAGGAGTCAGAATTCACTCTATGGCAATGAGGTAAGTTGACTTCTAAGTGAGAGTTTAATTTCCATCAGCTCGTATAGAATATCTAATAGGCTGCGAGTCTACAATTGGAAAGAAAACAGAGTTAATTATAGCTATAATAGAGATTAGTTCCATATATCCAGTTAAAAACTG
>NW_022104205.1:0-1159 GCF_000313985.2 Echinops telfairi
ATTTATAATTTATCAAGGGTTCACGAAGGTGGGAGGGTAGAGAAAGGAGGAAAAAAAGAGGAGTTGATATCAAGGGCTCAAATAGAAAGTAAATGTTTAGAAAAAGATGATGGCAATATATGTACAAATATGCTTGATACAATTGATGCACGGATTGCTATGAGAGTTATAAGAGCCCCCAATAAAATGATCTTTAAAAAAAGAATGAAGAAAATGTTGTAAAACTGATGGTGGTGATGACTGTACATCTCCTTCTTGAAGTGACTGAACTACTGAATCGTATGACATGTGAATTATATGCCAATAAAGCTATTTTAATTTTTAAAATTTCTTTAGGAAAAAATCTGTTGTCTTAAAAAGGAAAAAAAGTATTAAAATACTTTTCTAGAAAAGAGTTTTATCGACCTTGCAAAACAGGATTCAACTATTTGTGCAGATAATAACAAATTACATTGAACATGGCAAAAAAACAAGAATTCTAGAATTGTGCTTCCATCGAGCCTACACATAGAATAACAGGTAGTCATTTGAACAGAATAAGAGGGTACTGTATATTTTATAATCAGGAAAGGTACGTGTCAGGTTAGCATACTTTCACCATACTAACTATGTCTATACGCTCAGCAAATAACCTGAGAAGCCGAACTATAAGAAGAAAGTGGCAACTGGATTGGCAGGAGGCTCGTGAACAGCCTGCAATACGCAGATGGCACAGCCTTGCTGGCTGAAGGGGAGGGCAACTGGAAGCACTTATTGATGAAGATCAAAAACTGCAGCCTTCAGGATGGATTACCGCTCAGGATAAAGGAAATACAAATCCTCACAACTGAGTCAATGAGTGGCATGATGCCCAGTGGAGAAGAGGCTAACGCTGAGGATTTCCTTCGGGTTGGACCAACAATCTATGCCCAGAGACGTGGCAGTCATGAAGTCAAATGACCCATCGCGTTGGGGAAATCTGCTGCAAAAGCCTCTTGGAAACAGCAGAAAGCAAAGACAGCACTTTGAGGAGCAATAGGTTGAACAGGAAGAGGGCACAGTATCTCTAATCGCCGAATACTAGCAGGCATGTGAAATCAGGACAAAGAACATAGAAGACTTCAGCATTGACGCCTCGGAATGACGATGTTGGTGAGGAACACAGGATCCACAGCATGGA
>NW_022104205.1:3128-4034 GCF_000313985.2 Echinops telfairi
AAGGATGAAAAGTGACGCAATGAACCTCAACAGTATAATCACATGACAATTTCCTGTCCTAATTTCCAGGAAGACACAGAAGAGTGCAAAGAAGAAACAGGTGGTGGGGCAACATCAACTCCCACTCACTGGAGAGCTCCCCCCCCCCCTGGGGCAGAATACCACTGGGCTCCATAGGGATTTTGATTTTTAAAACTGTGTGTTTTGAAATCATTCTGAGATTTTAAACAGTTTTTTGTATCCAGAAAGCATATACAGATTCATAAATTATTAGGGTTATTCATAAACCAGATTAGGGTAGAGCTAATCAATTTTACAAAACAGTAACTGTATCACCTTAGGAAGCCTTCTTCCCTGCACACCTCATTGGCTAAGGAGGAAAAACCACCCTCCTTCACAAGGGATCCTCTGATAGGCAGCTCAAAGCAATTTGAAATTTGCTTCAAGGTTCTCAACACTACCATACGGTTACATTTAGTTTGCTGGAAGCTTTTAGATCCCAGTGCATCTCTCCGCCAACACAAACCAAAGCTGATGAAATATTTTTATTCATGAAGAAATCATCATTTTAGGCTTTACCTTCAGCTTCTTTTTCATTTCTGAAGTCTCCCGAGTCCTCTTGAAGTCTTTAATCTCTGTCGACTGAATGGCAGTATTTGATTTCAAAATCCAGTTCTGCAGCTCTGCACTGACAGCATCAAACCTGATGTAAAATTCAGAGGTAGCCACTGTCATTAATCTCCTTTATTATTTCACGGGTCTCCTTTTTTTAAAATCATTTTATTGGGGGCTCATACAACTCATCACAATCCATATATACATCCACTGTGTCAAGCACATTTGTATATATGTTGCCATCATCTATTTCAAAGCATTTTCTTTCTACTTAAGCACAGGTCTCCTTTC
>NW_022104205.1:5080-6439 GCF_000313985.2 Echinops telfairi
CAGTGTTGGGCATTTTCCTAGCAAAATAGCGCAAAGGAAGGATGCCTGCACTTGGTAGAGTACAAGTCATTGTGGGTTGCTGGGATAGTGGTTACCAGGCAGGGAGCGGTGAATGAGAATGATGAGAATGTGACTGAGTCACTTGGCCCGGGTATCAGATGGCTTACAAAACACACGGAGATATCTGAGCTTAGCCAATGGGCAACTGAAAGCCAGTGAAGAGGTTTAAAACAACTCTTCGAAACAAACCTAGTGCCACAGAGCCGATGCTGATGTAGAGTGACCTGCGGGACAGGGCATAACTGTCCCTGTTGTCCCAGAGACTGTAACTCTTTAAAGGAATAGAAAATCCCATGGAAAGGCAGGTGGTTTTGCGGGTCACGGTCCAAGGTATCACGACTACACCACAAAAACGACCACAATGTTGCCCTGGAGTGAAGTCTAACTCGAGTGGACCGCAGGATAGAGCGGAACGGCCCAGACAGTTTCCAAGGTTGGGCTCTTTAAGAAAGCAGGTGGCCTCATCCTTCTCCTACAGAGCGGCTGGGGGATTCAAACCACCCGAGAGCGTCACTACTACTCAGTCAAGGCTCTGTGCTGACCACCAGCTAGATCTTTTTCTAAGTGTGATCTAGATATCATAAACTCAGGGGATCCGCACAGCAACCCTATGAGTCATGTACTATCAGCAGTCCATTTGGGAGCTGAAGGGGTTGAGCTCACAAAGGTTCTAAGCAACGGTTCAAGGCCACAAGGACAATAACTAGCAGAGCTAGGATTCAAACACAGGCAGCCTGTCCTCTGAACTATATCCTACCCACAAGGCTTCTCAAAGGGATTTCCAGGTACTTTAAGCAGCAACATTGGTAGAGTGTTGATTCTTTTCAGAAGCTAAAATATTTCTAACACAAAGGGAGTATTTGTCATGTCATCTAAGTTTAATTTCCTCGTACTAGGGGAGGGGGTTGATGGCATTCTAGATTGCAGAGTAACCGCCCAGGGGCTGGATCGTGGCTCAGCCAGCGGCATGCTTCTCCAGTCACCTGGGGAGCAGATCTCTATTTAATCTCCCAGAGAAGATGGGCGCCGCCCACAAACCAAGTATGTGGAATGACCTTGGAGACTTAGTCCCTTTCTGCATCAACAGTAGAGTGACAAAGCAGTCAGGAAGCATCAGTGATGCCAGATGGCGTTAACAGACGTGGTGGAAGAAAAGAGTGGCCTTCTATACCTTCAGCTGGTAAAGCAATCCCAGCCAAACCAACAGAAAGGAAAAAGAAGCAAGTATCATTTAATATGGTGCGATGATAAGCAGCTATTTAGATGCTGTGATAAGCGGCTCTTTGTGGCTCTCACTAC
>NW_022104205.1:9197-10212 GCF_000313985.2 Echinops telfairi
CAAATGCGCTTTACACAATTGATGTGTGTATGGATTGCGATAAGAGTTGTATGAGCCCCTAATAAAATGATTTAAAAAAGAAAAAGAAACTGACGTCTAAAGTTGTGATCGTGAATGGGAGCAGACCACCACTCTTTCTCCTGCAGACTACCTGGTGCGTTTGAACTGCTGACCTACTAGTGAGCAGCTTAACCACTGCCTCACAGGGATTCTTCTACCATAAAAAGAGGGCCAGTAGTAACAGCAATCAAGGGCCATTTTGAAGACGAAGTGCTGTGAAGCAAAGAAAGTTCTTCACATACAGTGAAAGACTAAGGATCACATGCCATTAGTAAAAGCTCACTATGTGTCACCTGTCACTGTTCATATTATAAAGTCTGACTTCTTATGTTGCTTGCATTAAGGCGAAAGATATTTCATGCCCAAAATTGATCTCTGCCAAAAGAATCTGTTGAAGAATCTTAAAAGTGAAATAATGGAAGAAACATAAGAGACCCAAGAGGGAAATGAGGTGAAGAGGACTAGCTTCCTGAACTATTGTCCGTTTTGTTTTTAATAATGAGAAAAGGAACGAGTGACTAGGAGATCTACCTGAAGCAAACCTGGAGGAGGCGTGACTCCCCCAGGAAAGACTGAGCGAGGGCCCCGCTCGTGGCAGCACCACGAGGTGAACAGACAATGACTAAAGAAACAGCCCAGCACACAGCTCTCCAAACTGAACACAGGATAAGCAAAATGTATGCAAAGGTAGCTTAGGTGCTTAGTAGGGTTGAGTATTTTAATAGCTGGCTCTCCATAACAACAGTTGTTTAAATTGGCGTGCAATTTGCGTATGATTAATGAGTCATATAAAATACATTTCGAATACAATTGGGTTGAGAGACTTCTAGGAGCACGCTCACTTTTTCTTGGTTGCCACATCCACATGGATCTGTCTCTTCTTGGGGGGAGGAGGAGGCGGCAGCTCTTGCTTAGATTTTTTGACAGTTACTTGTTCCCTTATCCGAACAGTCTC
>NW_022104206.1:0-1497 GCF_000313985.2 Echinops telfairi
AATTAAACAAAATAGTGATTCATAACTAGTAGGTAATTAACATCAAGACATCTTGTTTTTCTAGGAATGGGTACCAATATAGATTTCTTTCAGTCAATTGACCAGGCAGCTGTCTCCTAAATTTCTTGATTTGTGAGTGCTTCCAGTGCTTCACCAGCTTGTTGAAACATTTCTGTTGGTAGTCCATCAATTCCTAGAGCCTTGATTTTTGCTGATGACTTCAGTGCAGCTTGCACTTCTTCTTTCAGTGCCATTGGTTCTTGATCATATGTGACCTCGTGAAATAGTCAAATGTTGACCAGTTCTTTTTGGTTCAGTGGGCTTTGTGTATTCCTTCAATCTTCTTTTGATGCTTCCTGCGTCGTTCAATGGTTTTTTTCCATAGAGTCTTTCAATATTGAAACTCAAGGCTTAAATTTTTTTTCTTCAATTCTTTCAATTTGATAGATGCTGAGCATGTTCTTCTTTTTGTTTTTCTAACTCCAAGTCTTCATACATTTCATTATAATACTCACTTTGTTTTCTGAAACTGTCCTTGGAGATTTCTATTCAGCTCTTTTATATCACCATTTATTTTATTTGCTTTAGCTGCTCTATGATCCAGAACAAGTTTCAGTGTCTCTTCAGACATACACTTGTAACTTTTCTTTCTTATCTTTTCAATAACCTTTTGCTTTCTTGATGTATGATATTCTTGATGTCATACCAGTTTGTCCATCAGGTCTTCTGTTCTTAATATTCATTGAGTTAAATCTATTCTTGAAATGTTCTTCAAAAAAATTTTTTTTTAATATTCTTCAAATTCAGGTGGGATACACGCAAGCTAGTATTTGGCTTTTGTGGACTTGTATTAATTTTCTTCAACTTGAACTTAAATATGAGTCATTGAGGGTTTGTCACTGCCTGTTGATATTGAGCTTCTACATTGTCTGTCCCTCCTTCCCATAGATATAGTCAACTTGATATCAGTGTGTTCCATCTGGAGAAGTCCACATGGTGCAGTTACCATAGAAGTTGTTGAAAAAACGATTTTGCAATGAAGAAGTCGGTGGTCTTGAAAAATTCTATCATGTGAACTCCAGGGTCATTTCTACCACTAAAGCCATATTTGCCAACTACTATTCCTTCCTCTTTGTTTCCAACTTTTGCATTCCAATTGCCAATATTTATAAATGCATCTTGATTACATGTTTGATCAATTTGAGACTGAGAAGTTGGTAGAATTCTTCAATTTCTGAATTAATAGTTTTAGTTGTTGGTACATAAAATTGAATGATAATTTTATTAACTGGATTTCCCTATATGTGGATAGACATTATCCTATCACAGACAGTTGTAGTATTAAATTAAAATGGCGATGGGGGTGGTGGGGCTGGCCCCCACTGCTAATCACGGGTTCAGTAATACTACTTCTGGGTTTAGTAATGCACAAGTGTACGGTTGAGATATATAAGTATTATATTAAAGTCATCAAGAGCATGAGAGATATTACAATAA
>NW_022104206.1:5809-7713 GCF_000313985.2 Echinops telfairi
ACAATCAATGCTCATGGAAGCAGCAGTCGAGAGATCAAATGATGCATTGCATTGGGTACATCTTCTGCACAGGACCTCTTTGAAGTGTTTAAAAGCCAGGATGTTACCTTGAGGACTAAGGCATACCTGACCTAAGCCATGACTTTTCAATTCCCTGATACGTTTGTGAAAGACGGGCACTGAACAAGGAAGACCTAAGAAAAGCCAATGCATTTGAACTATGGTGTTGGTGAAGAATATTGTAAGTACCGTGGACTGCCAAAAGAACAAACAGATCTGTCTTGTAAGAAGTGCAGTCAAAGTGCTCCTTAGAGGGAAGGATGGTGGGAGTTCGTCTCATGTACTGTGGACATGCCATCAGGTCCTGCATCATCCTCACAGTTGTTCTTCTGTTTGACCCCATTGATGCAGCTACTGCATTAACCCATCTCACACTGGGCCTTCCTCTTTTTGATGCCCCTCCACTTTAGCAAGCAGCAAGTCAATTTTGTGGGAAAATTCCATTATCCTTTCATTCCATTTTCTCAAGGACTTTTTGAAGCCCCCTCATATGAGAATAAGCCAAAAAGTACAGCTACAAAATCATAGAAACCTTTAGTAGACAAAAATAGCAAAATGCAAAACTACTGTTTTACGATATATCTTCCATCTAGGTCAACATACTTCTGAAGGTGATGTTTCCCTTTGTCCAACCCATCTCCCAAGGAGATAGAAATTATGTATATATAAATGAATATATATATATATATTCATTGATTTTGCTTCTCTAGAGAACCCAGACTAAGACAGGGAGTCCAAACCATAACCAGACACGGTTAGAAATACAAACTAATACTAAGAAAGTTATAATAGCAAAAATAATAACAACGAAACCCAGCAGCACTTAGACCCAGAATTAGTGTCCCAAGAGGCAAAGTCAACTTCTAACCAGTTAGCTGCTTCTCTTCTTACACTTAACTCCTTATTTTTAAGTAATATGTTTATACAGCTATTTATTGACCAAATAACTTTAGACATTATCTATGTACTTTCTACTATGAAAGATAAAGATTAATACTAGCCATCCACCGCTACCCCCATCTACGCTTCTCTTCCTGCTTTACCATGCTGTTAAGTGCCTGGCTGTCAGTCCTGACACACAGCAAACCTGGAAACAGCATCGTGCAGCATTGTCCCAGCCGTGCCACCTTCACAACCACTGCAAAGTTGTTGCAGCCACGGTCAATCCAATTCTTCCGAGGGCTCCCTTTTATTTTTTAATAGTTGTATTGGTATATAATTCACATATCATATGATTTAGTAGTTCAATCCTATAAAAAGAGTTGTAGAATCACCACCACAATCCATTTTAGAGTATTTTCTTCCTTCTTATACTTATTACTGTGAGCTCCCTAAGGACTCCCTCTTTTTCGATGACCCTCAACTTTACCGAGAATAATGTCCTTTTCCAGAGACTGGTCTCTCCTGATGCCCAAAGTAGGTGAGATGAAGTCTCGCCATCCTTGCCTTTGAGGAATATTCTAGCTGCCGTTCTTCCAGGACAGACCTGTTTGTTTCTCTTGCCATCCACGGTACTCTCCTTTCTTTTTGCTTTTTTCTATTTTTGGTTTTGGTGCTTTCAATATTCTTAACCGAGACCGGAATTCCAGTGCGTCGTTTCATTTGCAGTCTTCCTTGTTCATGGTCTAACTTTCACATGCCCCGAGGTGGTTGAAAATACCATGGATTTGGGGGCAAGCAAACCTTAGTCCTCAAACTGACACTTTTTGCTCTTTAAAAGTTGAAAGAGGTGTTGAGTTGCAGATTTGCCCAGCACTTCATGTCATTTGATTTCTTAACTACCGCTTTGTGAGCATCGACTGTGGATCCAAGTAAGATGAAATCTTTGAACCACTTCGGTCTTT
>NW_022104206.1:8855-10208 GCF_000313985.2 Echinops telfairi
TCTGCCTTCTGAGATACTGCCTCAACGATCTCTTTCCACCCTTCACTTGCATTTTTACACAAAAACGATTATATTTCCATTTGTTAAGAGCTCTTTCTTATTCTCGGGTGCTCTTTCGCGCTCCCATCCTGGTCTCCCTTTGGGAATATGCTGTCATCATTCATCTTCCAGAGGGTATTAATAGTTGTTTGATGTTTTCTTCTGCTCCTTATACCGTCTTTGACTCTTTTGTGTCCCTTTTTCCTGTCTGTTTTGTTAGATCTTTCTGTCTGCTTTTGAATCGACTCACTAGCAGGGAGTATGAGGGTGGTTTTGTTGTTGTTTTTGGTGGGGATGGGTTGTTGTTGGTTTTGAGGCCTAGGGATCAAGAGAAAGGAAAAACAAGTGGGCCCAGAGGGGGTAAACCAGAAGAGAGGCCACCTGCTGGAGTTGTACACATTGTAGAGGTCCCTAGCCAGCCTTAGGCAAGAGAAAGGGCGGGAACTGGGACAAACTATCTGGCTCCCCTCTTCTGGCCCCCTCGGATTTCCTAATGGTTTATTCAGTCAGAAGGACCCCCTTGGAAATGTTTTACGATGTAGCAGAATGTACAGACTCAAATTCACTGCCATCGAGTGGATTCCAACTCAAAGTGAACCGACAGGCCAGGGTAGATGCCTAGTCTCAAATAGCCCCTGTCGCTATTGGAGACTAGACGTCTTTACAGAAAGTCTCATCTTTCTCCCATGGAGCAGCTGGTGGATTCAAAGTGCTGATTTTGGTTAGCAGCCCAAAGTATAGCATACTTACCATGCCACAAGGGCTCCAGAGTGGAGATAGGATTGCTACATAAACTATAGAATACCCATGTACATTTCAATCTCATATGAAGAATGAATAAATTTTTTATGGACATGTACTCCATGTAATATTTAGCTTTCTGTATTTTGATTTGGTGGCGGGTAGAGCTTCAGTCTGAAAGGGCAAGCAGAGCACATCCATTTTACATGAAGGAGGTACTTCAGTGTCCTACTTTGCTCATTCACAACCATGTGTGTAAATTTCGTAGGAGCCCTGATGGCACCATGGTTATGCATCGGGCTGCATCCAAAGACCAGCAGTTCTAGGCATCCCTCGGGAGAAAGACGGGGGTCTCTAGTCCGGTAAAGAGTTACAGTCTTGGAAACTCACAGAGGCAGTTCTCCACCATCCTAATAAGTCACTAGGAGTCAGCATCAATGCTCTGGTAATGAGTTTGAGTTTGGGTTTGGTGTGAGTCTCCGGGCAGGGCCACTCAGTGAGAACCACAGACAATGATCTATTCAATCCTGGTAATCAACACTCGGTTCTGAACATTGTCCACACCTTGGTTTA
>NW_022104207.1:0-10193 GCF_000313985.2 Echinops telfairi
GCGCGCGCGCGCGCGCGCGCGTGCGTGCGTGCGTGCGTGCGTGTGTGTGTTTAGAGCCTAAGAAAATATTGCTTGCCATTTTTTGTAAGTGTGATTTCAAACACCAAAGAAGAAATCTACCTGGGCTTCTTTGGCTAGATAGGGCAAGAATGAGGGTCAGGTATGAAGGCAGAATATCTGTGCTGCGCACTAGAATCACCAGCTCCACTGTGATCTGGAAACCCCATTTGAAAACGCACAGTAGCACATCCTCTCTCCGGGACCTGCAATCTGTGATCAGGGATCCATCTGGAAAATCTCTCCGGGCAGTGAGAAATTTTAGAGAGTGCATTATGCTTTGGGCTGCTAACCGCAGGTCCAGCTGTTCCAACCCACCAGGAGAGCTGTTGGAGACAGAGGAGGCATTCTACTTGTGTGAAGATTTACAGCCTCAGAAACGCACAGGAGTAGGTCTACTCTGCTCACCAGGGTCACGATGAGTCAGATGGACACCATGGCCATGTATTCTCACAGTTTCTCCCAGTGGTTAACACCCTGACCCTTGAAGTCAAGCCCTCCCCACCACGGGCCCTGCTTCTCCTTTTCCAAGCAATCGTTAAGAAAAAACTAAGATCAATTAGATCCGGTATTTTCCCCCTTCCTTAGAGGGATTTTACAAAAGGAATGCTTATTTGGGAGTCCCTGTTTTTTTTTAAAAAAAAAAAAAGATAGCCTTTTTCTCATTCTCTTATCTGTGTTTATTTGTTTGATATGGAAAGGTAGTTCAGGCTTAACAAAGCTTGACCAGGGCAAATGAAAACTCTGGGGGAAGACTCCTTTATCTTGTAAATGCATTTAGTTTTAGGGTGTGCTTTGCTTCTGATCCCCAGTGGCACTGTGGGCTAAGCATAGGGCCACTAATTCACGACACAGTGGCTGCAACAATGGCCTCCAGCATAGTAACAGTGGTGAGGAGGGGGCAGTGTTACCTGCTGTTGTACGCAGGGTCTCCATCCATTGGCCAGTGGATCCTACTGTGAGGCACCCAATAGTAACACCTAACCACAGAATCAGTGGTAGGCACCAACCCCACCCACCCAACCCTCCGCTTCACAGAGGAAGAATGGGACTCCTTTAAAGATTCACAGTCTCAGAAACCACCGGTCAGTTTGCTATGCATCAGGATGTAACTGGATGTGGTGGCTTGAGTTTGTGTCCTTTATAAGGAAAGCAGAGCCTAGGGAGAGACAGAGCTGTTTGGGTTTGGTTGATGCTTGCCTCTTTGCTTTAAAATTACACCCTATCCACATTTTCTGTGTACGCATTTTCAGAAAATATTGTAGGATAATCCTTCATTTTATTTCAAATATTTTTTAGGATATCTCCTTTGTGTGTTTTTTTAGAAAAACATATCATTTGCAAAACTCAAACCCAAACTCACTGCCGTGGAGTGCCTCAGAGCAACCCCCTGTAGGTTTCCAAGATGGTAACTGTTAAGGGAGTAGAAAACCCAATCTTTCTCCCTCAGAAAGGTGGTGATTTTGAATTGCTGACCATGCGGATCACAGCCCAACACATAACCTCTATGCCACCAGGACTTTGATTATATCTGTTTAAAAAGACCCAAATGTGAGTTTGGGATGATGGTGGCATCTCTCCGAGTTGACTTTTGTGGAGGGTGGAGGACACCATGGGATCTCGAGTTGGTAGCTGAGCTGGAGCTGATGACCGAGTCTGAGGCTGGGAGTCGGAGGGTGGCGTCACTGCCACAGTAGGGTCGTGGGGAATGACATGGGGGTTGACTAGATTATCTGAGAATTCGGAAAGCCATTGAGAAGCTAAGTGAAACAATTGATTGGATTGGGGTCTGGATCTTTAAAAATAAAAATAAAAAATAGACCATTCTCTTAGAACATTTTTGAGAAAGTCCTTTTCTGAGAATCCCCAGTGCAGTGCGAATTGCTCCTTTTGTTCAAAGATCTAGTCCACCTTGGTGGGGTACCTGTCTCTTTTGTGCAGCAAACACATGATCCCCCATATCTCTTGAATCCTGGCTAATGGCTCTCCATCCGTATTCATGGGAGAAATTCAACATGTTTCATTTTTTTGGTATATTATAATATATGGTAATAGGTAAAGTACATTTTCATAATGCTTTTCCTTTAACAACGTTTGATCATCATTTTAAAAATAAATGGTTTTATTGAGGGCTCTTACAGCTCTTATAGCAATCCATGCATCGATTGTGTCAGGCACATTTGTACATTTGTTGCCCATCATCATTTTCAAATCATTTTCTTTCTACTTGAGGCCTTGGTCTCAGCTTCTCTTTTGTCCCTCCCTCCCCCTAGCTCCCACCCTCATGAACCCTTGATCAGTTATAAAGTACTATTGTTTTCATATCTTCCACTGTTCACTGGACATGTGATGCTTAGAAAAACGCTGTGAGACGTGGCGATGACAATCTTCATTAAACAGAGTTAGGGCTTACGGATCAAACCATCCAAGGTCATACTGGGCAAGGGAGCTTGTTTTTCCCATGCTTGTTTTAAAATGGGGTTCCGCCCTCGCCCCACATATTCTACTTAGAAGTTTTCAGAAAATGTACAGCCAACTAGACAGATGGATGAAAGAAAGGAAAGTGGATAAAAGAAAGATAGATGGAATAAAAGAAAGGAAAAAAGGAGAAAAAGAGTGAAAAGAGGAAGTTTGGTAGGGGAAACCAATCCAAGGAAAGGACGGAGGAGAAGAGTCATGGAACAGACTGGGCCTTCAGATGCAAAATGCTATGCTGTCCGGTGGCATCTGCAGCCTAGTCATTTCCACGCTCACCTTGCTAGCTATGCCTGAGAGGATTAAAGCCGGTGGGGGGAGGCGGGGGGGCTCTGTTAGCTAGGATGTCACCATCTATGACCCGCACATTTGTAAACACAGATAGGAAATGCAGGCCGTTTCATACACGATGGTCAAAACAAACTCCTAGCTGAATGGATGATGGGAATGATTTAACTTTAAAAAGAAATTTTAAATCTTGCACTATTATTATCTGCTTTCGGACTCTTTAAAATACGTCGGAAGGAACCCTGAGAAGTATATCCACATGACTGTAAATTCCACTTAGATCGCGATGGGGATTAGGGTGAATCAAAACCAAGCCCTCATCCCCGGCTGGAGTGGCAAGCCGCGCTGCAGCCTCATTTCCACTAATCTGGGGCTGCTGTGTGATCTTTGATCACACCAAGTATTACAGATGGAAAAGTACTCTTTTCAAATCCCCAACGTGTTTCCAACTGTCAATAAAATCCTTTTTAAGTGTCAAAAGCAATTGCTCTGGTTTACAGGAATGCTGCTAACCAGAGGCTTGTTTCAGTACTTCTAAAGCAAGACCACAGCCAAATGGCATGGCTGGAGGCCAGCATTCTGACTGGCACCTTCACCCTGGGCTGCCGCGGCATGCGGGATTCTTTCTTGGAAAACTGGCATTTATGTTAACTGCACTTTAAAGATTAGCTATTGCTCTCCAGAAGACCTTATCTGGCAGACAAAACCACCACCATTCCAGCCTCCAGCTTAAGCAAACCCTTGATAAAGGCGACATGCCCAGTCGGACGCGTAAATTCACAAGCCTTCCTAGAAAAGTTATATATATGATTATATATATCATACATGCATATGTATGTATGATTATATATATTAAATCATACATATATATCACATACATACACATATGTATATAATATATGTGTGTATATATGTATATACAATGTTTTGTAGATATTTGGAGACAGTTGAACAAAGGGTGATCTCAATGCAATTGGATTCTCCCCCCATAATTTATACAAGGTGGTGGTTTGCAGTAATTGATGTAATAAACTCATGGGCAGAAAGCAGCACAATTCCCTAAACTGGATGAAATAAGCAATTACGCCTGCTCTCAACGGCCCTTCAGTGGGAATGTGGTCGGTGGCAGGACAGAAACTAACACACAGGTTCCACGGAAGCATCAGAGGCTCTGGCCTGATTATCTTTCCGCCTGTGCATGCCTAATCAGCTTCTCCAGCAAATGAAGGCGGGACCTTTCTGGGAAAAGGAAAAATGGTGATAAACTGTGTCCAGACAATGAATTCACAGAAGCTCTCCATCACACGGCCACACAGACACCCACCGCCCCTGTTGTCCCCGTGGAGATTTCCGTACTAAACATATGTGCATATTTTTCATGGCCACTGATATTTGAATTGCAGCCTGCTCCCATGCAGAACATGAAACACTTCAAACTGCATAATGCTGACTAAATTATAAAGTCCCCAGTGGCCTGAGGTAGCAATAGTCATAATAATGAGTGTGCTTAAGTGGCGTGTGTAGATTCCAAAGCCCCTGAACTTCTATGTCCTGACTTATTGTTCTGCTACCCACCACCAGCACCATTTCTGCAAGAGACTGGCTCACATAACATTACTATCTGTGTGTGTGTGTGTGTGTGTGTGTGTGTGTGTGTGAAAGAGAGAGACAGACAGACAGACAAACAGACAGACAGACATGGGAGGGAGCCTGTGCAAGAGGATGCAATGGCCCGTCATCTTAAGTGAAAGCAAAGGAAGAAGAGCAGTATAAATGCTCTGGTGACAATCCTAACTGAATGGAGTCCGACAGTGGTTTGGCAGCCTTGCGTCTGTGTGATTCCATTGTGAGATACTTAAGATAAGGCAATGACTTAGCACTTACCGTTCTGATCTTCTGATACTTAAAATGCTATCACCACCCCTTCTATTGACGTGGGTATCCACCCAGAGAAATGTCCTACCATTTAAGATATTTTGCCACCATTTGTGTCTGTCCTACTGCGGTGCCTTGTGTGTTGCTGTGATGCTGAAAGCTATGTCATGGGTATTTCAAACACCAGCAGGGTCACGCAAAGTGAACATATTTCCTCAGAGCTTCCAGATCCAGAACAGACCGGGAAGAAGGCCTCGATCCCCCACTTCAGAGGAATAACCATTGACGACCCCATAGAGAGCATCAAACCATCATTGGCTATTGAAAACGTGGAGAACAGAAGGAGGGCATTGTCCGGGACCGTGCCAGAAGATGACCCCCACAGACCTAAGGCACTAAGAAATATGACTGAAGGAGTGACGCCATCTCAAAGGACACGCGGCTGTCATGACACACATGGGGAGTGAAGCCTTCAAGGCCTTCATGTTCTGAAGGGGTAAGACTCAAAATGAGGAGCGCCAGCTGCCAATATCTCTGAATGATAGGATGGTAGTGTCTTACGTATGAATCCCGGAAAACTGGACGTTGTCAAAATGAAATGCTACACACAAAGGATCGATAGTCTAGGTGTCAGGGAGCTGAAATGGACTGGTATTGGCCATTTTGAGTCAGAAAATCATAAGGTTTCCTACACCTGCAATGACATGATCAAGAGGAATGGGATTGTATTCATCTCCAAAGGGACATTCAGTGCTGTCTGTGGTAGGAAAATGTCTATCCCTGCACAAGGAATTCTGATCAATACTATCATTCAAAATGAGGCACCAGCCACTAAAGCTAGTGATGTAGAAATTGAATAACTCTACTAAAATCTCCAGGCTGAAATTGATCACATATGCAATCAAGATGGATAGATGATTATTGGTGAAGGGACTACAAAAGTTGGAAACAAAGAAGAAAGTATGATAACTAGAAAATATGATTTTGATTATTCAAATCAAGTTGGAGATCACATAGAATTTTGCATGACAAATGATTTATTCATAGCAAATGTCTTTTCTAACAAAACAAAAGGTGACTCTACATGTGGATTTATATCATTAGGAAAAGCCGATGGAGAAGCTAAAACATTAGCAGCTAAAACCAAGGCAGGATTCACTGAAAACAGAACACAAATTGCTCATTTGTAAGTTCAGATTGTGGTTGAAAAGTTTTAAAACAAGTCCACATAAACCAACGTATGACCTTTAGTATATTCCATCTGAATTCCAAGTAACTCTCAGGAGCCTATTTAATACATTAAACACTAATGACAGAATATCTGACAAGCTGTGCAATGACATCAAGAACATCATTCACAGAGGAAGCAAAAGGTAGGAGGAAAAAAGCAAAGTGAATGACAGAAAAGACTGAAACTTCCTTTAAATCTTAGAGCAGCTGAGGAACAAGTAAAAAAAGATGACGTAAAAGAAGTAACAGAACATTTCAACGAGTAGCTCAAGAAGAAAAACATATGTGTGTATAAGTAAGTGTGGTGAAGAAGGCTGATGGTACCCGGGTATGGAGACCTATAGCGTCTGAGGACTTAAAAGCTTGAAAGTAAACAAGTGGCCATCTAGCCCAGAAGCAACAAAGCCCACATGGAAGCAGCACACCAACATGTGTGATCATGAATGGCCGAGGGGACCAGGCTTCAAACACCAAAGGCGGGGGGTGGGGGAAATCATATCATCGTGAATGAAGGGAGCGCATGATGGGGACCCAATGCCCATCTGTAGACAACTGGACATCCCGTGCAGAGGGGTTATGGGGAGGAGATGGGTCACTCAGGGTTCAGTGTAGCAATAATGAAACTCACAATCTTTCTCTAGTTCTTAAATGCTTCCTCCCCCCAACTACCATGATCCCAATTCTGCCTTGCAAACCTGGTTATACCAGAGGATACACAGCGGTACAGATTGGAACTGGAAACACAGGGACTCTAGGACAGTTGAGCCCCTCAGGCCCAGCGGTGAGAGTGGCAATACTGGGAGCGATGGGTGGGTTGAAATGGGGAATCTATCGCAGGGATCTACATGTAACCTCTTCCCTGGGGGATGGGCAGCGGAGAAGTGGGTGAAGGGAGAAGCTGGGCAGTTTAAGATAAGATAAAACAATAATTTATAAATTATTAAGGGTCCATGAGGAAGGGGGGAGCGGGGAGGGTGGGGGAGGGGAAAAAGGAAAATGAGGAGCTGATTCCAGGAACTCAAGAGGAAAGCGAATTCTGAGAATGATGAGGCAACAAATGTATAAGTGTGCTGTGCACAATTGATGTATGTATGGATTGTGATAAGATTTGTATGAGCCCCAATAAAATGATCTTTAAAAAAATGAAAAAAATATTATAATGAAACGTGCAAAGGCCCAGAGTTTGAAAAACAAAAAAGAAAAGCATGCTAGGCATATCTAAGGCTGAAAAATTAAAGAAAAGAGTCGAGGCTTGAGTTGCTGTATTGAAAGATTTTAAGGACAAAACATTGAATATGCAGGAAGCATCAAAAGAAGACAGAGAGTCCTTGTTTTTTTTTGGAAAAAACTAGTCCACATTCAACCATTTCAAAGGGCCTCTTATTAGCAAGAAACAAAAACACTGAATGAAGAAGGCCAAGCTGCCCTGAAGTCATTAGCCCAAAGCAAGGCCCCAGGAATTAATTGAACACCAATTGAAATGTTTCAACAAGCTGATGAACCCCTGAAAGCACTCATTCTTCTGTGCCAAGAAATCTGGATGACAACTACTGGCCAACTGATTGGGAGAGTTCCATAATCACCCCCATTCAAAGAAAGGTATCCCAACAAAATGTACAAATTATAGAACATTATCATTAAAACCATATGCCAAAAAAATTGCTGAAAATCATCCAACAATAGTTGAAGCCGTACATGGACAGGGAGCTAACAGAGGCTAAGGGCAGATGCAGAAGAGAATATGGAAAAAGGATATTACACCTGATATCAGATGGGTCTTAGCTAAAAGCAGAGAATACCAGAAAGATGTTTAGTTGTGTTCTATTGATCATGCCAAATACTTGACTGCGTGGATCATAACATACTATGGCAGCCACAGGAAGAATGGGATTCCAGAACACTCATTGTGCTCATGTAGAAATTGTGCATGGGTTAACAGGAAGTTGTGAGAGCAGTACAAGGGAATATTGCATGGTTTAAGATCATAAAAGTTGCGTGTCAGGGATATATCTTCTCACCATATTTATTCAAGATGTATGCATAGCAAATCATCAGAGAAACCAGATTATATGAAGAGGAATGTGATATCTGAATTGGAGGAAGGCTTAAAATAACTTGCGACATGCTGATGACACAACTAGGCTTGCTGAAAGTGAGGAGGACTTGAAACACTTGCTGATGAAATTGAAGATTGCAGCCTTCAATATGGATTACAACTCAATGAAAGATGGAAATTAAATAAAGGCAATAGAAAAAACTATCAATGCATTTGAAATATGGTCTTTGGGAAGAATATTGATGGTATTCAGGACTGCCAAAAGACCAAACAGGTCTGCCTTGGGAGAAGTGCACCCAAAATGCTCCTTAGAGGCAAGGATGGTGAGAAGATGTCCAAGGACTTTGGACATATTGTCAGGAGTGACCAGTCCCTGAAGAAGGACATCATGCTTGGCACAGTGAAAAGTATCCGGGCACCATCTTTTGATAGCCGGGCACCATCGGCTTTCTTCACCACACTTGTTTATGCCCCCATTAGTCCTCAGCTCTTGTCTTAGGCTGGGTTGTCTAGAGAAACAAATCCAGGGACACTCATCTTTGTATAGGATAGAGCTCTATATCAGGAAGTAATTGTCTATCAAGAAGGTAACTCGGTCCAACTCAAGTCCATCCGTCTGATGCTAATCCATAATCCCCTTTTCAGATATAAGTAGCTGCAGGCTGGTAAACTGGGAAGCAGGAAGATCAAAGGTAGGTGAGTCTTGTGGGTCCAAAGTCCGTGGAAAAATGTGACGGGTCTGCAAACCTAGCTCCCCAATTGAGTGCCTGGAGACTGGTGACCCGCTGCATCAGCGAGCCCCCTGCCAGAAGGTCCTTAGCTTTACTCTCTCCTTGGGCTGTTGTGTCTCCTGCTCTGGCTCCTAATTTTTTACTGACCCTCATATGCCACTTTTCTAGTGTCACAGTTTTCTGACGCTGGGTCAAAGAAAGTCAATGCACAGGGACCTCATTTTCAAAGACTTGCTTCACTTTAGCATGTTCTCTGTGCATCATAGTGAGATACGAGTGTCCTCTCCCCACCCCCAATCTCCCGAGCCCCTGTATCTTGCACCTGAGATGGTTCATTTTAAATACAGCAGGAGGCCAACGTGACCCACCACCTCAACACATTTATAATCAATTAATCCTGGTAAGGATCACTCCCAACTGAATCATACAATCCTATCAGCATCTTCCCCAACTTCTCTTTCCCAGATCCATGGAGAAGTCATTTGATGGGCGTTACAAAGACCATGGCTAGAAAGCCTTACCTAAGGAATTCACTATGCCACATGTTTGTATTGTTTGTTTATATATGTAGACATATTTATTCTACTCCACTCTACTTATCTGTACCCTACTTTCTTCTCTTATATTGTAATGGAAACTTTTATTACATTTGTAAAAATGATTTAAATGTTGTTTTTATTGGTTAGGGTGCTCGAATTGGCTCCCATTCATAATGACATCAGACACAGCAGAACAAAACACTGCCTGGACCTGCACCAGTCTCACTATTGTTCTTATGTTTGAGCCTATTGGTTGCAGCCGCCGTGTCAAACCACCTGGTCAAAGGCCTTCCTCTTTTTCAATGCCCAGCTACATTTTTTTTATGAGTATCATTGATTTTTACATATAAAGCTTCAAACATTTGGCTTATTGAATCCTTCACTTAAAGTTATTAATGTTACTTGAGCATATAAAAATAATACGTAAGTCAAGTTGCCCACCAATGGCCTTTGGGTTCCCACTTTGCACTCCCCCTCATTCATGAAGATGTCATTTTTGTTCTTGATGCCTGATATCTGAGCCCTTCGAACCCTCGTGATCACACAGGCTGGTGTGCTTCTTCCATGTGGGCTTTGATGCTTCTGTGCTAGATGGCCGCTTGTTTACCCTCAGACCTTTAAGACACCAGACACTATCTCTTTTGATAGTTGGGCAACTTTGACTTTCTTCACCACACTTGCTTATGCCACCATTTGTCCTCAGCAATCATATCAGGCAGGAGAGCACACAGTGATATGATTTTTCCTTCATTCATGCCTGAAACCTCATCCCTTTGACACCTTATGATCACACAGGCCGGTGTGCTTCTTCTTTGTGGGCTTGGTTGCTGTTAAGCTAGATGAGACATTGGACAGTGTAAGATATGACAAAATAATAATAATTTATAAATTATCAAGGGCTCATAAGGGAGGTGGGAGCAGGGAGGTGGGGGGCGGGGAATG
>NW_022104208.1:0-1348 GCF_000313985.2 Echinops telfairi
GAACGAATCAAGGTTTCCTTAGACCCATGAATCTCAGAAGCAATGTAATTCAGAAAGCGAAGAAGCTAACTGCAGGTTGCGCTGTTGTGCTTGCAGAGAGCAACTTCAAGGAGCACACTAGGCCAGTAGCTCAGTAATATTGTAATAAGAGAAACTGCCCGAGGGAGGCACGCTGAACAGAATTCTTTTGCAGCCAGAGTGAGTTGCCCTCAGGCGCTAGAAGTGTCAGGACTCCACATTTTAAGGCAATTCCGCCAAACTCCCTGAAGTGCAGTTTTCTCCCTATATGGCAATCTCCTTACTTATGTTAATTCCTAGATTTCAGATTTTCCAGAAGAATGAACCAGCATCGTTCTCCCTATTCCATACAGTGAAGAATCTCCAGAAGGTTAAGAGGAATAGCCATATGGAACTGCTGGCAGCACCGTTCAGCAGAGATGTAAATTGAATCCTGCGTGAATCAAGATTTTCTGAGACTCATGAATCTCAGAATCAATGCAATTCTGAAAGAGAAGAAGACAGCTGTAGCGCTGTGGTGCTTGCTTGCAGAGAGCAACTTCAAGGAGCACCTAGGCCCGTAGCTCAGCAATATTGTTCCGAGAGAAAAGAAAGTCTGAGGGAAGCAAACTGAACAGGCCACTTTTGCAGCTGGAGTGAGTTGCCCTCAGGCGCTAGAAGTGTCAGGATTCCACATTATAAGGCAACTTCGAAAACTCTGAAGTGCAGTTTTCTCCGGATACGGCAATCTCCTTATTTAGGTTGATCCCGTGAATTCATAATTTCCAGAAGAGTGAACCTGCACCACTCACCATTTTCCATACACTGATAAATCTACCGAGGGCTGCAGAACAGCGACATGTAACTGCGGGCAGCACCATTCAGCAGACATGTACTTTGAATCCTGCACGAATCAAGGTTTCCTTAGACCCATGAATCTCAGAAGCAATGTAATTCAGAAGAAGCTAACTGCATGAAGCACTTTTGTGCTTGCAGACAGCAACGTCAAGGAGCATGTTAGGCCAGTAGCTCAATATTGCTTTGAGAGAAAAGAAACTGCTTGAGTGAACCTGCGCAATTCACCTTTTCCCATAGACTCATGAATCTCCAGATGGCTGAGAAATAGCACCATGGAACTGCTGGCAGCACCACTCATCAGAGATGTACTTTGAAACCTGCCCGAATAGCGGTTTCCTTAGACCCATGAATCTGAGAAGCAATGTTACTCTGAAGGAGAAACATTAACTGCAGGAAGCGCTGCTGTGCTTGCAGAGAGCAACTTCAAGGAGCATATTAGGCCAGTAGCTCAGCAGTATTGTTCTGAGAGAACAGAAACTGCATGAATTCTTTT
>NW_022104208.1:2522-3940 GCF_000313985.2 Echinops telfairi
TTCACCGTTTTCCATACACACATGAATCTCCAGAGGCTTAAGGGGAATTGGGACATGGAAAGGCTGTCATTCCCATTCAGCAGAGATGTAGTTTGCAACCCGCACGATTGAAGTTTTCCTTGGAACCATGAATCTCAGAACAATGCAAATCTGCAGGGGAAGAAGCTAACTGGAGGAAGCGCTGTTATGCTTGCACAAATCAACTTCAAGGAGCACATTAAGCCAGTAGCTCAGCTATATTTTTCTGAGAGTAAAGAAACTGCCCGAGAGACGCACGTTAAACAGAAATCTTTTGCACCCGGAGTGAGTTTCCCTAATGCGCTATAAGTGTCAGGACTACACATTTTAAGGAAACTTCACCAAACTCCCCGACGTGCAGTTTCCTCCGGAAACTTCCGTCTAATGAAACCTTGATTCGTGTAGGTTTCAAACTACATCTCTGCTGAATGGTGCTGCCAGCAGTTCCAGGTCCCGATTCCTCTTAAGTCTCTAGAGATTCATGTGTGTAAGGAAAACGGTGAACGGTGCAGGTTCACTCTTCTGGAAATTCAGACGTCAGGAAATCAACGTAAAGGAGATGGACGAATCCGGAGAAAACTGCACTTGAAGGGGTTTAGCGAAGTTTCCTTAAATTGTTGAGTCCTGACAGTTCTAACGCCTGAAGGCAACTCACTATACCTGCAAAAGCATTCTGATCAACGTGCCTCCCTCAGGCAGTTTCTGATCTGTCAGAACAATATTGCTGAGCTACGGGACAAATGTGCTCATTGAAGTTGCGCTCTGCAAGCACAATAGTGCTTCCTGCGGTTAATTCTTCTCATTCAGAATAACATTGCTTCTGAGATCCATGGGTCTAAGGAAACCTTGATTCGAGCAGATTTTAAAGTACATCTCTGCTGACCGGGCAGCCAGCAGTTCCATGTCGCTATTCCCATTAACCCTCTGGAGATTTATGAGTGTATGGAAAACGGTGAATGGTGCAGGTTCACTCTTCTGAAAATTCAGAAGTCACGGAATCAACTTAAAGAGATTGACGTATGCTGAGAAAACTGCACTTCAGGGAGTTTGGCGAAGTTTCATTAAAATGTGCAGTCCTGACACTTCTAGCGCCTGAGGGCAACTCACTCCAGCTGCAAAAGAGTTTTCTTCAGCTTGCCTCCCTCAGGCCGTTTCTTTTCTCTCAGAACAACATTGCTGAGCTAATGGCCTAATGTGCTCCTTGAAGTTGCTCTCTGCAAGCACCACAGCGCTACCTGCAGCTATGGTTCTTCTCCAGAATTACATTGGTTCTTTGATTCATGGGTCTACGGAAACCTTGATTCGTGCAGGATTCAAAGTACATCTGTGTTAAATGGTGCTGCCAGCAGTTCCAATTCTCTCAGTTCCTCTTAACCCTCTGGAGATTCATGAGTGCATGG
>NW_022104208.1:4625-10084 GCF_000313985.2 Echinops telfairi
CATTGATTCTGAGATTCATGGGTCTATGGAAACCTTGATTCGTGCAGGATTCAAAATACATCTGTTTTGAATGGTGCTGCCAGCAGTTCCATTTCTCTCAGTTCCTCATTCATGAGTGCATGGTAAACAGTGAATGGTGCAGGTTCACTCTTCTGGAAATTCAGAAGTCACGCAATCAACGTAGTAAAGAGATGGACAATTTCGTAGAAAGCACGAGGGAGTTTGGCGAAGTTTCCTTAAAATGTGGAGTCCTGAGGGCAACTCACTCCAGCTGCAAAAGAGTTCTGTTTAGCTTGCTTCCCTTGAAGTTGCTCTTTGCCGGTACAACAGCCCTTCCTGCAATTAGCTTCTTCTCCTTCAGAATTACATTGCTTCTGAGATTCACAAGTCTAAGGAAAACCTTGATTCTTGCCGGTTTGAAAGTGCAACAGCGCCTCCTGCAGTCTGTTTTTCCTTAAAAATTTAACTCCCACTTTGAGATTCATGGGGCTTCGTGACAATGGTGAATCCTGCAGGTTTCTCAGTTCAAATGTGCCTCAGACAGTTTGTTTTCTGTCAGACCAATATTGCCCTGGGAATTTGTCTCTTGAAAACTGCTGAAAGTTCAGCGTGCTTTTCGTCTTCACAAAACAGTGGCTTCTTTGAGGTTCACTTGCCTCTGTACAATGATGCTTCCAGAAATTTCATATCTCTCAGTTCAAGTTTACCTTTTTTAGGTTCACAGGTCTATGGAAAACGGTGAATCCCGCATATTCCCGTGCTTCGCTACTGAATGACTTCATGGAGATGTTTTTAAATAGTGCTGTATATCCAATGTCAATTCTCTCAGATCAACATTGCATGTGAAGATTCCTTATCCTCTAGAAAACGTTTTGCCATGGACTTTGAGGTGTTTCAGCACAAAATTGCCCCTCTGGGGTTAAGAAGCCTCTGCTGAACTGAATGGTGCTGACTGCATTTCCATGTCTCTCAGTTCCTCTTAACCCTCTGGAGATTCATGAATCTATGGAAAACGGTGAATGGTGCAGGTTCACTATTCTGGAAATTCAGATGTCACGGGACAAACGTAAGTAAGGAGATGGACGATTCCGGAGAAAACAGCACTTAAAGGGTTTTGGCATAGTTTCCTTAAAATGTGGAGTCCTGACACTCCTAGCACCTGAGGGCAACTTACTCTTGCTGCGAGAATTCTGTTCAGTGTGCCTTCCTCTGGCAGTTTCTTTTCTCTCCCAACAATATTGCTCTGTGAAATTCTGAGGATCATGAAAACTGTCATTGATATGTCGTTTCACAATATTTGCCTCTTGGAGGTTCACATGTCTCTCTACACGGATGCTTTCTACAGTTCCACTTCTATCGGCTCAATAGATGCATTGCTTTACAGATACGGGGAATCGTGCAGATTCCTCTGCTTCGCTACGCCATGGACTCGCAAAGATGTCAGTATAATGGTTCATGCAGATTTTCAATTCTCCGAAATCTTCCTTGTTCGGTCAAGATTCCTTATTGTCATGAAAACTTTTTCGTGGAAGTTCAGGTGGTACAGCACCACAGAGGTGCCTCTGGGACGTTCGCCTGCATCTGTAAAATGGAGCCTCCCGCAGTTTCATTTCTGAGTTCAACTTTAATTTTGGAGTTTCATGGGTCTAAGGAAACCATGAATTGTGGAAGTACCGGTGTCACATTTTTATTGACTAATGGAAATTTCTGTTTCCTAGTACAATCCAGCTGCCTCATTTCTATGCGATTACCATTCAGGCTTGGATATTCTACTGTCTACGGAATTCCGTGAATCTGGCAGGTCCCTGTGTCTGACAATTACAATACCCAGTGGAGCTTCATGGGTCTAAGGAAGACTGTCACTAGTTCAGGCGTCTCAGAACAAAGAGAAAATAGAACTTCAGTGAGTTTCCTTAAAGTATTGTCATGGCACTTCTAGCGCCTGAGGACAAAAGAGCTCCTGCAGCATGACTTTCTCAGGTGAGGCATGCCATCTGCAGTTTCTTCCTTTGAGAACAATATTTACCAGTGAAATTCTTTAGTATACTGAAAACTCTGTGGCATAGAAGAGTCAGGTTAAGTTTAGACTTAGGTGTCATGTTAGGCGTTTGGTTAGGTGTAGGGTTGGTTTGTGTTAAAGTTAGGCTTAGGGATAAGGTTAGATTTAGGTTTGGTGTTAGATTTAGGGTTAGGATTCGTGTTAGTTAGGGTTAGGGTTAGCATTTGTATTATACTGCGGCTTGGGCTTGGTTTCTGTTTGTTTTAGGGTTAGGGTGAGAGTGAGGGTTAGAGTGTAGGATTTAGTGGTTAAAGATTAGGGTTAACATTTTACGGTTTAGGGTTAGGGTTAGGGTTAAGTTGAGTTAGGTTTACGGTTAGTGTTAGTGTTAGGGTTTGTGTTAGCTTTAGGGTTATGGTTAGGGTTAGACTTTGGGTTAGGGTTACACAGTGTTAGGTTTAGGTTAGGGTTAGACTTAGGGTTAGACTTGGTGTTAGGATTGAGGTTAGACAGGCTTATATTTAGGGTTAGATTTTGGGTTTAAGGTTAAGCTTAGCGTTAGGGTTACGGTTAGGCTTTGACAGCATTACGGTTCGGGTTACTGTTAGGATTACGGTTATATTTAAGGTTTGTGTTAGGGTTAGGTTCATGTTTAGGGTTAGACCGTGTTAGGGTAGGGTCAGGGATAGGGTTAGAAAGCTGAGGGGTAGTGTTAGGGTTAGATTTAGGTTTAGGGTTAAGTTTAGAGTCAGGGTTAGGGTTAGAGTTAGACAGGGTTGGACAGGGTTAGATTTAGCTTTTGGTTTATGGTTAGGGTTAGATTTACGGTTAGTGTTAGAGTTAGCGTTAGGATTAGAGTGAACGTCAGGCATACGGTTAGGATTAGGGTTAGGGTTAGACTTAGTGTTAGAGTTAGGGTTACAGTTGGCGATAGTGATATGTTTAGAATTAGGGATAGGGTTAGGGCTTGGATTAAGGTTAGCGTGCGATTTAGGGTTAGGGTTAGACAGTGTTAGGGTTAGGGTGAGACAGGGTGAGGGTGAGGGTTAGGATGAGATTGGGTTAGAATTAGGCTTAGGGTGTTAGGTTTAGGGTTAGGTTGAAGGTGAGGGTTAGTCCTATGCTAATGTTAGTGTTAGGGATAGGGTTAGGCTTAGGGTTAGTGTTAGGTTTAGGTAATGGTTAGGCTTAGGCTTAGGGTTATTGTTAGGCCTAGATTTTGGGTCAGGGTTAGGGTTAAGGTTAGGGTTTAGCCTAGGGTTAGGTTTACCGTTAGCGTTAGGGTTAAGGTTAGATTTAGGCCTAGGGTGGGTGTTTATGTTTAGGCCTAGGGTTAGGTTAGGTTCAGGGTTATGTTTTGGGTTAGGGTTAGCATTAGGATTAGGCCTAAAGTTAGGGTTAGGGTTAGGGTTAGTGTTAATGTTAGCCTGGGGTTAGGGTTAGGGTTAGGGGTAAGGTTAGAGTAAGAGTTAATGTTACGGTTAGGCCTAGGATTAGGGTTAAGGTTAGGTTTAGCATTATGCCTAGCGTAAGGGTTACGTTTAGGCCTAGGGTAAGGGTTAGGTTTAGGGATAGGGTAAGGCCTAGGGTTAGAGTTAGGGTTAGGGTTAAGTTGAGGGTTAGATCGAGGGTTAGGGTTAGGTTTAGGGTTAGGCCTAGGTTTAGGGTTCGGTTTAGGGTTTTGGTTTCGGTTAGGGTTAGGTTTAAGTTTTGTCCTACGGTTAGGGTTAGGGCTAGTGCTGGGGTTAAGTTTAGGGTTAGGGTTAGGTGTAAGTTTAGGGTTGGGATTATAGTTAAAATTAGGGTTAGGTTTAGGCCTAGGATTAAGGTCAGGGTTGGGGTTAAGCTTAGGACAGGTTTAGGCCTAGGATTAGAGTTAGGGTTATGTTCAGGGTTAGGCTCAGGCTTAGGCCTTGGTTTAGGGTTCGGGTTTGGGTTAGGGTTAGGGTTAGGCCTAGTGTTAAGATTAGGGTTAGTGTTATCCTTAGTTTTAGGGTTAAGCATAGGGTTAGGATTAAGCATCGGGTTAGTGTTAGGGTTAGGTTTAGGCCTAGGGTCAGGGTAAGGGTTATGGTTAGTGTAAGGGTTAGAATTAGGATTAGGGTTAGGGTTAGGCCTAGGTTTCAGCATTGGGTTAAGGTTAGAGTTAGGGTTCAAGTTAGGCTGGGGGTTAGGTTTATGGTAAGGGTTAGGCCTAGGGTTAGATTTAGGGTATGCGTTAGGGTTAGGGTGAGGGTTAGTGTTGGGGCTAGGTTTATGGTTAGGCCTAGGTTTTAGTATTATGGTTAGGACTTCGGTTAAAGTTAGGGTTAGGGTTAGGGTTAGGTTAGGGTTAGGGTTAGTCCTAGTGTTACAGTTAGGTTTAGGGTTAGGGAAAGGTTTAGGCCTATGATTAGGGTTAGGTTTTGGGTTAAGTTTGGGGTTAGGGTTAGGCCTAGGATTAGGGTTACAGCTAGCATTAGGTTTAGGGACAGGGTTAGGCCTAGGATTACAGTTAGGGTTAGGCCTTGGTTCAGGGTTAGAGTTAGACCCAGGGTTAGGCCTAGGTTTCAGTTTGGGGTTAAGGTTAGAGTTAGGTTTAGTGTTGGGGTTAGGGTTAGTTTTAGGGTTAGAGTTAGGGTCAGGTCTAGGGTTGGTTTTGGGGTTAGGGTTAGGGTCAGGGTTAAGGTTAGGCCTAGAGTTAGGTTTAGGCTTAGGCCTAGGTTTCGGTTGTGGGTCAAGGTGACATTTAGGGTTAGAGTTAGTGTTAGATTTGGGTTAGATTTAGGGTTAGCGTTAGGGTCTGGCCTAGGGTTAGGTTTGGGGTTAAGGTTAGGGTTAGGGTTAAGGTTAGGGTTAGGCCTAGGGTTATGGTTTGGGTTAGAGTAAAGGTTAGGGTTATTGTCAGGATTAACCCTAGTGTTAGGTTTATGGTTAGTGTTAGGATTAGGGTGAGGGTGAGGATTAGGCCTAGGTTAGGGTTAGTGTTAGAGATAGGGTTAGGGTTAGGCTTAAGGATAGGGTTAGGATTAGGGTTAGGTTTAGGTAAGTGGTAGGATTAGGGTTAAGTTTGGGCCTAGGTTTGGGGTTAGGGTTAGAATTAGGTGTTTGCCTAGGGTTAGGATTAGAGTTAGATTTAGAGTTAGGGTTAGGCATAGGCCTAGATTTAGGGTTAGGGTTAGGTCTATGGTTAGGGTTAGGCCTAGGGGTAGGGGTAGGATTAGCTTTAAGTTTAATGATAGGGTTAGTGTTAGTGTTAGGGTTAGGCCTAGGGTTAGATTTAGGTTTGGGCCTAGGGTGAGGGTTAGGGTTAGGCCTAGGGTTAGTGTTAGGGTTAGGTTTAGGGTTAAGTTAAGGTTAGGCCTAGGCTTAGGTTTAGGGTTTGGGTTTGGGTTAGGGTTAGGGTTAGGCCTAGGGTTAGGTCATGTTTAGGCCTAGGATTACAGATAGGGTTAAGGTTAGGGTTTAGGTTAGGCCTTGG
>NW_022104209.1:0-1191 GCF_000313985.2 Echinops telfairi
GCAGATACTCTTGATCAGGTAATCCAGGAAATTAAATCTGTTCTACTTCCAATATTTCGCATCCAGCTTGATGAATCTACAGACGTTGCAAACTGTTCACAGTTACTGGTTTACATGAGGTATATTAAAGATGGCAGCTTTAAAGATGAGTTTTTTTCCCCCAAACCTCTCGAAATGACAACTACTGCATGTGATGCATTTGACACAGTTGGTTCATTTCTGAAAGAGCCTAATATCTCCTGGGAAAAGGTTTGTGGTGTTGGCACAGATGGTGCTCCAGCTATGCTAGGATGTTGATCTGGATTTCAACGTTGGGTACTAAATGAGTCACCAAAAGTCATCAGAACTCACTGCATGATTCATCGGCAAATATTAGCAATGAAGATGCAGCCACAAGTGTTACAAGAAGTAATGAAAAGCGTCATAAGGTCTGTCAATTTTGTAAAGACGAGCATTTTAAATAGTCGACTGTTTTCACAACTGTGCAACAAGTTGGATGCATCGAATAATGCCCTGCTATTTCACACTGAAGTGAGATGGTTGTTGAGAAGAAAAGTTTTAAAATGTGTTTTTGAACTTTGTGATGAACTCAAAATGTTTTTTAATCAGAAAGCAAGACTGCAGTTTGAAGCACTTTTCAGTGATAAAAGTGAACTGCAGAAAATAGCTTACTTGGTTGACATCTTTGCCATCTTGAATGAGTTACATTGATCACTGCAAGGACCAAATGCAACATGCCTTGATTTGTCTGAAAAGATCCGATCATTCCAAACGAAACTTCAGCTTTGGTACCAAAAAAAAATTGGATGAAAATAAAATTTACATGTTGCCTACCTCATCTGCTTTCTTTGAGGAACATAACATTGGACCAGAAAGAAGGATTATGGTGATAATTTCTGTAAAAGACCACTTGCACAGGCTTGCAGATGAAATTTCATTGTACTTTCCAAATCTGCCTGACACCCATCTGCACTTGCCAGAAGCCCGTTCACAGAGTTGAAGATGTTCCTGAGACAGCACAAGAGGAGTTCATTGAACCAATTAACAGCGATCCAGCGAGAACTGATTTCTCTGCAATGCCAGTTACAAAATTCTGCATCAAGTGTTTGCAGTCATGTCCTGTTCTGTCTGAGACTGTGTTGTGCCTTCTTCCATTTCCAACAACATATCTTTGTGAAACAGGGTTTTCCA
>NW_022104209.1:4895-7157 GCF_000313985.2 Echinops telfairi
GGCACCTGGGTTATTATAATTCTGAAGAACTGCTTCTCAGACTGATTTGCTTGATAAATATATGCCAATAATCTTGCATGGAAACAGAAAATCACTCACTTTTTTTTTTTTGCTTTTAAATGATTCAGTGGGCAACTAAAAGTTTAAGCAACCAGCTCTCAAATGGATTACGTTGATGTTGCACAACTCTTTAAATCTCTTTAGGCGATTGACATGTATGGCGTGTGAACTTTGTTAAAAAAACTACCCAGGTAATTATTAATCCAGTTACTGTCTCTACCTAGGTCCATGACTAGGGAGGTCAGGGTAAACAATGGGGAGCTAACAACAATGACTGCAAGAAGAAACTATTTTGAAATTGGTTGTGTTAATGACTGCACAACTCTTTTTAATATCATCGAATTATTATGTTGTATGTTATCTGACATATCAGCCAATAAAACTATTAAAAAAGTAAAATAAGGTCATTGATAACTTCAAAATTAATATTAAACCAACAGGAAGGCATCATCATATTTTGTAGAAGACTTTTTTTTTCATTTTATTGGAGGCTCTTATAACATTCCATACATTTCCAAAACATTTTCTACTTGAGGCCTTGGTATAAGCTTCTCTTTTCCCCCCTCCCTCCCGGCCCTCTCACCCTCATGAATCTTTGATATATTGTTATTGTTACTTCATATCTTGCACTGTCTGTTGTCTCCTTTACCCACATTTCTGTTCTTCATACCCTTCGAGTGCAGGGGAGGCAGCTATATACCCAACCTTGAGCTGATGGGTGTGTTTGAGTCACCAATCTTGGATTTGTCAGCCAAACAGTTACTGATGCATCCATCACCTAACTCCTTTTATCTCCAGCAAAGAGGGTACTTTGAGGACTCAGGAGGTCCTGACCCCAGCCATGGCATTTTCAATTGCATGTGACATTGATTAAGGAAGACCGAAAAACGATGGATGCATTTGAACTCTGGTGCTGGTCAAGAATATTAAAGGTAGCATGCACTGGCAAAAGAACAAAGAGCAGTGTCTTGTAGTAAGTACAGCCAGAATGCTCCTTAGAGGCAATGATGTTGAGACGTCTTCTCACACATTCTGGACATAGTATCAGGAGAGACGAAGCCCTGGAGAAGGACATCGTGGTTAGTAAAGTGGAGAGGTGGAGAAAAAGAGAAAGGTTCTCAATAGCATGGACTGGCAGAGTGGTTGCCACGGGAGGCTCAAGCCTAGGAACAATCGTGACGATGGTGCAGGGCCAGGCAGTGTTTCATTTTGCTGCATGTAGGGTCACTATGGTCAGAACTGACTTGATGGGACCTAACTGCAAAGAGTAGAATGCAATCATAGCCAGGTGTGACTAACAGCATCCACAGGTGTGAGCAGACCAGGATAAAGCTAGGAGGACAACCCATGACCTTGCCACTATTGTTATTTTCTAGCTTCTCTAGTGTCAGTTCTTGATGTTTTATAGAAAGGCCAATGTTTTCCTAGCATTGTCCTCCATGTTGCTGCTAAAAATACAAGAAAGACACACTCTTGCACGAAGGCCTAGATCCTAGGGTGATAAAAAGGGTACGCTGGGGACCAAGAGAAGGAGCTGGTAAACGAGACTGAATGGTGGGAATGGCTTTTAAACAAAAGTGAACCTTCTATGATCAGTTTTATGGTAGCCAGTAAACTAAAGGAGCGGAAGAATCGCAAAGGCATGAAGCTTAATGCTGCATTGGAAATACAAATCTCAAAAGACGAAGTCATTTTTGAAGGTGGTAAGAAATGAAGAGGTGGACAAGAGGGCATCCATCCCAGCTCAACTCAATCCATAAATCCCATGCTAGTCCATAAATCCCTCTTCAGACTCATGTCGCCACATACCAGTGACGTACAAAGTCAAACTGAACCAGGAAGCAGGAAGATCACATGCTGGTGGGTGCAGAGCCCATAATTGCAGCCACTGTCAAGTCATCTCATTGAGGGCCTTCCTCTTTTTCTCTAGCAAAGTATTTAAAAATAATATTTAATGCAAAAGCCAAACCCAAACATAAAGCCACCACCACCTGCCATAAAAATGAAGCTAAAAGTGGATTTCCTCACAGGAATAGTAAAACCCCAGTGAATGTTATAGAATCTGAGAAAATCCATGACTACAATTCTGATGATGGTATGTATACTTTTATTATTCTTTTTTTAGATAATAGTTTTATTTACATATCTTACACAATCCAATACAGTGAACCCTCGTTTATCGCGGTTAATCGGTTCTAGACC
>NW_022104209.1:8283-10054 GCF_000313985.2 Echinops telfairi
AGTTATATGTAGATCCTTTTAATCATTTTTTGTGTGATATAAGTATTGTTGGTGGTGTGTGAGGTTGAGTTGGTTGTTGGTGTGTGTTTGTGTTTGTGTTGATTCCAACTCATATTGAGTCCACGTGACATAGTCAAGGTATTCCATAGAGTTTTTTAGCCTGTAATCTCTGTAGGAGCAGACAGGGAGGTGGTTCCCTCCCTCTGCCCCCTTGAAACAGTGGAGGGTTCAAACCACTGAACTTTTGGTTCATGGTCAAATGATTAGCCATTAAGACACTCAGAAACTTTCAACTCACTGCCATTGGGTTGCTTCAAGGTTGAAATGCCCCTTTTTGTCTCCAAGGGTGACAATTTTTACAGGAACAGATAGTATCATCTTGTGGATTTGAACTACTGGACTTGTGGTTAGCAGGCCAACTCACAACCCACTATGCACCAGAGCTCCTTAAGTAAAGTTAAAAAACTTCAACATTTATTCTGCTTCCTTGATGAGGCTAGAAATCTCCCTTTCACTATATGTACTTCATGCCACTGAGCTGGCTAGAATAAAAGGGTAGAAAGATACAAGGATCCCTGTTACATTATGCTAAAATTTATATCTACACACATGCATGTGTGATTGTATACTTATGTGTGTAAATATAAATTAATACAAAATTACTTAGATGACAAAGTGTATCCTTGATGGGCAAGGTTACTTAAAATATCAAGGAATTAAGTAGTATTCTGTCTTCATCCATGAAAAGTTCTCAGAGACAGAAGAATAATCATCCTTGCTATTAAGGGTAAACATGTGAAAAAGTTCTGGCCAATGAGATATAAATAGAACTCCACTTGTGGGCTTTTGGGTGTGGATTTCACTTTCTGATCAAGAATCAAGCAAGAAGAGAGTTTGCTGTATATGCCTTGTCAATGACCTTTCTGCCTGGGATGTGCTTATGTGAGAAAATAATGGCTGAATCTGTGGACGCTACCTGGGGCCCATGAAACTATAAAGGTAAGAATAGAAAGCCATCACATTTGGGGTGATAAAAAATTTTAACCAAAGATAACAGAAGAGAGGTTTGAAACCCTACATCTCTGATGACAATCACATATGTCCTGCTTGGTATTTGGAATTATTTACCTCTGGGCTTCACAGGGTGTGAAATAATGGAAGGCCTGCGGTGCTTAATTGTGTAGTGACAAAGACTACTAACTGATACATTACAAGATTTTTCTCAACTCATTCCCTATCTCCCATGTGTTTAGACATTTAAATCCAGGCTTTTGGATGTCAAGTATTTTCCCAGTGTGGCTGTCTCCCCACATGGCCTTGTTGTTGTTAAGTGTCATTGAGTCAGCTCCTACACATAGCTACCCTGTGCACAACTGAGGGCGACACTAATGACAGAAACCCTGATGAACTTTGGGAGGGCATCAAACATATCAGACCAGAAGAAAGCAAAAGGCTATGAAAAAGCAGGTAATAAAGAAAAGATCAAAGGGGATTTGAGGAGAGAACCTGAAACTTGCTCATAATCTTAGGGTTGTTGTTTGATGCCATCGAGTCTGCTCTGACTCAAAGCAGCTCTAGTGACTGTACGTACAACAGAGAGAACCACGGGCCGCCCTGCCCCATCCTGACAATTGTTCTTATGGTGGAGTCCATTGTTGCGGCCGCTGTGTCAATCGCAGTGCCCTCCTCTTTTCTCCGGCCACTCTATTTTACCAAGCATGATGTCCTTTTTCAGGGACTGGTCTTTCCTTCTTTCTTCATTTTTTTAATC
>NW_022104210.1:0-1243 GCF_000313985.2 Echinops telfairi
ATTGAAAAAGTAATTCAGAATCCTGGCTCCATAAATCAGTAGGATACTTATAAAAAACAATACTGATGTCCAGATCTCAAATATAGAGATTCTGATTTAACAGATATGACAACTGTTTTTCAGGAGAATGAAAACCACTGTATTCATGTGTACAACGTGTGAGTCCAGAATTAGCAACATTTGCTTAATCAAAAATGTGCCAAAGTGGATTCTAGAAACTCATCACACCCCTTGACTTAACAATGTTCTCTTAACGTGTCCTCTTCTCCTATTAAGAACGACATTATGCCCTATTTTGTTTGGTATTTAGCTAGGGGGCTAGAATCTTGCCTAACGTTTCTATGGCTCGTTCTCCAAGGAAAACCCAACCAAATCCATTGACGAAGCACATTTCAACCCACGACTACCCGTTATCATTGAGAACGAAGTGCAGGGCACAGTGGCCCCTGACATGCTAACGTTAGCACCCATCTGCTCCTGATCCCCACCTCTCACTCTAGGTTTACTGGGAAACTATCTGGAAATGGCACCAAATCTTGCTGTCCTGAACTATCCAGTGAAGTCAGGGGGAAACAAGAGATCGATGAGGTAGAGTGAGCAAAGCTCAAGCCAGAATCCACCACATCCTTTTGAATACTTTTTGGACATTGGATTCACTATTTATGGGCTTTCTCTACCTAAAATGAGGATAATTTCCCAGGCATAGGCATAACTTGTGATATGGTGTCCTTTCCTTCCAGATGCATTCTATTGATTTCTCAGCCCATCTATTAGTGATGCCTCAATGGAAAATAAAGAAATATTTGGAATGAAAAAAAAATACATTCCATTTTTGTTATACTAAAACACTCCTAATGGTCTTTTTTTAAACAACAACTTCTATTATTTAATTCTATTATTCTCTTTTAGAAATTATAAACATAGGAATCAGGTAGACCTCAGCTCTAATTTTGGTTCTTCAATTATTATTTTATAACTTTGGACATATTACTTTGCAGAGCTCATGTTTCCTCACATCACAGAGAAATAGCAATCCCCATTCTCCATTGGTTGGGATCATATTGAGTTGTATAATATACTTCAGTTTTACCTTTGCATTAACTCCCAAGCACAAGGAAACAAGTAGGCTAAGACAGGAATCTACACAACACACTGTAGTTGTCAAGCATCCAGATTCACAAGCTAGGGTGGGTTATCAGTGAACTTGTTTCTTCTCCTGCAAAATGAGAGGTTACTACTGTTT
>NW_022104210.1:2618-3878 GCF_000313985.2 Echinops telfairi
AGACCCCTTTTCTTTAGAATTCCCATACTTGCCTACAAAGAAACCATGGTCGATGGTGACCAGGTACCAGTGACCTCTGGGAAATGTTCTTCTATTTCTGGAACATGATTTATAATACCTAGCTACCCCTCCCCCTAGTGTCTTGGAATAGAAGGCCTAGATTACAATTTGAAGCATGTCAAAATAAGACTTTCATGAAAAGAAAGGACACAAGGGGAATAAAAATGTAGCCTTTTCTTCATTTAAAAAGTAATACGTCAGGGTACAGACAAAACCCAAGGATGTATATGTCATTCCAACACAAAGAAGGGGAAAGAGGGTGGAGAGAGGGGGGAAATAGGAAGATGAAGATGATGACACTGGGGGAGTAGGGCACTAATTCACCGATGGGGAGAGTACTGCTTATGTCTCCAAAGAACCCCACTATGGTGCGCCAAACCTTGAGGTCAATGTAACCACAAGGAGCAATTCATAAACAGAAAGGTCTACAGGGGCGGCCCCCATCAGAGTCAAACTGACTTCCCTCCCTAGAAGTATGTGCTATGGAGGACAATACTAATCCTACAGGGTGGGCAGAAGGGCTGCCATGCCCATACAGAAGCAAACCAAGTAGGAAAAAGAGAAGGTGAAGGACTAGACCCCATATTGGTACACCAAGCCGTGTGGGTGACTTCCCTGCATGGAGCTGCTAAGGCACAGGGAGAACTGTAGGGCTGACAACAGCTCAAGGCATGATGTCCCCTCACTGGAGCACACCTCGACAGAGGACAATACTGGGGACACAGGGTGGGGAGTGAGTCTGGTCTCCCTTCCCCGCCCCCCCACCCCCACCCCACAGTGGAGTAAACCAAGAAGGGAACATAATAGATCACCAACAGGAACAAAGCAAAGTCACAATAGCCTGAGGAGCCCCCAAAATGGACTTCATGCTAGGAAGGCAGTTCCCAGAACCCCCTACGACTGCTGAGGAGACAGTCCTAAAGGTCAGTGGACAGACCTGGAAGTATGTACGCTTTTTAGGGTTTTTATTTGGGTTGGGTTTTTTGGCTAGTTCCTTTTTTGTTTTCCTCTTTTTATTCAATCTTTTGTTTTTCTTATGTTTTGTCTCAATCAGTATTGCTTTGCCTACCTGTAGAAGACAGACATGGGAAGCAAGTCCAAGGAGAAAGCAACAGGACCGACCATTAGAGAGACTTGGTGGGAGGAAGAGGTGGGGAAAGGAACAGTGAGCAAACAATGCCATAGACAGGGGGAGTGTGG
>NW_022104210.1:5321-7399 GCF_000313985.2 Echinops telfairi
GGACAGAGGGGAGGAAGGGGAAGGGGAACCAATCACAATGATCAATGTATAACCCCCCTCCCAGGGAGAAGAACGACAGAAACATGGGTGAAGGGAGACAGTGGTCAGTGTAAGACATAAAAACAATAATAATTGATAATTTAACAAGGGGTCAAGAGGGGGTGGGGAGGGAAAAAATAGGAGCTGATACCAAGGGCTCAAATAGAACGTAAATGTTTAGAAAATGATGATGACAACATATGTCCATATATGCTTGATGCAACTGATGTCTGGAATGTTATAAGAGCCCCCCCTCCCAATTATTTAAAAAAATAAAAATACATTAATATGTTGTATAATTACAGATTGTCAATATATTTTTTTGTATCTGGAAGAAATGTCCTCCCACCCCGCCTCCATCTTTCACTAAGAATTTTTCTGAGTCTCAAAGTAGGATGAAATCTAGAGTCCCCAGAATCGGCAACATACTCATTCTCTCATCTGTTCTCAGGCATCATCTGAAGTAAATACTCTCTTCGAAGCAGACCGGGATCGACAAGACCCATCAAATCAGTAGCTTTCATGTCATCTGGGGCATCACAATGTCCCCACACAAGGCAGGGCAGCTGCTGGACCCTGCGTGTCCTCTGTGATTTCTTACACAAACACCTTCACTAGCACTAATTTTTAGTTGTAATGTTTTCTTATAATGAAATGAGGAGGCAGAGAGCTTTTATTTTGTAAGCAATCATCGGTGAACACCACACACACACACAGTTGCTGTTTTAATAAATTCCAAGCAGGATCAAGGATGCAGGCCAGTGCATGATGGTATGGAAATTGGTATCCAGCCGCAGACACTTCTCTCGCTCTATTTGAATTTGTTTTTTAATCAAATACGCCAACGCTGTGTCTGTAATCACGTGTCCTGGGGGTGTGGAGCGGGAGGTGTCAGAAAGAATCATGTCTGGCCCTCACTTATCTTCTGCCCTCAAATTAAAGAATTTTAAATGTAAAACATGGTGTGAATAAAATCTTATATTAAACGTCCAACTTTTACATGTGAATGGTTTTCTGTAAGATCAAAGAAAAGTAAATAAAACGCTCTTAATTGTCACATGAAAAAAAATCATTTCAATTGGTATTCCATCAATTCCTGGCGCCTTGTTTTTAGCTAATGATGTCAGTACCACTGGAATGTCTTCCTTCAGCACCATTCGTTCTTACGCATATGCTGCCTCCTGGAACCGTGGCACGTCCACTAGTTCTTTTTGGAACCATGTCTCTTTTTTCCATCCTCCTTTGAGGTTTCCTGCATCATTCAAAGTTTTGCCCATAGAATCTTTCAAAACTGCAACTTGAGGCTTGCATTTTTTTCTTGAGTTCTGTTTAAGATTTTCTGAGCATGTTCTTCCCTGTGTTAGACAGGGTTCTCTAGAAAAACAAAACCAGAACACTAATCAAGCCATTGATCTCTTTGCCCTCCAATCAAACTGTGACCTTATTAATCCCACATGTTCCTGTTAGCCAGGTTGGCACAATAAACCTACCCATCACATTCTCTTGTCTTTTTAATTCTAGGGCTATTCACATTTCAATATACTATTTGGCTTTGTCTTCTCAGGCTGCAGCTTTTTGGCTTCATCATTTCTTCTATTTGGCTAGCTGCTCTATGATTAAGAACACATTTCAGAGTCTTCTGACATCCACTTTGAGCTTTTCTGTCTGATGACCTTTAGCTTTCTTCATGAATGATGTTCTTGATGTTCTCCACAGCTCCTCGGGCCTTCTGCCATTGGTATCCATTAGTAATCTACTGCTATAGATGTATCATATTTATTGATTTTGGATCTTAAACCAACCTTCAATTCATACTAATACTTCATGGTCATGGTGTATAATTTTCATATATATTAATGTATTTGGTGTACTACTATCTTATTGAAGATTTTAAAATTATATCCATGTTGTTGTTGTTGTTGTTGTTAGGTGGTCTTGAATCAATTCCAACCCCTAGTGACCCTATGTTCAACACCGCCATGCCCTGCGCCAGCCTCACCATTCTTCATTGTCGCAGCTACTATGTCATATTCCATCGC
>NW_022104210.1:8769-10162 GCF_000313985.2 Echinops telfairi
TTTTGGTTTATTGCTCTTTATAATTTTCACCAGTTATGTTTGTTACATTGGGGAATAGATATACAGGATTCCTCACATAATCATATAAGAAGTAGAACTCTTTAAAAAAAGGCAAATAATTAGTGGCATTTCAAGGTATAAAATAGATATGAACAGAATTCTAGTAATTGTGATTCTAATAAACGCACAAGCCCATTTATATGGACTATGGACTGCTTCAGAGTGTTTCCGAAAATGTAAATAGTTTTAGGAAGCGACAGTCACCTCTTTCTCCCACAGAGTGGTTGAGGAGTGTGAACCACACCCTTGTGATTAAGAGCTCGGTGCTTAATCCACTGTGCCACCAGTGATCCTTAAATAGGCTCTAGGCCACTAATTCAGAACAGCTGAGTTAGATGATGAGATCCTGACAAGACTAATATTCTGTGATGTGTAGTATGTTTGAGGCATAGTGCAAAAAGCACCCTTCTCTGACCTTTCTGGGAGCCAATCCGTTTTTCTAAGTGTCATTTCCCTCTGCTGTTTCAAGAAAAGAACGAATTAGCTTTTGTCTCCCTCCACTTCTCTCCCACTTGGGTTTCTATTAAATGCTATTTATGTTTAGTGATTTTTGAAAAAATTTTATCACTCCTTCATCCCAGTTTGAGTTCAGATCCATCAAATTATCCAGCCTTTGAGACATCGTAATTTGGTGGGCCGGGGGACGGGGGGTGGGGGGGATGGTTTTAGTTTTAGATGTTTCTTATGAGCTAGGACTTCTCAACTGTTTCTGGCAGAAAAAGAAAATAGCTAAAGAATCCCTCATACAGAGAGGAATGCTCAACAAGGAAGTCTTAAAAACTTGAGGACATATGGGATAAATAGAATGATCCACTGGGAAGATGCTTCAAACAGGGAATTTTTTCCTATGACTTTGAAATGAAAAGGGCTGTCAGCTGGCCCCACAAGGAGTTACCCACAGCATTCCTCTTTGTGTCTGTGGGTCTGTACGGCCATGGCTCCTTCTGCATTCCTGAAGGGGCCATTCTCATGAAGAAACTGACTGTAGCAGGCAAGCATGGAATGATAAATGTTGAATTAAGAGAAGTAGCGACGTTCTCACATAGTTCTGTGTTATTTTTCCATGTGATTCCCAGTCTTTCTGGGGATAGCCTATATTGGCACTTTTCTTATTTTACCCTCTATTAATTATTGTCCACTTGTTTCAGAAGGGCTTTCACTAATTTCTCGGGTTTCTAAAGATTGTTCCTTGGCATGGGAATTCTTCCCTCTCATTGTGATGATTGAATGTCAGCAAAATATAGGCTTCTCCGTTCTCTGAAATGGCAATTGATGTTTCTCTCCCCAGATTGGATGATACTCAGATCAGTAGTCTTTATAAAGGAATACTTTC
>NW_022104211.1:0-1456 GCF_000313985.2 Echinops telfairi
TGGCCCTCTGAGTAGAAGCCGACCCTCTTTGCTTCTCATTTTCTCTAGTCCATGTTGAGACCTTTCGGGAAGTACTATTTCATGTGAGGAAGGAAAGTAAGTGATTTGTTAGGGGAAAGACTGAAAAAAGAAGCTAATGATAAAGACGATGAGAATATTGATGAGGGAAGAAAGAAATCACTCCATCAGCTCTACGTGTAGCAGGGAAAATTGTGTGGACAGGAACTGAAATAACAAGACTAAATAAAACACATCTTTGGCTAAATAGCATTCTGTTTAAAAGGAAATTCATAATACTAGGTCCTTGGGAGAAAAGCTGAAGGTTTATAAGGCATACTTCTGTTTATTATTACTTTCTTTTGTACAAGAACATTTTTACATGAAGCAAGTCTCAGCTAACTTTTTACAAAGGAAAACTTTTATTCATATAAAAATACAATAATCCAACAACAAAACAAGACTGATGAGCTGTCAAAGGGAAAGAGCCACTCGCCTTCTCCCTCTCGGGACTTGAAGTCATTAGACTTCTCAGCGGCTGTGCCTGCCCAAGCCTTCAGATGCCAGGCATATCTTGCTGTGAAGTCTGTTACCCTAATATATTTGAAATATGCTTGATTTTGCTAACATTTCTTCCTAATTCATAACATATTTTACATAGCTTAAATTATCAGGTCTTAGGAATCATGCATTCCTACCCAGAAAGTAAAATCAACAAAGGTTTTAATTCGTTTCATCAAATTGCAACTTGATGGGTCATGATAGTTCAAGTACTTTGCATTATCTGGTCATCAGAGCACATATATTTCTTTTTAAATAAAAACAAACACATTCATATTTCCGTTTTTCATGTATTTCCAGAACTGAGGGCCTGCATATACTTTAAGGCCCTGGTGCATGACGGGCGAGGCAAGGAAACCGGCTGATGCTTCTTCCTAAATAAAACAAATCCCTCTCCCTCGCTGTTTCTCTAACTTGAAAGAGTGGCATTTAAGAAACTTTTGGGCACTGTGAATTTGCAGTCTCCCTGTACTGTGACTGCCAGAAAGTTTATAATGTTAAATCTCCCAAACTTGCCCTAGAAACTTAAGTTGGTGTAGTAAAGAACCCCCCACCCCCACCCCATTGACAAACGTCTCTGTTTCACAAGGGCAAATCTCCTGAGTTTTGTAACGTTATTATTGAACACGTTTAATGATTTGCTGAGGACCTCATCTAGAGGCTTTACCAAGCGGCTCGAGATTAGAAGCGTATGGTGGTGGAGGCTCTCCTAGAATAAATGAAAAATTGTACTCAGCTACCGACCAGGGTCTCCAGAGATCAAATTAGAAGCTTGCTGTGAAGGGAGATGTTTAGGCATGCTCTGGAATTATTTATCAGCATTTTCTGCTTGTGTGAGAATAAGCAGACATTAAGTTTAAATTAAACAAAGGGGGAAAGAAAACAAGTTTTTCCCCCC
>NW_022104211.1:2897-4243 GCF_000313985.2 Echinops telfairi
GAACAAAATAGGTCAATGCTACTAGTAGAAATATGAAAATATCTGGTTAATAATTTTGAAATATATTTAGATGCTATTTACATTTATATGTCCATACCTTTTTACTGAAAATGTTTAATTTACTAAAGTACTAGATGCTAATTTTCCCTAAGTTTTGTCTATTAGTGATCAGAGTCTTTCAGATCCCACCTCTAACGAAATTCATATTTGGGAGATGTCTTTTTATTTCATAACTATGTACTTGGTGTGCAGCATGGTGGTGTAGTGCTTAAGCATTGGACTGTGACCTTCATGGCTGGCAATTCAAAACCACCATCAGATCCGTGGGACAAAGACTGAGCTTTCTGGTGTTTTACTCCCATAAGCAGTGACAGTCTTGGTTACCCACAGGGGGTCACTCTGAGTCAGCATTGACTCAATGCTGTGTGTACTTAATGGGTTACCTCTTTCAAAAGTATACATTGAAACTTTACACCATTCTCACAGGCAGTGAAAACTACTTTCAAAATTTTCATATTTATCACTTCCATTATTGCTTACTTATATTGGCTCTTAAGACTCCAACAATGGAGAATTCTTATCATCCGTGATATAATTGAATTATTATGTGTAATATTAACTAGCAAAGTTAGCTTATTTGAGCTTTACCTAAGTCTTGTAGTAAATACATGTTCCCCTGAATAGCAGGCGACTAATGTTTTTAAGTTTCTTTAGGAATTGTGAGGGTAAGTTTGTGAGGGTACTGCTTTGTAATCATAGAATTATTTACTAAACAACAATATCAAAATTTGAATATATTGTTTCTTGAAATAACCTCCAGCGAAACCTGTACACTTCTGAATGTGGTGCTTCCAGCTCCTTACCCTTCGCTCTGTCTCCTCAATTTACACCACTCAAAAGAGTACTTTTGGTATCCTCAAAGAGACACAAAACTGTGCCTTGGACATGGTCCTGAGTTTCGGGAACATAAAAGAATTCTGCGGGGATGAATTTAGGGCCATAGGGTAGATAAGATAGATTTTCTCAACAAAATTCTTTCTTTTTTTGCCCCCCAAAATTTTTGGTTATATAATTCACATATGCAATTTATTAGCTCTAGAGCATCAAGAAGAGTTGCACAATCATCACCACAATCCATTTTCAAACATTTTCTTCATTCTTGTACGCATCAATATTTTTAAACGTCCGGTGAATTCCCTCCATTCATTGTTCAGGAATGTGAACAGCCCTGATATCAGTCAAAGCATTGTAAAGTAGGTTATGGTAGACATGGCCGGGTCAAAATGTAATATCTTCTCATTTGATCTCCCCTTTGACTCATTTTAAAGCTGTTTCAGTTTAAAAAA
>NW_022104211.1:6142-7209 GCF_000313985.2 Echinops telfairi
CCCTGGATTCCCTGTGTTTCCAGTTCCTATCTGTACCAGTGTACACCCTCTGGTCTAGTCAGACTTGCAAGGTTGAATTCGGATCATGATAGTGTGGGGCGGAGGAAGCATTTAGGAACCAGAGGAAAGTTGTATTTTTCATCGTTGCTACATTGCACCCTGTCTGGCTGTCTCCTCCCCGAGAGCCTGGCTATCAAAAGATATAGCGTCTGGGGTCTTAAAGGCTTTAAGGTAAACAAGCGGCCATCTAGCTCAGAAGCAACAAAGCCCACATAGAAGAAGCACACCAGCCTGTGCGATCACAAGGTGTTGAAGGGATCAGGTATCAGGCATCATCAGAACAAAAAATCTTACCATAGCGAATGAGGTGGGGAGTGCAGAGTGGAGACCCAAAGCCCATTTGTAGGGCAAACCTCATTCATGACATCTATCAACTTCCTGAAAGGATGAAAAGGTTGATTCAGTACATTTAGAGTTCATCCCACCAGGTCAGATTGTTAATCAAGCTTTCTAGAGGTTCTATAAAGATTGCATAACAGTGTGTCACAAAAAAGGCCTGCTTTGTGGCAGACGGGGGACTGGTTTTGCTACCATAACAATGTACCTGGTCATGCAGCCATTTCAGTGCACCAGTTTTGCGCAAAAAACTCTTGCCCCACTTACCTGATTCACCTGACCTCACTCCATGCAACTTCTTTTTGTTTCCACAAATGCCTACTGTTCCTGACTTTTCAGACAATTAAATTCATCTGTTCATTTGGCTCCTATTGTTTACCATTTAAATGCACAGTAAACTCTTTCATCTTAAAGCCAAACAAACAAAACCAGATTTTTATTTGCCAGCCTCAAATTTCCGAAACTGTAATTTGGCTTCTCTCCTATCAATGTTCTCTTCTACACACTGCCTCATTGCCTTACCTCCTATTCATTCTTCCAGATCATGCAACATGACATCTATCCCAACATTCAAGTGTTGACCATCATAGCAGTGTGCATGACTTGATATATATACTTTTGTTTCTCATCTGTCTAATGACATTCTCTTCCTCTGTCTAGCACCTCCACCT
>NW_022104211.1:8460-10152 GCF_000313985.2 Echinops telfairi
ATCTCTTGTACAGCTTCTTATTAGTTATGAATTCTCCATTTACTAGGTGAGACCAAGAGAAGCATTTCTTGGCAAATTATACTCACTTCAGTGCTTCTGCCAAATAAAATACTCGAACAAGTGCAATTCCACATCCTACAGTTGATGCGATTCTAATATCACTATGGTTGGAATGAAACACTACTCAAAAGTTAGTAGCAGGTCCCAACTGTTTTTACCTTCCCTCATTTCTTCCAAATACTCTTCTTAAATTCTAATATGAAGAATCTGAAGAGATTGTATTATATTTCTGCCTTAAATCTTTATGTGTGAGGAACTAGATTAGACTTATTTTTTATGATAAAACTCCTACCCACAAAAGATATTTCATTATTAATATTTTAATTCCTCAAATATGTTTTAAGAAATGTTTTCTTACCGACTGACAGAGCAAAAGAAACAGAATTTTAGTAAGCTCCTAGTTCTATCATCAGATAATAAAAAAATCAGCTTGTTTTCTGACAGTTCCCTGTTTCAGTGACCTTTGCATTTTCCTAGTATCAAGCTCAATTTCAAGGTCACTGAGATTGAATTGATTCTGAATCATAGCAACCCTATATAGCACAGTAGAACTGCCTCTGAGTTTCTAAGACTAAATTTTAACAGGAGCAGGGAGCCTCATCGTTCTCCTGGGGATTGGCTGGTGAGTTAGAACCACTGCCCTTGTGATTAACAGTTCAGTGTATATCGCACTAGAAAACCTAAATTCTTCTATTTGGCTTTCAGTTTCCCTATGATCCTACCTAAAATGGTCCATCCTAAAACAGCCCTGGCTTCACCTTCTTGAAGCCCTTCATGTTCCTCAGCACGTGCCACGCATTTCAGTCAGAACAGACCCAGGTAAAAGGAAGATTAAAAAAGGAAGTTGATATAGTACTTAACCATAACTGAAAAAGGAAACAGAGAAATCCTAACTTAAATCCCAGATAAGCCATTTATCAGCATTAACACTTCCAGAGAAGAGGACTACAGAACATGAGATGGCATCTTTTAATTGAGACCGACAGTGCTTCCATGTAACTAAACACCCTGCGGAATCTCCTCATCCATCTTCACCATAGGATGCGAGCAAAGCTGAACACTCGCCTTTCCCAACAACCCAGCAGCGAGGGATGCCTATGCACACATTTCTGGTCGTAAGAGAAAAATGGACAGCATTTTGAGAACTTGTGGCAAAAGTTTTTATAAAGGCAGATGTCACTGCCTTTCAGATTCCCTCTCACTAATGTCTTGAGCATTTATGTGATACCTGGGTCAGAAACAACCACAGGTTAGCACTGCGCTGCGACAGCACACTCAAGGTGGGGACAAAGCGGAAAAACAGGCTCGGCATGTATTGTCTGCAGTGAGCTGCTGTCACTCCACTGGCGGGTGCACCTCACACTTCAAGTTCTATGAGAAAATAACTTCTTTTTGTTTAATTAGTGTTACTCAAGTCACTTACTTGTATTAGAAGCATTCTTCGTCAACGTAACACAAATGAACTCAGTTCAAGATGTCCTTATGCCTCTGTTTTGTTTTCTTCTCCCACCACCCTCCTAGGCCCAAGGGAATTTATTTACAGGCTTCATTTTTTAACTAGGTGGGTTACAGTAATTAGTAATTATTAATGTCCTGACTACTTAGTGTCTGTTGGGCACAGTGCTTCTCAAA
>NW_022104212.1:0-919 GCF_000313985.2 Echinops telfairi
AGTGTATGTTCCACCTCTAGCAAGCTATTTATCGCCTTCATCCCACCAAATGAGTCATCAAGCTGTGACCTAATTGACAGGCTAAACTCCACCCCTTCGTTCTTAATAGTCTCAAGTTGATAACAGACTATGTAATTTCCACAATAAGCATCAACATATTCTTCTGTGCCTGTAATGTTCCAGTTCACCCATCTGACCGGGTCCCCTTTTGATGGGTGTCTATTGAAGCTGTAGTGCTGGGTGCATGTAAATTCATATGTGGAGAATCATAGGCTTTCTCATGTCATGCATTCCCTTATGCCCAGGACTGCTTCTTGCAGACATTCTGATTTCAACACGGTCGTTGGTTCAGATTCCACGTGCCTGGTTGTCATCCAGTATCGATTTTCCCCTCGCTTCTGAAAAGCAGAACCTAATTTGTCTTTGAGATGAAAATGCACCTGACTGAAGAGCTGCAGTAAGGAGCCCGGATGGGGTAGTGGTTACTCGTTGGGCTGCGGTCCACGTGGTCGGCAGTTCAAAACCACCAGCAGCTCCAGGGGAGAAGGACTGGGCTTTCTCCTCCCCTCAGCAGTGACGGTCTCGGACACTGGGGGTCGCTCTGAGTCAGCACGGACTCGATGGAGTGTGGTTTGGTCAAAGGTCTGCATTAAGCAGCCTCCCATGTGGTGAGGGTGGGGCCCTCTGAGTAGCTTCCAGCCCAGAAGAGGCCAGCAGAAGGATTGCTAAAGGGCAGCCCCCTTTTTTCTCCATCGCCTTTTCTCTGTGCTGCCTGGGATGCTAATTGAATGGCTGGGCCTTCAGCAGCCAATTTGGAGCATGAGGTTGCCTTGAGGGCCAAGCACTAGAGGACTCACTGCCAGGGAGTCAACGCCGACGCATAGCAGAGGTAGAGGACAGGGTGGAGCTGCCCCTGCGC
>NW_022104212.1:2732-3805 GCF_000313985.2 Echinops telfairi
TAAGCGCTCATGACACACGGAATCCAGGTCAGATAAGCCCCTCAGGAACAGAAATGGGAGTAGTGATACCAAGAAGAAACCGTGGGGGGGGGAGGGAGAGAGCAGTAAGATATAAAAATAATAATAATGTATAATTTATCAAGGGGTCACGAGGGTGGGAGGGGAAGGAGGGAAAAAAGAGGAGCTGATACCAAGGGCTCAACTAGAAAGTAAATGTTTAGAAAATGATGATGGCAACATATGTACAAATAGGCTTGGTGTGATTGATGTATGGGTTGCTATAAGAGCTATAAGAGCCCCCAGTAAAATGATCTTAAAAAAGAAAAAAAGATGTATAGCCTTGAAACCCACAGTAGCAGTTTGACTGTCCCGTAGGGTCACTGTCGGTGAGTTTGAGCAACTGGAGTCTTAAAAGCTGGCCAGTGGCCATCCAAAGTGCAGCGACTGGCCATTCCACGAGCAGAGCAAAGATGGGGAATCAGAGACACGTGGGAACAATTAGTCCAGAGAATTAAAGGACCACTCAGACCTCAGCCTCTGTGACCCTGAGGCCAGGAGGAGGGGTGCCCAATCAGAACGGAAAGTTCTCGACAGACAGAGTGGGTGGAAACTGCGGAACAAGACTCAGAATGTGGTCTGACCCTTAGACACCCTTCAAACCTAGAGCTGAACTCGCTGCTGAACCCCAACTCTTAACCAAACGGCCGGCCGGCTCAACCCTAACACCAGGGAAACAGCAACACCGGGAAGCTCACCCTCCTTAGAACAATCAACCCTAGGAGATCAAAAGGGCAGCATTTGCCCAAGCATCAAGCTCAGAAGGCTGGAAAAGATAGGCTGGAAGGACGAGTGGAAACCGCAGAAAGGGGGAGGGGTGCTGTTACATTGTGGGAATTGCAATCCGTGTCCGGAACCCAAACCCATGAGAACGGAAAGCCAATGTGCGCTGTACACGTCCACTCACGTCTGTGGCAGTGACATCTCCTGTCGACTTGCGCGAAGAGGTGGAATCTAGCCTGTCAATCAAGTCACAGCCAATGAGGCCTCTGTGTGGGCCTGGCCTTCTCCCGAGG
>NW_022104212.1:8932-10149 GCF_000313985.2 Echinops telfairi
AAAAAAAAAAAAGAAGAAGGTTTATCTACCTTGGCAATGGACCTGCCCATTCTTTTTGAAGGTCGCCAGGGCTGTCCTAGGAGGATCTTGCTGAGAAAACGTATCCCCCCACCTGTACCCTTGGCCTTGCCCCTTCAGACTTCTTTATGTTTCCCAAACTCGAAGAACATTCAGAAGGAACATGATTTGAGTCCCCCAAGGATGCCTAGGTGGCCGCGTTGAGGTGGTGGAGAGTGAAGGATGCGGGAGTCTCCACAGAGAAGGGTGAGGTAGCTGGGGAGACTGCCTGCAGACGTGTACAGACCTACACAGAGGGCACGCTGAGTAGCAACGGCTCTCTTTGTTCAATCGACCCTTTTGTTCAAGGTTTCTATGATATTTTAAAAATCATCTTACTGGGGGCTCCTACAACTCTTAACGCCATCCATTCATCCATCCATCCGCTGTGTCGAGCAGGTTTCTATGATTTTTGTAGCCATGCTTTTTGACTTACCCCCACATCTCAAAAATTCAGTCTCGCTGCCGCCCGTGGACCCCACAGGGCAAAGTACACGTGCCCGGCGGGCAGTGGGGGAGGGGGAGTTGTTGGGGTCTGTGAATCTTCACTGGATCAGAAAGTCTCATCTTTCTCCCTCAGGGTGCCTGGTAGGTTCGAACTGTTGACTTTCTGGTTAGCAGCCACTGTATCGCACACTAGGCTGCCAGGACTCCTTTTCCTCCTGTATCTCTTTATATTTACCTATCTCACCGTGCATCCAAGTCCATGTAAGTATAAGTCTTTAATTAGGCTTTTAGGTTTGTGTGTCTGGTGTGAGGTAGACCTCTTCCTTTGCTTCTTCTAAATAGATGGCTCATTACGACACCAAAAATTTCACGAACAATGCATGCTTTTATTAGTGACTTGGTATTTTGTATAAATTAAGCTAGCTGGTTTTCCCGGGACAGCTTGAGAGAATTGTTGTTGGTAGGTGATATCAAGCGGGTACCGACCCATAGGGACCCTGGGTACCACAGAAGGGACACGACTGTTCCGATGCCTGCGCCCATTGCTGACGCCACCGGGCCTTCCTCTTCCCCTTCCTCTTCCTCGCTGCCTGGCTATCTGGCTGCAGTGCTCTGCTTCCATTCAAGAGACCGTCTTACAAAGCCTAACCAGCTCTTCCCGCCGATGTGGGCAGCGGATTCCTTCCTCTTGTCTGTGCTTCGTCTCAAAGCTC
>NW_022104213.1:0-1177 GCF_000313985.2 Echinops telfairi
AAATTTCCTAGCACAGATGAGTGAGTGCTTCCAGTGCATCACCAGCTAGTTGAAACATTTCAATTGGCATCCATCAATTACTGAGCCCTGTTTTTGACTAATGCTTCCAGTGCAGTTTGAACTTCCTTCAGCACCATTGGTTCTTGCTCATATGCTACTTCCTGAAGTGGTGGAAGATTGATTAGTTTTTTTTTGGTACAATGATTATACTCAATCTTTCTTTTTTAAAATTAAATCATTTTATTGGGGACTCTTATAGCTCTTATAACTTTCCATACATCAATGGTATCAAGCATATTTGTACACATGTTGCCATCATCATTTTTTAGACATTTACTTTCTATTTGAGCCTTTAGTATCAGCTTCTCGTCCTGCCCCCCATCCCCATGATCCCTTAATAAATTATAAATTATTATTATTTTCATAACTTACACCATCAGCTGTCTCGCTTCACCCACATTTCTGTTGGTTGGGAGGGGGGCACGTGGGGTTATACATCGATCATTGTGATCTGTTTCCCCTTTCTACCCCTTCTCTCCCCAGCTTCCCCCTACCCTCATGGTATTGCTACTCCCATTATTGTTCTTGAGGGGTTTATCTGTACAGGATTCCATGTCCTGAGAGCTCTTATCTGTACCAGTGTACATGCTCCAGACTAGCTGGATTTGCAAGGTATAACTGGGGTCATGATAGTGCAGAGGAGGAAGCATTAAAGAACTAGAGGAAAGTTGTATGCTATACTACATGCTCGCTGGCTCGTCACTTCCTAGTGGCCCTTCTGTGAGGGGATGTCCAATTGTCTACAGATGGGTTTGGGGTATCCACTCTGATCTCTGTTGATTTCATCAATATTATTGTTTTGGGTTTTCTGATACCTGATACTTGCTCCCCTTGACACCTCGTGATCACACAGGCTTGTGTTCTTCTTCCATGGAGGCTTGTTGCTTTGTAGACTTTTGCATTCTAATTGCCATCCCTGCGAGATGGTCACTTGTTTAACTTCAAGCCTTTAAGACCTCAGACACTACATCGTCTAATAGCCAGGCACCATCAGCTTTCTTCACTACATTTCCTTATGCACTCGTTTTGTCTTCAGCGATCATATGTCAGGAAGGTGAGCATCACAGAATGCAAGGTCATTAGAACTAAGTGTTCTTGCATTGAGGGAGGACCTGAG
>NW_022104213.1:2474-4401 GCF_000313985.2 Echinops telfairi
ATCTATGTATTGTGATGAATTGTATGAGCCCCAATAAATTGATTTAAAAAAAATTCAGGTGGGACAGGCTCAAGGTCATATTTGGGTCTCATGGACATGTTTTAATTTTCCTCAGTTTTATCCTGAACTTACATATTAGCAATTGATAGTCTGTTCCACAGTCAGCTCCTGGCTTGGTTTCAGCTGCGGATATTGAGCTTTTCCCCAGCATCTCTTCCCACAGATGCAGTCATGTCGACATCTGTGTATTCCATCTGGAGAAGTCTACGAGCTGTTGAAAAGGTATTTGCCGTGAACAAGTCAATGGTCTTGCAAAATTTTATCATGTGATCTCTAACTTTGTTTCTATCACAAAATATGCACAAGTGCATACTTTCCAACTACTGCTTCTTTCCCTTTGTTTCCAACTTTTGCATTCTAATCACCAGTCACTATCAATGCATCTTGATGGCACATTTGATCAATTTCTGACTGAAGTTATTGGTAGAATTCTTCAATTTCATAATTACTAGCTTTTGTGGTTGGTGCATACATTTGAATTATAGTTGTATTGATTTGATTTTCTTGAAGGCAGATAGATATAATCCTATCACAAACAGGATTATACTTCAAGATAAATCTTGAACTGTCCTTTTTGGACAATGAATGTCATGCCACTCCTCTTGTTTACATTATTCCCGGCATAGTAAATCATATGATTTTCTGATTCAAGATTACTCAAACCAGTCCATTTCAGCTCACCAATGTCTAACATATTGCTTTTCATGCCTTGCATTTCGTTTTTGAGTACTTCCAATTTTCCTAGTTTCATACTTTGTACATTCCAAGTTCCAATTGGCAGATTTTTGCAGCTGTTTCTCCTTATCTCTTATTTTTTTAGCCTCCTTACCTTGAGTCATGCTGCAGCAGTAAATGAAGGTCCTGAAGACTCCACTCCACTCCACAGGTTTTTCCTGGTTTACGTCACCGGCCCACTCTGAGAACTCAGCTCCTCCTCCGTCACGTTTCAGGTGCCCTCCAAGGCCAGGAGGCCCTTCCTCTGGCACCGTCCCCGACAACATTTGGCTTCCATTCTTTCAGTATCAGTCAGCATTTTGAAGCTATGCATACGTTTTTCAGCCGCTTCTTCCTCCGAGGGAACCCAGTCCTTCTTCATTGTCTGTTCTTAGCCTGAAATTCAGCTCTTGCTGAACCCTGTTCACTCTGAGTGACCCTGCTGGCATTTGGAATACCAGTGACACAGCTTCTAGCATCACAAGCCACTACAGTCCAACAAGCGGACAGACAACTTATAGAATATTGCAGTAGAAATTATTTTTTCATAACTTCAAGGCGAAAACTATGCTAATTTACTTTAGAACTGTCCAATCTGAGGAGTGCTTGGGGGTGGGTGGGGGGTGCAGTGGTTTACGAGTTGGGCAGCTAACTGCAAGGTCAGTATTTAGAATGCACTGGGCCCTCCTTGGGAGAACGAGGAGCTGCCTGCCCCCTCACAGGAGCTGCTCTGTCCTGCCCCAGAGGGCGGCTATGAGTCAGAACTGACTGGATGACAGTGAGAAGAGGAAGAGTTAATGTCCTGTCACAGTTGTCACCTGATCCAGTTTCAGTGGCACTTGGAAAGCGTGGTTTCATCTGCATGCACCAACAGTGTGTTCTGTTTGTTTGTTTGTTGCCGTGTTTTTATAGCTGACGACTGTCAAATGTTCTGATGTTTTAGCTACAATAGTGTGGTAATTAATATTTGTGAATGTGCTAGTCTGGGTACTTTAGAGAAACAAATCCACAGAAACTCATGTATAAGAGATAGTTTTATATAAAGGGTAAGTGCACATCAAGGATACCAAGGATGTCAATCTCAGGTCCAGACATCACCAAGACATGGGTCACTGTTATCATTTCTGGTGTTGCCCAAGGAGCCCTGGTGATG
>NW_022104213.1:6188-7346 GCF_000313985.2 Echinops telfairi
ATTGGGGGCTTTTACAGCTCTTATAACAATCCATACATCAATTATATAAAGCATATTTATACATATCTTGCCATCATTATTTTATAAACATTTACTTCCTATTTGAGCCCTTGTTCTCTGCAAATCTTTTTTCTCTCCCTCTCCCCCTTCCATCCTCGTGACCTTCTGATAAATTACAAATCATTATTATTTTCATATCGTAACACGGACACTGTTTCCCTTCCACCACGGTTTCTGTTCTTTGTCCCCCTCCCCCGCTCCCTCTGGGGCAGTGGTGGTGGGGTGATTATGTGTCATTCATGACAATTGGTTCCCCCTTCCTCCCCTCCTCTCTTCACCTTACGGGAAAATTTTTTTAACATTCCTAGACCTGAAAAATAACCTAGGAAGTCATTGCAAATATCACACAAAACCCAGAACAACAGTAGCACATAGTAATAGAAGAAACAATATGATATGTGGTCCATCTAAAACAGAAATAACGAATAATTCATGCACATCCCATGCGGCTCCCAGGGAAGGAGCTTGGTGGCCCCATTCCTGAAGTGCAGGAGCTCAGTGCCTCTCACTGCAAAACAGTGTAGAATGCTACTTTCTTCACTTGAAACATTTGTTGCGGTTGATAAAAGCGAAGGTCCTCTTCAGATTTCTTTCAGTTAGCTCACAAAGGGTACTGATTCAAGTCTTTCATAGAAGTGAAGTGTTGTGAAACGAACTTGCAGGAAGCAGGAGAAACCTGTTTCACAGAATCTAAGAAAGAGTACATTTAAGCAATTTACAGATATATTGATCACATATTATTCTATGATGATCATTTATTAATAATGATTCCATATGGTCTGGTACTGGAGGAGTTCAATGGCGGGGCAGGTGACACCTTTGAGCTATCACATTGGGTGCCACCACTGCACACAGTTACTCAGTGATACCAAGGATGTCAATCTCAGGTCCAGACATCACCAAGACATGGGTCACTGTTATCATTTCTGGTGTTGCCCAAGGAGCCCTGGTGATGTAATGGTTACAGTTGGGCTACTAATTGCAAGGTCAGCGGTTTGAAACCACCAACTGCTCCTCAGGAAAAAGACAGGGTTTTCTACTCCCATAAAGAGGTACAACCTGTATACTATGGTTTCTCTTCAGGAGGGAGACGATGGA
>NW_022104213.1:8439-10105 GCF_000313985.2 Echinops telfairi
GATGTCTCACTTCCCAGTCTGGCCTGCTGATAAGATTTCCACCTTCACCTCATCAGAGCAAGTTCAGGCAGAGGATGGCAGGAAGAGGAGGGGGAAACCACTCCCCTTTGCTGTGGGATTAGCTCTTATCTGTCATTTGTTGTAACTAGGTTCAAGGAAGTGCCTTTCTCTGGAACGATTTCCTATCGTGCTTTGTTTGGTTAATTTCCGAGGCATTGCATTTAGAACAATGTCAGACTCTTGCCGACCCACTCAGCATTTCTGTATTCCCCCCTCTTGTTTATGAATCAGGAATGACTTAAAGTTGTTGTTCAGAGCAGAACGCCTGCCGCTCTCCATCTCAAAGTCAAGTCAATGCTAGGCCCAGGTCTGCCTGGCCACTGTGGTCTTGTCTTCAACACCTCTTTTGCTCTCCTCACCCTCTGCTCTGTCTACTTGTCTTTGGTGACTCTTGGCTATTCCTTCAGCACACTGGGCATGCCCTTGTCTCAGGCCTTGGCACCTGACATATTCTCCACATGCCCAGAATGTTCTTTTTTTTTTTTTAATTTAAACACTTTATTAGGGGCTGCCCAGAATGTTCTTACCTCACCCTTTAAGGGGTCTTCATTCTAGGATGGAACTGATTTCTCCCCATCCAAAGAAAAGCAGAGTGAAGAAAATCAAAGACTCAAGGCAACAAAGTCCAAAGGACTAAAGGACTAATGGCGTGAGGCCAGCAGGAAGATGGTACCCAGCTACCACCACTGACAGCGTCCTCAGGATCACGATAGAAGGTCCTGGTCAGAGGAGAAGAAAAATGTACAACATTTCAAATTATACAAATGACGCAGCCCAACACACTAGTGGAGGCCCTGGGACCGTGGCCTTAGACTCCTCTCAACCCTGGAATGGAACCCTCCTCCCCCCTCAGGAACCACCTTTCAGCTAAATGATAGCAAGGCCTCTAAATGGACCAGTAACACCCCCAAGGAGCATCCTCCTCAGGGTAGTCCACCACCCAAGACCAAAGGGCAGGAGAGGCCCTCCCCCACAGCTCAGAAGACAGAAGGGACAGGACAGAATGGAGACTGGGAAACGAGGGCACAGGCACGGAGCGGGAGGGGTACAGCTGCAGGAGGGGATTGCAATGGCGGGTGGGAACTCCTCAACCCTTCTAGCCAGACTCCCCGTCGGCATGCTCCACTGGGCGAAGTCCTGTGAATTCTAGCCTCTGTGCCTACGTTCCTTTGAGGACTAAGGTGCACCTGGCCCAAGCCATGGTGTTTTCAATGGCCTCATATGCATATGGAAGCTGGACCTTGGCTAAGGAAGACCGAAGAAGAGTCAATGCATTTGAGTTGCAGTGCTGGCGAAGACTGCTGAGGACAGCATAGACAGCCAGGACAAACTAACCTGTCTTAGAAGAAGGACGACCAGAGTGCTCCTTAGAGGCAAGGATGGGAGACTTTGTCTTACATACTTTGGACATGTCAGGAGAGAGCAGTCCCTGGAGAAGGCCATCATGCTTAGTAGAGGGTCAGCAAAAAGGAAAAAGGCCCTCAAGGAGACGGACTGACACGGTGGCTGCAGCAATGGGCTCAGGCACAGGAACCATTGTGAGGATGGGCCAGGGCGGGGCAGTGCTTTGTTTTGTTGTGCGTGGGGCTGCTGTGGGTCAGAACCC
>NW_022104214.1:0-881 GCF_000313985.2 Echinops telfairi
TAATGTAAAATGCTATATTAAAACTTAATTACACATCTTAAAGAATTAAACATCCTTGGGTAATAGTACAACAATTTACTAGGGTGTAAATGCTTTGAATCTCAGATTTACCATTTTAAAATGAGAATAGAATAATAGTAAAAATGACCATTTTACAAATTTTATTTCAAGACAAAATGACACAATTCATGTAATGCATCCAGTTACTATTAGATAAACCAAACAAAAATAACCCAAAACTCCAGTAATGAACTGTTTTATAGGATGAACTAGAGTTAGAGTTAGTAACTGAAGTTAGTAAATGCAGCTGGCTTTTTTACAATAATCGATGCCCACTGACCTTGATATGAAGATCTAACTTCTTCCTGTGAGACACAACTTCCCCCGACCCCCTCCCCACGTCTGGTGCAGTACTCGAACTCCACAGACTTCTTTTTCTCCATTTCTCACTCATTTATTTCTCTTCCTCTTTTCACAGCCAGGACCCCTGGTGGCATAGTGGTTACACTTGGGGCGACTAACTGAGAGCTCTGGTGCAGTCTCGCTGCAGGAGAAAGACAAGGCTTCCTACACCCATAAAGAGTTACAGTCTCAGAGACTCACAGGGGGCATTTCTGCCTCCTCCTCATGGCTAGATGACAAGTGAGTCTTTTTATTTGGTTCCCCTCCCCACCCCACCAAGCTATGTCCCCTACAGTTGGGGATAGTTTCCTCTTCCACCCAATCAATGCCAACTCTCTCCTTCCAATTGCTTCAAGGAAATTTTTCTGGTTTGATCTTACTCCTCAAGTCTGAGCTCTCATTAACACCAAACACCTATCCTTCATTGTTCTAAAAGTGGTTACATTTTTTTTTAATTGGGCCTCATACAACTCATCCAT
>NW_022104214.1:2817-3973 GCF_000313985.2 Echinops telfairi
ACCCCACCCCCACCCACCAAAAAACACACAACACGTTGTACAAACCTGATTTGAGAACGTGATTGTGCCATAGCCAGGTACCACGGAGACTAGGAGCGAAAGAGTTTCTAACAAGGTCTGTCTTCAGAAATCCATCTGAAAATAATAATTTCTAAGGTAAGGAGCTAAGAAAACTTTATCTAACTTCAGTTATAAATGGACGGGGATTTGGTATGCCTTTTGGGGGAGACCAGAATAATACATTTCACAATAGTTTCAACAATTTTCTCAATTGCAAATGAATGACCGTGTATTTTCCATTCTCAGAGCTGAAGCTTACTCTAAACAGTCTTAAAAAAACAGACGAATGGAGAACTGCTTCCAGATATATATATAAATTGCAGACAAGCTTCCAGTGAAAATTTAAGAGGATTTTAAACATTGATTTGGCTTTTGTTTTAATGGTATATGTATACTTACACGAACTATTAAACTTCACTAGAGCATAGCTAGTGGTGAGCGGTGATTGATAGCTGCTCTCAAAGCGAGTTGTTTTAGTTAGGCGTATGAACAGTCACATTAAGACCTGAAAAAGAAGAGGCTGTAACAGTCATGTGGCTGCACTGGAGGAGTCCAGGTGTGGTAGTGGTTCCGGGTTGGATTGCTAACCATAAGGCCAGCAGTTCGAAACCACCAGCCACTCCCCCAGTTAACGACAGAGCTTCCTTCCTACTGCTGTAAAAACGCACAGTCTCGGAAACCCGCCGGGGCAGCTCTGCGCGGTCCAATAGAATCACTTTGAGTTGGCATCGACTAGAAGGGCTGCGTTGGATACTCAACGTCGACACGTTCTGCCTGGGGGAAAGATGCAAAGATGGCGGTCCGCTGTCGGTTTCCGTAGGGATTACAACCCTGGAAAATCCTGAAGGGACAGCTTTACTCTGTCCTATAGGATCACTGTGAGGAAGATTCACTCAAGTCCAACGTGTTTGGTGGGTTTTTCTTTGGGGGATCTTTGGCTTTGGGCGTGGAAGAAGAGTGCAGGAAGTTGGGAGAGGGGGAGGGGAGATAGCTAAGACGGGAGAGCTGGGAAGGTGTGGCTGTGTGTCAGTAAACCTTTTAAAGAAGTAAACTCTTTTCTACTCTGGAGGCAAAAACTGTCCTGCCCGACGGATTT
>NW_022104214.1:5731-7155 GCF_000313985.2 Echinops telfairi
ATTTCTGCTGCCATAAAGAGTTGCAATCTTATAGCAAAAGAATGTTTGGAAACGGATTGTGGTAGCATATGTACAATTCAGCTGGCCGTGATTGAACTACGGAATAATTTGATATTTTTATTGATCCCAATTTAAAAAATGAAAAAAAGTTGCAGTCTCAGAAATCCAAAGGGGCAGTCCTTCCCTGTCCTATAGGGACGTTTAGTGTTTGGTTTTATTGCAATTTAAGGGCTTGATTACAACTAGCCCAGCCACTGGCCCCTCTGGAGACTGGCTTGGAGATTTGCTTCCTCAAGGCCACAGCCTTGGAAACCATGTAGGGCAGTTCTCCTGTGCACCTGCGGAATTTAACGGGTATTCTTTAGTAAACAGGTGTTCTGGTGGCGAAATGGTTAAGTGTTGGGCTGCATCTGCAAGATCAGTGGCTTGAACAGCCACTCCCTGCAGAGAAAGTCTGGGCTTTTTACTCCCATAGTTATATTCTCTGAAATTCACAAGGGGCAGTGAGTTTGCTTTTTTGGTCTTTGGTAAATAGGCTTTCTTTCCCTGCTAGTATGCTAATCCCTTTGTAAGTACCTTCCTCCATCTCTTCCCAGAGCCTGCTGAGTCTCCTCTTTTCTGATCTTTTGTCTAATGGAGGTTTTGCCTAGCATTCTTTTTAAAGATGGCCACCCCCATTACTTTCTCTCTCAGGTGCTGGTGTTTTGTTTTGTTTTCCATAGCCTCATCCTCAGTCTGAAACTTGTGTCCTATTTACTTACCATTTGCGTGTGTCAGCCATAATCCCTGAAGACCAGTGGCTTTGATATCTTTTATTGCTCTGGGGTCAGGTCCTTGGGTAGTGCAAATGGTTATGTGCTGGCTTCCAAGCCCAAAGATTGGTCCCAGAGACAGGCACCTATGAGAACAAGTCTAGCTGTTTGCCTCCCAAAGGTTACAGCCTTGTAAAACTAGAGCCATGGAGCAGTTGAACAGAGTCAAGCCTTGACTTTATCCCGTGTTTATTTAGAAAATGCAGTTTGATTCTGTATGCCAGTATTTCTAATATGTATGGGTTTTCCATTTATAAGTTAATATATTACTATGTTAATTTTATCATTTTCACAGGCTTGTATACTGTGGGCTGATTTAATACTCAAAGACCTGCAAAGACTAACTTAGAAAGGTAAGACCTTGTTAAATTCCTTAAAAATTCTTGTTCCTCCAGCTTTAACTTCTTAGAAAGGATGTTTCTAGAAAATAGTTTTGCATCTTTAGTAGCAAGGTTCATTTTTCTTTTATGTTAGAAGAGTTTTGGTTGAATTTATTATTTCATTTGGAGTTCTGTTGGTGAGCAGGTGGTAAATATCTTTTTATAACAAACTATTTGCCACTTCGGCGTTTTAAAATCACAATTCAGTAACAAGCATCACCACAATATTTTT
>NW_022104214.1:8292-10139 GCF_000313985.2 Echinops telfairi
TGTCCCCCGCAGGGCCATGGGTCAGTGAGGGGCATCATGTCTCATAGTGGGGCTGGCCATGTGGTCCTCTCTGTCACCACAATATTTACAGACATTTTTAGCACACATTTAACAATGAGTTGTTTGGCTTAACAAACACAATGTGCTCACTGCATTGATCCTTCTTTACTCCTTTCTTCCTCTCCTTGGTAACTAATAAACTTTGATCTCAATAACTGGTTGATTCTGAGTAGTTTTCCAATTCGTGTTGACAGAATTGTGCTGCTTAAGGGTTTTGAAACAAAGGTTGAGTTTTCAGAGATAGATCCCCGGCCTTCTAAGATGCCTCTGGAAGAATTTGATGTCCCGGATTTTCAATTAACAATGGAGATCTTTAACCATTTGCATCACCCAGGGACTCTATGGTCTCTCCTCACGGCCACTGAGTTGATTCCTACTCACTGGACCTCTAGGACCAAGTAGAACTTTTCCTTCAGGTTTCTGAGATTATAGAGGAGTAATTTGAAGCCACCAGCTGTTCCTAGAAGAGGCAAGGCGTTCTACCCTGTCCTGTAGCGTCACTGTAAGTCAGCTTCAACTCAATGGCGATGATCGTTAAACGAATAGCCTCATCTTTCTCCTCCTTAACAATCAGTGGGTTTGAACTATCCGCCTTAAAGTTCACACCTAATTCACAGTGCCGCTGGGGTCCTCTATTTTGTCTTTATATGCTTCCTAGTCTAGATCATTAAGTGAGCTCATACAATAGTATTCTTTTGTGATTGCCTTATTTCATCCAACAAGAGCTAGATTTTTAAAACATATTAAAATCAAATAAAACATCTCAAACACACTGCCACTCCAACCCATACTGACCCTATATAGAGTGTCCAAGACTATAATTTTTTTTTTTTACTATAATTCTTTACGAAGGCAAACAGCCTCATTTTCCCCCCTGCCAAGTGGCTGGTGGGTTTGAACCATTGACCTTGTAGTTAGCAGAGATGGTATCACCAGTACTAATTAGCCAAGACAGCCATGGTGCAGAAATTATAAAATTGTACTCTTCTCCAAAGAAGCACCCAGTTGGTAGGCTTGAACTGCTGACCTCTTGGTTAGCCCAGTGATTTTAAGTGTATCTAAAGTCCCAGATAAATTTCTTATGTATTAATTTTAGAGTAGTTACATGTATTCAATTCATTACATTAGTCAGACACTAAGCACTGGAGTATATGGTGAAGAAATCAGAAGAAACCCTTTCCCTTCAGTAAGATCAACATTGAATAAGCAATATATCAAGGGTCTCAGGTCAGTGTGAAATTGAGAGCTAGAGGAACATTTAGTTTGGACCTAACAAAGTCTAAAACTAAGCCTTCCTCGGGAAGAATTTTAGGGGTGATCTAAAGTATGGTAGGGATTCCCCGGTGTGTGTGTGATTGCAGGCAGGTAAGGTGGTAGAGTGATGCAGTTGTGATACAGAAAGCATATGCAGTGGGCTAGAGACCAAAAAGAAAAAGCACTTTATTTTTTTATGGTTGGAACAAGAAAAGGGAGAGCGAGAGACAGCATAAGATACAATTAGAAAAATCAACCAAATCAAATTGCAGTTACTGTAAATGCAATCATTTAAATTTTACTTTGGGGTGGTGGCGGGGAAGGAAGTTTACGACAGACTTAATCTAACATTACACCAATAGCTAGTGAGTTTGTGCTAAAAACTATTTGTTTAAAAAATAGTTCTCATTACACGAGTAAGTTGGGCAAATATTTCTGGGCATAATTTCTTTTACCTTTTCAAAGAGTAATAATTAATACATGCCCTATTTAAACTTTTTGTTCTAATTAATGTGTATCACGTTTTAACACTT
>NW_022104215.1:0-1393 GCF_000313985.2 Echinops telfairi
CCCGATTAACATATAAATGGGTGGTGAACAGCATGAATGCCTTGTGTCATATTTGACCTCCTCTGGCCTCCCTGTTGCCATGAAGGCTCATTCAGAGAGTTGAGCTATGCCTCCACTCTCCAGCTTTCCTGACCTGATTCTAACACCAGCCATGCCTTCCACACGACTCTACTCCTTTGCTGGGTTTGATCATTCATGGCAACAGCCACCCAGAACTCACAAATAGGATTCACAATTAAGGTGGCTTAATCGAGGAGTAAAGCCAGGACTAATAAATGGTCAAGATACGATCATTGGTCCACAGCAATATCTTTCCTCAGTCAGTAGGCAAATTTCTCCTCAGTTCCTTGGCTTCCAGCTCCGTGAACTAGGCAGCCTGTCTGTTTTTCTGTACCACTGTCCCATAGTCTCCCCACTGCTCCTCTGTTCGGACCCATGGTTGCCTTGTCTCAGTATCTGGTCTTGGCATGGCTTCTTTACCCTGTCCCCACAACTCCATGCCACAGTGTCGCTTCAGCCTCCATCTGACAAGAAAACCAGCTTTTTAAAAAATAATTAAAAAATAATAATTTTGATGTTTTATTACATATTTTTCTCCCACTCTATCTAGGACCTTCTAATGGGATTCCTTTCAGAGAAGTCAGTCATATCAGACAGAAACCAACTAGTGCTTTTTGCCTTAAAGGTTGTGGAGTATGAGGTTCACATGTTCCATTAGTCCTTGGACTAATTACCTCTGTGGTTCTAAATTTTCTTCATTCTTCTCTTCTTGGTTTGGAGAGAGACCAATAGTTGTACTATAGGTGGTCACATACCATCTTCAAGACACCAGGTGATACTTACCAGTGTAGGCTGTAGAAAATTATTATTTATGTAAACTGTATTTTAGCAATTAACCCAAGTCTGAAGTATGTAAGATGAATCATGATATCTTTGCCTCTAAGGACCACTCTGGCCATACTTCTTCCAAGACAGATTGGTATGTTTTTTAGTAGGCCATGGTATCTTCAATATATTCCAGAACCACAATTCAAGTGCATCCAATGCTTCATCAGTCTTCCCTATTCAATGCCCATCTTTTACATGCATATGTGGCAAATGACAATCGCCTGGTGTGACTCAGGGGCACCTTAGCCCTCAAAGTAACATGCTTACTTTTCAATTCTCTAACATGGTCGTGTGCAACAGAGATACCTGATGCAAATATTCTTTTGATCTCTTGACTGCTGCTTTCAGGAACACTGTGGATCCAAGGAAGACAACATCCTTGACAGTGTCAACCTTTTCTACATTTAGTAGTATGATGTCTCTTGGTCCAGGTGTGAGAATTTCAGTCTTCTTTATACTGGGCTGTAATCAATACTCATGGCTGCAATCCTTGATTGCAGTCCTC
>NW_022104215.1:2443-3954 GCF_000313985.2 Echinops telfairi
ATTGGACTTATGGACCTGATCTGGACTGGGCTGGAATGTTTTCTTAATATACATTTGCTCTTTTATATAAAACTCTTTCTAATACATATATGCGTGTCTCCGGATTTGTTTCTCTAGTCTACCTGGACAACACAACTAGCTTGTTGAAACAATTCAATTGGTATTCTATCAATTCCTGGAGCCCTTTTTTTGGCTCTTGCTTTCAGTACAGCTTGAACTTCCTTCAGCACTACTGGCTCGTGCACATATGCTCCCTCCTGAAATGGCTGAATATCGACTCCTTCTATATGGTACAGTGATGATGTATTCTTCCCATCTGCTTGTGATGATTCTTGCTTCATTCAATATTTTGGCCACAAAAATATTTCAAGATTGAAACTCCAGGCTAGAATTATTTTTCTTCTGTGCTTTCAGTTTAATATATGCTGAATGTGTGCTAGTTTTTTGCCCCTTTCTAAATCTAGATCTTTGCCCATATCACCATAATACTTTACTTTGTCTTCTTGAGCTGCCCTTTGAAATTTTCTTTTCTGCTCTTTGTTTTCATCATTTCAATCATTATTAAATTATTGTTTGGGCTCATTTTCATTGCCCCACCCAATCATTTGGTAAGAGTATGAGAGACATGGATATAAGAGCAATATTAAGGGACTTCATTTCACCACAACATCCTTCATGTTCATCGAAATTATGATGGTCTTTTTAGATTCCTCATTTTTCTTTAATATTGTGTAGTATTTCACTATGTGTATATACCACAGCTGTTTAGCCATACATCTATTGGTGGACATTTACATTGTTTCCATCCTTTTACTATTGTTAATAGTGCTGTGGTGCATATATGTGTGTATATATTCGTGCCATACCTCCTATTACCGTAGGCTAAATATATCAAAATGGATCATTGATTACATGGCATTTTAATTTCCATTTTTTAAAGAAAGTGTTGTCCTATTTTCCATCGTTGTTGCACTATTTTACCATCCAAAACATATTTTCCAAGTGTTATAGGGTGAATGCCCTACTGGCCCCTGTTTTTCTCAATTTTTTAAGTTAGTGTTTTACTATTATTGCTGGGGTGGGCTAATATCTTTATGCTATTTGTCTCTCTCTAATGGCTAACATTCATGAGGTTATTTTCATGTTTGTTAACCACTTGAATGCACTCTGTGATGAAATAGCTGTTCATTTCCTCAGCCTATTTTTAATTTAAAAAAAATTTCCTCGACCTATTAAATTTTTTTTTAAATTTTTGGTGTTGAGGTGTTAAACTTTCTTATACATTTTAGAGATTAGTCCTTTGTCTACGCTATTTCCCAATTGTTTTCCCAGTTTATGAGTTCTCTTTTTTTTCTCTTTTGGTGAAATATGTTTATACTACTACATGTCTGATATTTAGCAGGAATATGAGATTACATGTCAAAATTTCAGGGAAAGTTTCAGGAATCAACAAACTGACCATGGGAATAAAATGAAATGTGCACTAATAGAAAACTTGGTACAGAACATAT
>NW_022104215.1:5443-6663 GCF_000313985.2 Echinops telfairi
TGATTTGTAACCTGTTAAATTCGGTGAGTTGTGTGTGCCCAGTGCAATGAATTAACACACCCAAATGAGAAGCAGTGAGTGTTATGGGACAATATGGTTGGTGTCAATTCATCAAAGAGGAAAGACTCCTGACCACCGACTTGTCAAAAATCAACCTTATTGTTGGGTTTGATTTTTCCTCCCACTTCATGAAGTCAGAAGCAATTGGATCCCACCACCCCAAGGCTCACCTTCCTAGAAGTTGCTAGAGTAATACTGCTTGAAATAGTTCCTCTTAGGTTGGTAGAACACATGGTTTAAACTGAAAATGTTATCCAACTATTTTAAATATATTTAATATTTTTTCAAATTATACTATCTAGATGAAAGAATCATAGAAGTAGGATAATCTAAATGTGAAATTGTGCAGTAAACTCAGCCTGTAATTAACACTTAACATATAAAACAACAGTAGACAGAGGGCAGCATCAATTAACCACACACTTTATGAAAGAGCATTACAAAGTATTTCATGAATTCCCTTGGTATAATGATCTTCATAAAGAAAAGATGGATAATTTAATAATTTGTGCAGCACCTTCAAAGAACCATTTTTTAAATGAAAATCACATCTATTCTCTGAATCTGCTAGTAAACCAAACATGTATTTTTTTCCTTAAAAAAAGAAAATTAGGGATCCTGCATTTAAATGACCAGAGTAAGATATTTGAAGTCGTAAACATAATTTGTATAAATAAATGTATCTAACATATGAAACTACATTATTAACAATTGGCTTATAGGTCAAAGATTGGTGCCTTTCTTGTGAAACACTATTTAAATATTTAATGTGTTTGAACTGGTGTATGAGCCATTAAGAAAGAACCCATAGAATTATCTGTCCCATGAAAACAGAAAATACATCCTTTATTGTCAAGAAGCTTATCATTGAAATGAGGTGATGTCTTCACAACTATGAGAAATTATTCAGCGTTGTTTGTTTTAAGAAGAGAAATTCTCTCCCACCGCCTTATTTTACAGAAAGTAAGCCATGTTCAGAAATGCTGAATAGTGTTTGTAGGATGAGACTGAAAACGTGTACGTACTGAGGTTTAAGGCAGGTTAAAAGAATTCAAAGATTTTGTGTTACATTCAAACATTAATTAATTTTTTAATTCAGCAGATGTTGTTTTAAAGATCACACACATGCCATCTTCACGCTGGAGATGTGCACCTGATGT
>NW_022104215.1:9025-10138 GCF_000313985.2 Echinops telfairi
CACACTTGTGTTAATCAGCCAGGAGGAAGAGGGCTATAAGGATTTCATTAAATTATGCTTTTTTTCTGAAGCAATGCCTATAGGATAGTAATTAATGAAGCAGGAGGAAGGAGAGGATAGCAGAGACCATATTCTGAAGGGCCACGCATTCTAACCGAGAAGACAGTGCTTATTTTATAAACGTTATAATATTTATATTTTAAATGTCATTATCATTTCAGATTCTTTCCCATTGCAGTTGCTTCCATTAGTAATATTTTGATCATTCACATATGATTTTCCTGTAATAAAATCTGTCTACCTTGTATCTAGTATGTCTTACTTTTTTTCCCCAAATTAGTTCAATACTCCTTTAAATATAAACTAGAAGAAACCTTCCTATACCAATTATAATTATTCATTTCTGAATTAATGCATCAGATTTTTAAAGAATCCAGGTATAAAAAAGCTGCCCAATTGATGGGAGAGAATACAAATAATTATATGTGAGCATATCAAGAATGCTAATTTCAAGAAATGTCCATTGTTCCCAGCAGTATCTCATGAATACTGCATATGCTATTGGAAATGCGATTTTCAAAGACTACACAGGTGGTTCAGAAACCCCATAGAAAGGGAAAGCTCTGTGTATTACAATTACAGCTCTGTTGATGTTGCAGCCAGCCTCTTCTCAAGTTGAACCAGCTGCATTATGTGGGAGTCTGGAGGGTTTCCACAGCACAGGGCCATTCAAAGCTGTTTAAGCTGCCACTGATCCTCATTATAGTAAATATACTTCATAGTACAATAATTTTGATAGATCAACATTCTCTTTGATACCAAAAGCATAGAAAATAATTGGTAGGTCATTTCAGACAATCACTCCTTACATTATTTACTGAGAGAGATTATTATTATCTTACCAGAGAACCTTAAAAATATGTTGGTATTTCTGAATCTAAATAGTATAAAGTACAAAAAGAGAAAATATACAAATACCATAATTAAAGTGAGAAAAAATTCCTACAAAAAGTCTAATATTTCCAATCATCTAGTTCACCTTACCAACTCATTTTAAAGAGTTGTTTTATATATTAGTAACACTCAGTGGCACTAAATTAGAGAAATTAGGCT
>NW_022104216.1:0-1111 GCF_000313985.2 Echinops telfairi
TGATGACAGAGGCAGAGATTGGAGCATACCACTATCAGCTAAGGGTTGCTGGGAGAGAGACCTGGGACAGGTCCTCTCGCAGGTGCTCCAGAAGAAAGTTGCTGGCTCTTTGATCTTGGACTTCTAACCTCCAGCACTGTGGGAATAGACTACTGTTGTCATTGGTGGTCCACTCAACCCTGCGGAATCTCAAACTTGTGTAAGGGAGACACTTGCCATTGGAGGAAAAGGCACATGTTTTCCACTAAAGAGAGGGATAGAGAAGTAGTAAGCTGACATTCTGTTGATGTCCAATGGCTGGCTGTCCCATTGAGTTCTGGCTTGCAGAACTCACCAACTCACCAACACCCTAGGGAATCACACAGGCGGAGGAAGCACACCCAGGTGCTATAAAGCCTGACTGTTCCCAAAGGGAGGTGGGGCGCCTGTTGTTTATGCACATGGAGTCTACTGATGGATTGGGCAGAACCCAAGTCTGGCTTGGCTGTTAGCTAGCTGGCTTCTTGAGGTGCATTACTGAACCCGAGTTCCCTTAGGTAGGACAACAATAGCAATTCCTTTTCAGACAATATATTTAAAATGCCAGGAACCTAATAAGCATTAAGTAAACAAGTTGTGGTCATGTCCATCCTGACTCCTGGAGACCCTGTGTGGGCCAGAGTAGGAGAGGGCTCTGCAGGGGTTTCCATGGCTGATTTATCAGAAGTAGATCTCTAGGTCTTTCTTTGGAGGCACCTCTGGGAGGACTCAAATCTTCAACCTTTTCACGAGCAGCCAAGGCCCTTAGTACTTTACACCAGCCAGGCACTCCACGCTGGAAGTCATGGGTAGTGAATACCAGTGGACTAGCCCCAGGTGCCATCAGGAGCCCTGGTGATGTACGGGCTTTGCACTGGGCTGCTAAGCGAAAGGTCAGCAGCTTGAAACCAGATCCTCCATAGCAGAAGGATGAGGCTTTCTACTCCAGCAGAGTTAACAGTCTTGGAAACTCACAGGAGCAGATCTACCCTGTCCTATAGGGTCACTATGAGTCAGAATCGACTTCATGGCAGTGAGTTTGGGTTTGGTCTGTAGTCCCAGACTCCACTCTCGGCAATCATCAATCCAAGGA
>NW_022104216.1:1878-4069 GCF_000313985.2 Echinops telfairi
AAATGCCTGCTTGATGTGCATTTCAATAACATAGTGTCTGAGATGATTATTTATTCTCAGGAGTGGTGTGTGTGTGTGTGTGTTCATTTTATCCAAGAGTGACTCATATACTACCTACAATGTAAACAATAATAAACTCCCCCAAAGGGGAAGAGGGTGGGAGGAGGCATCGCATACTTACCATACCCCTAGAAGTGATCCCTGTAGTTAGGAGACCCCAGCATGTGGAGCAGAGCTGCTCCATGGGGTTTCCAAGACTGTGGCCCTTTGGGAGCAGATTGCCAGGCCTCTCTTCCCAGGCACCGCCAGGTAGGTTCAAACTACCAACCTTTCTTTGCCCTACACAGAAGGGCCTGCAAAGTGATGAGAGTGGAACTTCCAAAGGCGGCCTTGGGTGCTCTTGCTAAAGCACCCTCAGAGCTCAGGAGAAAGTGCTGTGGACAAGCATTGTCCCAATGGGTTTGACCGAATTGTCAGAGATGGGGGCAACAATTCTAAAATGAAAACAGCCTTCTGGGGGAAGGTGGACAATCACACATGAGAGGAAGACTCTCTCAAGAAGGGATGGAGGAATGGAGCACTCAGAGTTCAGAAAAACAGGCCGGTAATGTGGGTACCCTGAGCACTTTCTGTTATCCTGCAGGCTCATGTTTCGCGTCCAACTTTTGTTTGGGGATGCACATTCACATGGTAAATGAGAGAGAAAGCATGGGAGTGATTAACACAGGAGTCAATATCATGGTACCTCTGGAGAGAAGAAAGGCGTGGGCGCGCGTCAGTGGGCTTCTATAATTCTGGGTATGCGCTGCTTCCTCAGCAGAGAATGGGTATACAGAGGTGCCCACAGTATTATCAGTATTTAAACTGCACATCTATGCTCTTTCCTCTTTTGAAAATGAAACTAGTTTTATTGGCATGGACTTCACATACCACACAATTTAATTGCCCCTCACACTCATCAGCACAGTCAATTTCAGGACACTTCCTTCTCAGACTCCTTAGCACCCTGTTTTCCCCCATTATCCCCTGCCATGCCCCTATGCAATTATCAATCCAGTTACTGTCTCTGTAGATCTACCTACCCTAGATTTCATATACAGAAAATCACACAAAACAAATAAGAAGCAAACAAATAAACAAAAATGACAAAACTTAAAAATGGGGCATCCAGAAGAATGCACTTCAGAGGACAGCACTTGGGCTACAGCTTGGGGAGAGGGGTGCATCGGGTTAGAGCACACCGGAGAAACGAAGAGGGAGGGAGAGGGAGGGGAGCACATCCTGGCCCAGCAAGCCCTGAGGGCAATATTCCTGCTCAGGGCAGACAATGCACAGAGAGGACCATAGGGCCGGCCCCACCATGAGACACGACATCCCTCACTGAACCATAGCACCATGGGGGACAACACTGGAGACACAGTGCTAGAATTGTGCCCAATCTAACCCCATCACACTGGGGCAAAACACTAGGGCATGCAACAGAACAGCAAGGGGAGCAAAGTGATGAAATCCCCGGGGAATACCAAAAATAGACTCTGGAGACAGAGTGTGGCACCCCATCAGACTCAATTGGAAAACACTCCTAAAGGTCAACAAACAGACCTGGAAATATTTATGGGCTTTTCCTTTTTTGTCTTTGACTTTCTTTTCGTTGTTGTCATTTTGGGGTGTGTTTTTTTGTGGTTCCTGTTTGTTGGTTTTGTCTTCCTTTGTTGTTTTGTTTGGCTTTGCCTGGTTTTTGCGCTTAGTAATGTCTCTGCATATCTACCTAGATAAGATAGGTTGGATATACAAATTGGAGACGAAAACAACAGGACCAACAGTTTCTAGGGGAACATAGGAGAATGGGAGGTGGGAGAAAGGAAGGGGAGGTGTTAACCAACCCAGGGACAAGGGAACAACAAGTGAACCAAAATCAATGGAGAGAAGGGGTAGGATGCCTAGTGGGGCTTAATCAAGAGCAATGTAACAGCAAGGAATTACTAAACCTGAATGAAGGCCAAACATGATAGTGGGACAAGAGGAAAGTAAAAGGAAATAGAGGAATGAACTAGGAGGCAAAGGACATTTGTAGAGGTCTAAATACAGACATGTACATATGTAAATATATTTATATATAACACCAGGGAAATAGATCTATGTACTTATATCTATATGTTAAGAATTAAGGTAGCAGATGGACATTGGGTCT
>NW_022104216.1:5950-8113 GCF_000313985.2 Echinops telfairi
TCTTTTGCTTATTTTATCCTTTCCTATGTTTATATTTTGAGGATTTCATTTCTTCTTCTTTTCTGCTGTATGTATTGCTTTTTGCCACCAGAAATAAAAGGAAAGGCTAATTTAACTAGAAAGGGGTCCCATGCAGAGATCCTAGACATTGTGATTGGTCAAGGAGACTGGACCTAGTCACGTGAGTAAGTAAAAGACGATGAACTAGCCCTTCATTAAAAAGGATGGATCCCTGTGGCAATGACGCCGCACATCAGCCCCGAGCTTCCGCTTCCCTCCTTTGCTACATGGGTGTCCCTTTTATAGGAGGGCACTTGTCAATCTCCCCTTTCTCTTCTTGCCATCTCAGAACCACTCCCCAGTCCACTCCCCACTTCCGCAAGGCATATATATGCCTGATGTCCAAGCCATGTCAGTGTTCTTGAAGAAAAATCAGCGTGGTGGCCCTGGTCACCCTTCCTCCCATGGAGTATGTTCTCCTGGGCCTCAGTGAGGTCTTCCTGGTCTCCAGCCATCTTTCCGTTTAGCCCCTGGAGCCCAGGGCCTTCTCTCGTTCTCCCGGTTTCTGCTGCATTCTCCAGAATTGGTGCCTGGGGACAAAGGCAGAGCCCGGACATTACTTGTAGGTGGGGCAGAGGAGGAGAGGGATATCTCAAGGGGTACTGAGTCTGTTTAAACCAGTTGTTGTCCCGCTGACTCTGACTCGCCAGGCCTTTCTTCTGAGGTGATTCTGGGTGGGCTCAGACTTCTGAGCTCCATTGGAAGCTGATACGGTAACCCTAGAAGCCCCCAGCAGTTCAGTTTCTGTATGTTGTTCTGTGAGCTGCCATCGAGTCGGCCCCTGCTCATGGGGTGGAACTGCTCCATAGGGCTTCTTGGCTGTGATTCATTTTCGACCCTCTGTCAGGGTTTGAACCTCCAACCTTTATTAAGGTGACCAGATGTCTGCTTTTGGTGGGGCAGTCCTGATTTTTAACAATTTTTCCCGTGTCCCGCGGCGTTTTAAAAAAGTCCCGAATTTTTGAAAGAATGCATAAGCTAGGGTATATGGTTTTCGGCTGCCATGTGGCTATTTCGCCAGGATGTGAGTTTTATCGATGGTGTCCTGCTTTACCCATGGTAAAATCTGGTCACCTTAGGCCAGTGGCCAATAACTGCAGACCTCATGTGCCAACCACACTCCTTTTGAACTTCTGAGGCACCCAAAGCCAACCCAGTCCTGGGGAGTCTATTCCTACTCACAGAACCTTGTAAGACAGGGTCAAACGTCCCCACAGGGCTCCCGAGACGAAGTCTTTACAAGAGCAGATGGCCACTTCTTTCTCCCACAGAGGGACTGGTAGGCTCGTACTTAAAAAAGATTTTTATTCCAAAAGTGTATCAAATATATTTTAACACACACATGGGCACAAAAGGATCGTTTTCAAATGTCCTCAGGCTTTGGTGGTGGCTGTGAGGCTCTGCCTGGCTGGCTCTGCCTGCTCCATCTCCTCGCTTTGAGCTCAGTCTCATCCCTGCCTCTCCCTCCTGGTGTAGTGATATAGTCTCACAGCCTGGTGTGGGCTTTGAATTGAGTTTTCCGGGGATGAGACTTTCATACACTGCTGGTATGTACAACCTTCTGGAAAAGCAACGTGTTCTATGAATCAAGATTCTGAAAACCTTCATAGCATTTGCAATGCTAGGACTGTATCCTAAGGAAAGTGCCCTGGAAGGAGCAAACAGCTTGTACTCGGCTGCTGACCACAGGGTTGGAGGTTCAGACCCACCCAGTGGAACTGAGGAAGAAAGGCCTGGGGAGTTGCTTCTGTAACACAGAGCCAAGAAAGTGCTGTGCAGCTCCTTCTATAGCACAGGGCCTCACATGAGTCAGAATCAACCCAATAGCAAGAGGTCTTCTTTGGACAGCAATGAGGTTTTGTTGTTGTTGTTGTGTGTGTGTATGTGTATAAGAATGAGGTTATATCCTAAGGAAACACTCTAGACTTAGGGACCAGGGTAAGAGTCTTCCTCACGTTGGAGTTAACGATCTTCTTAATTTTTATGAGACTTGTGAGTTGGGGAAGGTCCTTTCAGATAAAAATAATAGTGAGTTTGGGGTTCCCCCAGAGCTCCTGAGTAGAGTGAACAGGACCTTGGGGAAAAGGTGACTCACATCAGCCA
>NW_022104216.1:9021-10113 GCF_000313985.2 Echinops telfairi
GCTGGCCCTTGTGAAAGGAGGCCTCTGGCTTTCATAATGTTCTAGTGCTCATGTGCTGACTGATTGAGATGATGTCGAGGCCTGAGAGATTAGCTACTTTGGGCTTGCCTGAAGGGTGAGGTCTTTTTTGGTGGCAATCATTGGACACGGGGGTGCCGTAGCAGAGAAGAGTAACTAAGAGGGGACCTGGCTAGTGCAGTCTAGAGCTCCAGGAGCAGCTATCTAGGGAACCCTCCTGACAGGGACCAATGTCATCTCTCCCTGGCCCATTCCTTAGGAGAAGTCTCAGACTTGGATTTCCAACATTTGGAGGAGTGACTCACTCCCTGATGCCCATCTAGTCAATCTGACTCATAGTGATCCTATAGGACAAAGTAGAGCTGCCCCTGTGGGTTTCCAAGACTGGAACGCTTTACAGGAGTATAGACCCTCATCTTTCTCCCAAAGTGCTCCTGGTGCTTTTGAACTTCTGACTTTGAGGTTAGCAGTCCAAAGCATAACCCCTAGGTCACCAGCACTCCTCTGAATGGGAAAGGCTGCATACAGTTGCATAAATGCCTGAAAGAACCAAGAACCAAGGACTTGGGAAATGGGGAGGAGATCCCAAGTTCACCGCAGACAGGGTCCAGCTACCAGAGCCCCAGGATTGGAGCCTCTCTTCCTGAGTGTGGACCCCATGCCCATGCTCACACCCTACGTTCTATGAATGGCCAAAGGCAGCTATTGGCAAGGGGTTGGGGAGTGTGGGTGTGGTTCAGGGTGGAATATGTAGATTGGAATGTCCGCACACATGCTTGGGAGGCTTTTCACAATGTGAGGGGATAGGGAGTGACTTAGAGACTGGGAAATTTTTAGAGGATGGGAAGATAGAGAGAGAGACCAAGAGCTAAGGCTGGGGAGCAGGGATCAATGCTCCCATAGCATTTTATGCTGTCATGGATTGCTAAGGCATCTGACAATTGTGCATTGGGACCTGGTCTTCAAGGCAGTTGTGAAGGAGTTTATGAGGGAGTTAAAAAAGTCTTGCTAGGTGTCAAGCAGGGTTCTCCAGAGAAACAAAACCAGGACACTTATGATGACTATATATATATA
>NW_022104217.1:0-1450 GCF_000313985.2 Echinops telfairi
AAAGGCGAGGCTCACCGAGCCATTTATCGCTCCACCCTTCAATTAATCCCACTTGTGTTTATCGGCCAGGCTGTCACAATAAACTATCTCAGGTTCCCTCTACCCGAACCCCAATGGTCAGCAATACCTGCCCTATGCCTCTACCTTGGTGGGGCATTCCACCCTGGAATGAACGAACTCCTTAATTCCATTGTATTTGGCAGTTAACACTTGCACCATGTTTATTTTGGGTTATTTCTTTTCTCATCTCCTTTCTTCTCAGCCTTTTCCTCTTCTCCACCACACCACTGATTTTTTTCCACCTCTTCCTTCTAAAATGATCAATGGTGTCTATAAAACAAAGATGAGAATGTACAGAGGTAAAGAAGATAGAATAATGGAAATGTAGCAGCCAGAATGAAAATAATAAGAATGCTCACAAGTTGTGAACAATGTAGCATCACTCATCAACTTATGTAGAAAATGTTTAATGGAAATCTAAACTCCACTAAAATCCATAAACAATATATATGTGTGTGTGTATATATATAAAAAATATATATATTTAAAGAAGAACTGGGTCATGGTAGGGGCGGGGAGAGGAAGCATTCAGAAATTAGAGGAATGTCATGTGTTTCATTGGTGCTATACTACACCTTGGTTGAATCATCCCTTCCTTGTAACCCTTCTGTGGGGCTAGGGGGGCATTATATCCAATTGTCGACAGATGGGCTTTGGCTTTCCACTCCAACCCACCTCATTCATATTAATATAGTTGTTTGTTTGGGGTCTTCTGATACCTGTTACCTGATCCTGTCAACACCTCATGATCACACAAGCTGGTGTGCTTCTTCCATATGGGTTTATTTGCCTCCCTGCTAGATGGCTGCTTGCTTAACTTCACACCTTGAAGCCTCCAGATGCTATATCTTTTGATAGCTGGGCACCATCCACTCTCTTCACCACATTTGCTTATGCACCAATGTTGTCTTCAGTGATCCTGTTGGAAGGTGACTATCAAAGAGTGCCAGGTTATCAGAACAAAGCGTTCTTGTGTTAAGAGAGGCCATGAGTAGAGGCCCAAAGTCCATCTGCTATCTTAATATATAAATATAAAATTCAACATTTTCAATTGCTTTTCTTTCCCTTAAGCGGAGCACATGTCTCTGAAATCCTGCTGTGGATAAATCTTAGCATTTCTAAGCTGGAATTCATAAGTCTGGTGTGCAGTGGCTGTGGTTCTCTTGTCTCCTTTTGATGCTCATTTATAGTCACTCACTCTCCAGGTCATCCTCCTACCAACAAGAGGGAATAGTTCAATCACTACAACGATCTCTTTTGGACCCAACTTGTTTCTGACCTCTTTGCCTGTTTTAGTCTGGGTACTTTAGAGAAACAAATTCGCAGAAACTCATGTATAGGAGAGAGTTTTATATAAAGATTAAGTGCACATCAAGAAAACATCTGAGCC
>NW_022104217.1:3117-4182 GCF_000313985.2 Echinops telfairi
GACTCCTTGGGTTCATATTAACTGTACTGTTGGCTTAATCTTTCTGTGTTTCAGTTTTGTATGTATGTTATTTGAATCTGAAAAATGGGAATAATGATGCTAATAATATTACCTATTCAATCAATTGAGTATTCATTGAATCCGTACCTATAAAGACCTTGGACTCATGAGTTAGAGAATTTGAAATTACTTTAATATCTGAAACTAAAACATACAACATAAACTCTACCTCCACAAAACTAAAATTTTTCAAATAAAAATGAGATATTCACACTCAGATAAGTCTTTCTTAAGGTCTGGATAGTAGTAAGTCGTGACTATAAAACCAGTACACAAATTCTTGCCATCAAGTAAATCCAAACTTGATTGAAACAAACAAACAAACAGGGATGTCTAGAGAAGTATTTGGAAGTCAAATAGGAAAGTCCTTTAGGGTCAGGTGGGAGGGCGAGAAGTATCTGGAATGATCCCCCAAATCAGACTTATCACTGAGAAAGAAATGGGACCATTCACTGAGGCTTAGAGTTCAAATGAGAAACTGTGGGAGGTCACGTGGTCCTCCTTCCATCACGTGATACATCCATCTTCCACCTTTCCATTATAACCAGGTGGGTAGCATTTTACCCTACTAGGGATCATGAGCACCATGAGTTTTGTGCCTGTCTTCTAAGCAGTGTTCCTTCTCCCTGGTTCTAACCCTCCTGTTGCAGACCTTTCCTTGTGCCTTTTGAACAACTCTCGACGGGTTCCACAGATGGCGCCTGTGTGCAGAGACATAGCTGTACTCCCAGCTCGGATCCCGCAGGCATCTGCAAGCAGTAGATGCATGCCGTCTCTGTCTTCCCACACCACCCATCCCGCTTCCTCCCTGTAGGATGCTCCAGTCCTCCCTTACTCTTGAGAGCTGAGGGTCTGGCCATCATTCCAGTACCCTCGCTGCGGCCCATGTGATTGTGTTCAACTCCTGCACCATCAGACAAAGGGCAACTCTTTCCTCAGTGAAGACCACTCCTCACAGGGCTGATTGGCCTTCTTGGTACGTAAGCTTTTCTACCCATTTTCTTA
>NW_022104217.1:5872-7356 GCF_000313985.2 Echinops telfairi
ATTTCCACTGCCATTTGATCCACAAGTCTTTTCACTCACTGGCCCGTGGTCTTCCTGCGTTTAGCATCATTGCTTGGAGCTGCATGAGTCTGAAGAGGGATTGGTGGACTAGTATCAGACTTATGGAATAGTATCGGATTTAGGGACTAGTATCGGATTTATGAACTCGATCTGGACCGGGCTGGGATGTTTTCCTGATATATAACTACTTCTTGATATACAGCTCTCTCTCTCTTACACACATATGAATGTTACTGGATTTGTTTCTCCAGTCAACACGGCCTAACAAAATTTCCATCAAGGAGTATTGAGGAATCCAAGGGAGCCTGCAATAAATAGTGCTCCTGATTTCGCTGGGTTCTGAGCAATTGGAAAGACAGAAGAGTTCAGGTGGAAGACAGCTTTCACCTTTATTGCTCACAGCAGTTAAGCAAGGGAGAAGAGGTTAGGGTGACAGTCCAGTGAACCTGTTAACTGAACCCCTGAGCTATGCAGACTTCTTCCTAAACTGGCGGACCAGCAGACCTTCCTACCTGGGAGCCTGTGGAGAGCAATCTGTGCCCTACAGCTCTTCTTCAGTGAGCTTTCCCAGCTGATCGGGAGTGCCAGATCCCAATCACCTCTCCTTTGCTTCAAAAGTATAAAAATAGTCATTATTATCATATTACAAGAATTTTAAAGTAGATCATTGAAAGATATATCCATCTGCATATTGTCACACAACTAGTCAATGGCCACGCTGAGATTTAGAACCAGGTCTGTCTGGCTCCAGAACCAATACTCTTTCATTCGCCCTTTTTATTTTGGGGAGTGGGGTGAGTGGAATTCATATGGACTCTTTGAAATCAATTGAAGGGGATAGCATGTCTTTCCGCATAGCCTTTACTCCCCCAGGACCCAAGCTGGGCTGGGTAGACATGGGGTTGGGCCCAGTCTGATAAACCTCTGTTCTTATCTTATTTGAAGTATAAAGACGCTGAGATTTCCAACTTCTAAGAGAAGGAGAGAAATGAAAGACAGGCTGGGTGATTTATATAAAGTGATAACGCAAGCCCATCTCCTTGCAGCCATCATTTTAGTCTGCAATAAAAATGACTGGTCTGACACCCTCCACTTCCTGAACATCCAGAAGGTCTAACTGCTTGGATTCTCAGACATAAAGCTCTTTGTTAATGGACCTGTCAATTTCTTCAAGTGCACAGTTTTTCATAACACTCCATACACCTGGGGCGGGGGGTGGGGGTGGGGATTAAAACAGCACACAATGACCCAGCAAGTCCACTCCTAGGGGTGTTCCTAAGAGACCTGAAAACAAGGACTCAGATAGTTATAGGCACACCTATGTACATGGCAGCATTGCTCACAATGGCTAAACGGTAGAACCAATGCAAGTGTCCATCAGCAAGTAACAAAAGATAGACAAAAATCGTCATCGACATACAATAGAGTATTATTCAGCTCTAAAGAAATGGAATTCTGATGTA
>NW_022104217.1:8824-10110 GCF_000313985.2 Echinops telfairi
ACAATCATTAAGTATTAAACTTAAGCGTAAGATGCTTTATGGTCTTTTAATACAATCCAGCATCCTTGTTATGATAGATTTATTAGTCTCAATTTAGACTCTCAGAGATCAGATTCATGTTCCATAAAACATATAGGGAATACATTACTGAGCAAATATATAGTAATAGATTACATAAATATCTATGCCCTATTAAAATTTCAGTTATAAACTATGTTCTTTTTTGAGCCATTTTAATTCATGAAATTATTTACAAGTTTACCGACACCAAGGAGCAAACTGGATTTACTGTATTATGCAAATGTTTTTCCAAATATGGAAATCACAAGAATAGACTACATCTAGTGATCAACATATAATTATAAAGAATATTTCAGGGCTTCATTAATGGCAGCTGTTCAAAAGAGATTTGAAAGTTTTCGGTGGATTTTATTAATTCTCTATAAATGTAGTTGATTTATGAAGTTCACTCCGTTATTATTTGCCCCAAATTTCATGTCTGTTCAAATATGATTCAAAGGGCATGTTCATATATCAAGCAAAATCTGAGAATGTAGAGGTTGGCTACAATAGGTTGGATTTACATCTTCGTATTCGATCTAACATGATCTAGAGATAAAGTCCTGGGACTCCAGAGAGGGCTTGGGTCCTCTCTCAAGATCAGGCTATGTGACCTTGGACGAGTCACTGAACCTCACCGTGTCTGTTTCTCTATCAGCAAATGAATGCAGTCATCTTTGTTCTGCTAGCCTCTTAGAAAGACCTTCAACGTGGTTATGTGAAAGTACTTTGTCCAGTGAATGGAAATAAACAGGGTTGTTATGAGAATTAGCACTGTTTCCAGAGACTACTCTGTTAACAGCGAAACAGCAATCATGTGCAGATATATCTTCCAATGAGAATATTCATCGGCTCTATATGCCTAGGGCTATCATAAGGTTCATAAAACTGTTATGGATATTATAGAGCAAGATTGAAATGGCATTTAATAAATGAAACAATAACAAGAACAATATAATAAAGGAACATTACTGATTAACAAATGTAAAGAGGGTTGATACATGGAGGGTGTCCAGTTAAATTTGAATTTCAGACAAACAGTGATGTAATTTTACTATAAGTATGCATCAAACATAGAATGAAACATACATATTTTAAAAATTACTCAGTGTTTTCCTCACATTGAATTTAACTAGGCATCCAGATGGGTTCTGCTTGTCTGTCTTATCAGAAACCTGACAAGTCTAAGGTAGAAAGGAATTTGAGAACTCATAACCCCTTCCCAA
>NW_022104218.1:0-1368 GCF_000313985.2 Echinops telfairi
CTCTAGCTCTTTAATGCTTCCCTCACCCCACCCCTGCTATCATGACCCCAGTTCTACCTTACAAACCTGGCTAGACCGGATCATTTACACTAGTACAGATAAGAGATCTCAACACACAGGATCCAGGACAGATAAATCTCACAGGAACAGTTATAGTAGAAACAATACTATGAGGGTAGGCGGAATGTGAGAGGAGAAGGGGGAGAAAGGAGGAACCAATCACCATGATAAACACAATGGATATATGTATAACACCTCCCAGGGGGATGAACAACAGAAACATGGATGAAGGGAGACAGCAGATGGTATAAGATATGAAAATAATAATAATTTATAATTTATTAAGGGTTCCCATGTGGGGGAGGGTAGGGGAGAGAGGGGGGAAAAAGGGGACCTGATTCCAAGGGCTCAAGTAGAGAGAAAATGTTTTGAAAATGATGATGGCAACATATGTACAAATGTGCTTGATACATTTGATGTGTGAATTGTTGTAAGAGCTACAAGAGACCTCAATAAAATGATTTATATAAAAAATATTTTGTTCTAAGTAGTGGGCTTATGACTGACTTTCATTTTATTGTGCTCTTCAGAAAAGTTGTCTAAAAGAAAAAATTAATTAATGGTCTAAATGTTTATATAAAACAAAATTTTAAATGGTTCACAACCCCACACCCTATAGGTAACCATTATCTATGTGTATTTTTTAAGAAATAAATGATCATTACCTGGTTTTATAGGTGTTTTTTTCATTTACTATAGTGTATCTTTTCATGTCATTAAATATTTTTCCACAATATTCATCTACATAATTAAGATATAGGTTCTGGTGCTATAGCAGAGACCCATAACTGTAGTTCAAATAAAATGCACATGTATTTCCTTTTCAAGTAAGTATTCAGCCTGGAAAGGTTGCTGTGTCTTGTAAGGATAGCATGACTCTATTTGGTCAGGTTTCTCAAGCATCCCTAGGGTGTAGCCTTTGTCTATATGGTCCAGGATGCCTCTCATCATATGTACATTGCACTCAACAGGACTTTAAAAAGGAGAGTGAAAAGACCCACCCCTTCCCTTGAAGAACAAGGCCTAGACTATTCACACAGTCTTCCATTGACCAGAACTTAATTATACAGACATACTAATTTTAACAAGCAACATGATTTCCATCTGAGCATCTATATACATGCCTGGATACCGTATATACTCATGTAAAAAGCGAGTTTTTAGCACATTTTTTATGCTGAAAAAGCCCCCCTCTTCTTATACTCCAGTGAGGGTCCTACTTCCCTGTTCTCCGGTGCAGTGCAGGTGTTCTCCTGCTCATCTGGGGGTGCCTGCAGCCTCTGTGGGTGGTCCGATGGCTGCTGTTAT
>NW_022104218.1:2585-6323 GCF_000313985.2 Echinops telfairi
CAAGCAGGGAATTTTGTGTTGACGAAAACAAGTGAGGGAGTGGCAGAAAATGAAAGCTAACTTGGAAAAGATTCCAAAGGCAAAAAAAGCTTGATGTGGTTTACTGACTTCATATGGGGCTCTAGAGACTGAATTGTGTAAATGGGTTAAGGAGGGTAGTCAAAAGTGGTGACTGCATAATAAGCATGGGGATTCACTTACGTGCCCTTCAAAGCACCAGCCATTGAAAACGTTGTTGTGTCAGCAGGATGGTGTGACCGCTTCATGAATAGGTTTGCAGTAAAGAAGAAAGATTTCACAGAAGTTGCCATGATGAAAAAGTGATGTCATTCCATTCACTCATCATAAAACAAAGAAGGATCCATAACTATGACCTGGGAGATATTGGGAATATGGATGAAACACCCATGACCTTTGATCTTCCAACAACAGAACTGTGGCAAGTTTTGAAGACAAAACTATTTTACTCAGAGCCACAGAAAATGGGGGGAAAAAACACAAACATTTCACAGTCGTTCTATCATGTTTGCCTCATGGAACTTAGGCTGCGGCTTGTCATTATTTTTAAAAGAAAGACCTTGCCTAGAAAGGTCACATTCCCACCATGGATTACAGTGCGCACACATATTAAAGGATGGATGGGTGAAGATGTAACAAAAAAATGGTTGGAAGAAATTTGGAACAGACGACCAGGAGCAGCCTTAAAGGAAAATTCATCATTGCTAGTTTGGGATGTGTTCAGAGCCCACACATCTTATGACATAAAAAAAATTGGCAAAGTCTTCTCAAGTTACTTTGGCCGTTATTCCAGGTGGACTTACATCTGTATTGTAGCCCCTAGATGTGTGCTTTAATAAACCTTCAAAGACCGTGTGTGAAAGATGTGGCATGAATGGATGTCATTTGGTCAAGCCCGACTGACAAAAGTTGGAAATCTGATGAAGCCCGACATAGAATTGATATCAAAGTGGGTTTGTGATGCATGGGAAGAGATTCCAGAGGACATGGTGCAATGTGCCTTCAAGAAATGTGGCATCAGTAATGCTGTGGATGGCAGTGAAGACAGTGCTTTGTATGAGAACGACAGCAGTGATGGTGATGACTGCGAACCCAGTGATGATGACAGTGTCTGTGCTGATAACCTCACACCAGCTGAAGCTGAAGCTCTGTTTGGACATGCAGATGACGATGAGGAATCCAGTTTTGAAGGATTTTAACTCCTGTGTTTTCGCTTGGTTGCTGATTGAGCCAAGGTTTTTGCACCTTTAAAGTTATTGTTGATACTATATTGTTTTTGTTGACCCTCTTTTCCACTTACAGAGCTAGTTTACTGTTTTTCTTTGAAATAAATATTCAAAAACATTTAACCTACGGATACCTCAATTAATGTAATTTTATTGGTATCTATTTTTATTTCAAAACTTACCAGTAGCTGTGGCATTTCCCTACCCTATGCTTATAGTCGAGTCAATAAGTTTTCCCAGTTTTTGTGGTAAAATTAAGTGAGTCAGCTTATATTTGGGTCGGCTTATAATCGAGCATATATGGTAAACATCCGGCATTCTGTTATTATGAGGAAGTCCCTAGGTAGTGCAAAAGGTTAAGACACTCAGCTGCTAACCAAATTGCTGTAGGTTTTAGTCCAGCCAGGGGAATCTACAGGGAAATCTGATGCCACAATCACATTTTTTTTTGGGGGGGGGGGACTTATTATCTGTCATTACCACATCTACTCATATTCTGAAGATAAATTTCCAGTAGAAAAATTATTTCTTTAGTCACAAACAAGTTCATCTCAAGCCAAAAAAAGAAAGAAAAGAAAAAAAAATTTCTTAAGAAAACAAGCATGTTTAAGGCTCTTCACAATAGGGCACAATGTTTTCCATTTCGGTGAAAGTCAATATCTACCTAGCTATTTACTTCCATTTCGGTGAAAGTCAATATCTACCTAGCTATTTACTTTTAAAAAAATTATCTTTTAACGTCCCTTCCAGTGTCAGCACCTTTCAGCTCACCATCCTTCAACAGAGAAACCAGCCAGTATATGTAGTGGACATCAGTGAACATGTATTTTAGCTGAAAACCTCACAGATAATCCACATTCACTGGCTTCTGTGCCAGCCCCTAGATTTCTGGGGCGACAAGACTGGAGCTGGCCAAGGTCTGAACAATAGTCTGAGATGACAGACGACACTACTGGTGAAGACACAGACGTCAGAAGAAAGAGCTCCAGATGGAAGTCCCTGTAACGTCTGACCTTACAGACAGTGACATGAGGAAGCTCAAATCTGCAGGACACTGGGATTGGAATTAGAGCACTGTGAAGATAGGTTCTGGATCAAATATGAAGTCAGGGATTTCTCTTGCAGGCCTGTGAAGAAATAGTCATATGGTCAACTATTACGAGAGCCAAGAGCTCAGAAAAATTGCTGAATTCTCTCTCAAGGGAGAGTTATTCAGAGGCATCCGCAGGCTCTCCTTTGAGCCTACTCTATTCTCCTCTTTGGGTCTGAGAGAACTGCAGCCAGCAGAGAAGGCTCTCTCCTGGGCTTCTACAGAGAGACCCCTCTGTGTTTATACTTCCTGGGCCCCTGGAAAAACGACACAATAATGTAGTTTGTTATTAGCAACTGGTACCTTAAAGAGAAGAGAGGGGAAGGAGAGGAAAGGCCAAATGAGAGAAACATAGGCAACAGCATCTTGGGAAGCAGATGTGGGGAGGGGAGGGTCTCTATATCCCCAACATTCTCCCAGCCCAATATCCTCAGATTGTGCTAACTAATCACCCTGGATACTTTAAAAAAAAATACTATCTGATAGTGTTTCAGGTGAAAGTTCACACAGCAAATTAAGCTCTCATTTACCAAAGGCTACATATATTGTTCACAAACATTGGTTATATTTCCCACAATGTGTTACATTCTCATCAATCCTTTCTGGTAATCTGGTTTCCCTGTCTCTTATGCTGTCATCTTTTCTTCTGAGTAATTTTTGACCATTTGATCTCAAAGAGATAAAACTTTAGATGCGCACAGTACTCATTGATAATATTCTTTATTTTATAAGTCAATCTGTTATTTAGATAAAAAATGACTGAGGGGGTTAGTTTCAGTGATAATCTTAAGGAGTCTCCTAGTCTTTACTAATTCAATAAGTCTGAGCTTTTAAACTATTTGAGTTCTGCTCCACATTTTATTCCCTTCTCTCAGGATCCATGTATTATGGCACTGATCAGAAAAGTCATTAGTGATACCTGGGCACCATCTAGTCTTTCTGGTGTCAGGGCAAATGAAGCAGTGGTTTGTGTAGGCTGTTTGTCATGTTGATTAATTTCTGCCCTGAGTCCTTTCTTCATTTTCTTTTACCCAGATAAGAAGTGACTGATAGTTGTAGCTTAGACGGCCTCTCACAAGTTTTGAAGACTTCAGACACTGCTCACCAAACTGTGATTAGAACATAAACTTGTGAACTTTGTTCTATCAATTGATGGAATTGTCCCACAGGGCTATGGTCTAAAGCTGCGGTTTTCAACCTGTGGGTTGGGACCCTTTGGGGTCGAATGACCCCTTCACAGGGGTCACCTAAGACCATCAGAAAACACATATTTCTGATGGTCTTAGGAACCGAGACACCGCTCCTCTATCCATCTGCAGGCAGGTCGGCCCACATACAGATATACCCAATATGAGTACTTAGCGTGAAGATTGTTATCCAAGCTACACCATGCTTCAAGACAAA
>NW_022104218.1:8096-10008 GCF_000313985.2 Echinops telfairi
TAAAGTTCTTATATCTTTTAATTCCATATTTATGAACAGTTTGATACCCCTGCATATATACATGCATACATATATATTTGTGGTTGTTATTGCTGTTGTTGCAAAATTATTTATGTCCTAGTATCTACCAAAATAACGTGTGTGGGGGGCGTGTCTACTTCTAAAGGACATAATTAAGTTGTATGCACTTCAATAATATACTTTTTCATCACAAAAAATAACAAGTGTCTACTATCTACAAAGCGATCACCTTTATCACACTCACCCATTCCTGGTAATTACCAATAAACATTGGCTTCTGTAGGTAACTCAGCCACTTGAAATTCCCAGCTTCCTTGAAATAAACAGCCCCACCCCCACCCCACCGCCAAATAGCCCCCATCAAAGTAAGAAGTTCCAACAGCTGCCACAAGGTGGCGCCAAACTGCAAAGGAAGCAATTTCTTTCCTGCTGCCAAGCAATATTGAAAACAGGAACTTAGCTCCTACCATGGCCTTGACTCAGAGTGGGGGGGCTCATAACATATGCACATGTATGTGGGTTAGAGGATAGAGATGGATGGGTACATAAGCAGATGGAAGGATTTGACGTTCCACATAGGAGTCTGCTTGAAGTAAGCATTGCAGATAGAGCTTAAGATGGGTGTGGACCTCCACAGGAAATTTCAGCTCAGGAAAGGATACTCTTGATGTCTCTGCCTTCTGGTTCTACCTGTGGTAAAGAGCCTGGGCTAGGAGATTTATTGCAATTATATTGCTTTATAAATTGTGCCAGCACTTCCTCATACTTTTCATCTCACCCTGGGACAGTCAAAGAGAACTGTCTTTCCTGAACCAAATCCCTCCCCCAACTGACCAGCACTGTTAGCTTAGCCAGTTCCCCATCCGTGTCCTTTCTATTCTATTTGGGAAGCTCCCTCTCCCCACCCACAGGGCTTCAAGACTCTGGCCATGACTGGCCCTTGATGGTGCTGTCTACTGAGAAAAGACTTCTCAGACCACCAGAGCCCACATCCTACACCAAATCACTCTGTCTCACTTGCTCTGCTCTGTTTTCCCCTTTGGCTGTTAACACTTTCCAAGGTGTTTTATTGGCATACTTTCCTGTTTGCTTCCATGCTGACAGCGGTATTTTTCAGTGCCCCCTGGCATCTGGGACAGTGCCTGGCACAGAGCAGTCACCCAAGTGCACTTTAGGTAGTCCCTGGTCCCCATTTGGTCAGCCCCAGCCAGGACTACCCCTCCTTTGGAGAGCTTATTATCCCAGAGACGTGCACCTATGCACTAGACAGACAATGCTTCTTTATTACTCTTCTAATTAGAGATACTGGTGTCCTCCGCCTATCCAAACACCTTGGCAAACCTCGTTTCCTTCTAAAGTGTGAGCAATTCCAATTACTTTAGTTTAATTATTTCTATTTAATGACCCATAATTAAGCTATGGCGAGGATGCAAAAAAGAAGATAATTCAGAGCATCCACGGGTGCTAGATTGCAACTGATAGCACATTGCTATGTAGGTTCCACTTCCTGCAGGGCTGTGTACAGAAACGTTTTCCTTGGCCTCTGCCTCTAAGCCTGCACCCCTGGCAGGATGTCTGCCTTCCTAAAAAGCCACTAGGAACCTGTGGGTCATTGGGGAGGGTGACTATTCCTCAAATGGATCTTGTCCCCATTTTCCCAGTGCTGTAACCTTTTAAATTATTCCTGGCAGCCTGATAAATCACACACAAAAATAGCATGTTGTACCTTGTATTAAACAGTTTATCATAAGCTGTTTACCATGTGTACTATATATATTGATTCTCTGTCCTTCCTTTTCGTTGAGGGGAGTACTTCTTATTCTCTGTCTAGAAGAGTTTGTCTGAATGGCTTGTAAGAGACCTTGATATGATAAAACCTTAATCTTTTGTT
>NW_022104219.1:0-890 GCF_000313985.2 Echinops telfairi
TGAGACTTTGCCTCCTATCCTTTAACTATGCTATCAGGAGAAACCAGACCCGAGAGAAGGACATCATGCTTTATAGTGTGGAGGGGCAGTGAAGAAAAAGGAAAGGCATTGATGACATAGGTTGACACAGTGACTGCAACAATGGGCTCAAACATAAGAACAAGTGTGAGGATGTCAAAGACCAGGCTGTGCCCTGTTCTGTTGTACAGAGGGTCACTATGAATCAGAACTCCCTGAGCTGCACCTAACAACAACAAGAATACAATGACGTGAGTCCTTTCTTGACATACATTCCACAAACACAGCTTGTAAATCATTTTTTTCTTATTTATAATATAGTTGCTAACATAGGAGTTGCAAATAAACTAATGTACTAAAAAAAATGTACCTCCCACAGTATTAACCTACCTATCACCAGTAGCAGTGCAGCCTAATGGAAATCCCAAGTGTACGAGTAAAGCTGTCTCCAGTGGGTGATTTTTCAGAAATACGGGGTGCTTCAAAAGTTCAGAACACATTTTCATTTTCTCTTCATTCAATTTTCTCATGAACTTTGTAAAGCATCCAATATTTCAGTCAGTAGAAGAGCACATTAACCATTTGCATCACCCAAGGACTTTCATGAGTCACTAAAATACTTAGAGTGTTTTCCCCCAGTAGCTCAATGCTCAATTTCTCACTGTCAAAAGACAGACCTTTCCATGCGCTGCCCAGCAATTATTCCTAAAAGGGAGGATCATGTTTTGATTGGATTACATTGATATTAAAGACATGAAGAAAAAAATTAATTTAAATATTCCCATGACACGCTTTACAAGTACCCTCACTATATGGCTGCCTTCTTAGTCACAGCATAAGAGGGAAAGACGTGTAAAGAGACAACCATGCAG
>NW_022104219.1:2270-4228 GCF_000313985.2 Echinops telfairi
GAAATCCAACAATACTCATATATGTGTAAGAAAGAGCTCTGTATCAAGGAGTAATTGGATATTAAGAAAAAAGCCCAGACCAGTCCAAATCAAGTCCATAAGTCTGATTCTAGTCCATAAATCGCTCCTCAGACTCACACAGCTATCTGCAATGATGAAGAATGTGGGAAGATTACAGGTTAATGGGTGCAGAGTCTTGTGGATCCAGTGGTGGTGGAAGCATCTCCAGGGCTCTCTGAGGTCTCAGCATGGTGGATTGCAAGGAGGATGGTAAAACAGAAATAGAGAGAGAGGAAGTTCCTGGAATACTCTTGAGAGAGCCATGCCCACAATGAAGCATCATTAGACTGTGACCTGATTTGATGACAGTGTAGACTCCACCCCTATACTTATTTATCAAGTTGAGATGAAATTACATAACTACCACATTGACTCCAAACCAAAAAAATAAATAAACAAAAAAACCCAGAAATACGTGTCCTTATGTTTTATTGACTATGTTGGGGTATTTAACTGTGTGGATCATAAACTATGATTAGCCTTGATAAGAATGGAGATTGAAGAACACTTCATTGTGCTCCTGAGTAACTTGTACATGGATTAAGAGGCAGTTGTACAAATGGAATAAGAGAGCATTTCATGGTTCAAAATCAGAAAAGGTGTGAATGCGAGTTAGATCCTCTCACCATTCTTATTCAATCTCTATGTTGAGCCAATAATCTGAAAAGCTGGATTGTATGAAGCTTTTGACATCAGGATTGGAGGAAACCTATTAATAACTTTCATTATGCAGTTTAAAGCATTGTTTATTGAAAGTGAGGAGGACTTCAAGCACTTGCTGACAGAGATCAAAGATTGTAGCCTTCAGTATGGATTAAAACTCAATATAAAGAAGACCAAAATCTTCAGAACCAGATCCATGGGCATGAGCATGGTAATTGGAGAAAAATGTGTATTTGTGAAGGAATTTGTCTGGCTTTGATCCATAATCAACGCTCATGGAAGCAGCAGTCAAAAAACACATTGCACTGGGTAAATCTGCGGCACAAGAACTCTTTACAGCAGTGATTCTCAACCTGTGGGTTGCGACCCCTTTGGCGGTCGAGCGACCCTTTTACAGGGGTTTCCCAATTCATAACAGTTGCAAAATTACAGTTATGAAGTAGCAACTAAAATAATTTCATGATTGGGGGTGTGTTAGACAGCCTTCTATAGAGAAACAAAACTAGGACACTAATAATTTTACATATATTTAGATAGATAGATAGATAGATAGCATAAGAAATAAACAATTAATTAATTTATAAAGCAGTGCAAATGGTTCAGTGCAACTGACTCCTGTGAGAGAGTTGTGAGACACTGGCAGTCCTTCAAGTCTTGAGGGCTGCCAGATAGTCCTCCGTGGACAAATTCAGGCTCTACGGACACAGGCAGCAAACAGAAAGGCAGGTCACCAATAGTCAGCCAGATGACAGGGTCCGACATTCCCCAGCTCAAGAGATGTACTTTCCGGTAGCATGGCAAAGCAGGTCTTGAATGAACCTCAAGTTACAGCGACACAGTCCACAAGTTAAGTGTCCCAGAGGTAGCGTAGCTTGCAAATGGGGGCACAGAACAAACAAGACAGCCTCACACTGAGCAAGAGAGAGAGAGAGGCTCGCTGAGCCATTTCTCTCTCCACCCTTCAACTAATCTCTTATGTGTTCATTGGCCATGTTGGCACAACAACCATTCTTATTACAATCCACCCCTTGCCAACTTGGCACCTGTACACAATTCTTCAGCCATCTATAATTTCCAGACATTAATGAAATCACACTTACACTTAACATCAAACATCTATCATACATATAAATGAAAACACACTGAGTCCAATTGTATCTGATATACATGAACAAAGAAAATATATTCAATAAGCACACCTAAAGAAAATACACTAACAATCACAAACCTCGCTT
>NW_022104219.1:5942-7463 GCF_000313985.2 Echinops telfairi
ATAGGTGCAGACTGGGAGAAAGAAGGTAATGTGACAGGAGTGGAAACTGTGGGCATTTGGGCTACTTCTTCATGTAGCTTACTTGTCCCTTCAGGTCCTGCTTTGGCCCAATCTCATATTGCCACTTCCATTTAACAATGGAGTGTTGCTGCACACGTCCAACTTTATGTCTCTGTGGGTCAGACAATACCTAGTTCATGATAGGTAGTTCAGGCCTCATGGTAACTTGGTGGTCCATGGTGAGGTGTTCAGTCTCCACCAAGGCTCAGTAACAGACCAACAGCTGTTTTTCAAAGGGGGAGTAGTTGTCTGCAGAGGATGGCAGATTTTACTCCAAAATCCCAATGGTCTATGCTGTGATTCACCAATAGGGGTCTGCCAAAGACTCCACACTGTGTCTTTATCTACAACTGACACCCCTAGCACCATCGGGTCAGCTGGATCATGTGGTCCCAGTGGCAAAGCAGCTTGCACGGCAGCCTGAACCTGTTGCAGAGCCTTTTCTTTTTCTGGGTCCCACTCAAAATTGGAGGCCTTTTGTGTCACTTGATAAATAAGAGGTCCAAGTAGAACACCCAAGTGAGGGATATGTTGCCTTCAAAACTGGAAGAGGCCCACTATGCATCTTGCCTCCTGTTTAGTTGTTGGGGGGACCAGAGGCAATAGCTTATCCTTCACTTTAGTAGGAATATCTCGATATACTCCACACCACTTGAGCCCTAGAAATTTTATTGAGGTGGAGGTTGCTTGAATGTTCATTGGGTTAATTTCCAAACTGCTTGTATGCAGATGTTGTACCAATGAATCTAGAGTCTTTGATTCATCCACCTTAGTGGGTCCAATCAACATAATGTCATCATTATAGTGGACCAGTGTGACATTTTGTGGAATAGACAGGCGATCAAGATCCTTTCAGAGTAAATTATGGCAAAGGGCAAAAGAGTTGATGTACCCCTGGGGGAGAGTTAGGAAAGTGTATTGTTGCCCCTGCCAGCTGAAGGCAAGTTGCTTCTGGTGGTCCTTTGAGAATGGTATTGAGAAGAATGCATTGGCCAGATCAATAGCTGCATGCCAAGTACCAGGAGAAGTATTAATTTGCTCAAGCAATGAAATCACATCTGTAACAGTAGCTGCAATTGGAGTCACCACCTGGTTAACTTTATGATAATCCACTGTCATTCTCCAGGATCCATCTGTCTTCTTGAAAGGCCAAATAGGTGAGTTAAACAGGGATGTGGTAGGAATCACCACCCCTGCACCTTTCAAGTCTTTGATGGTGGCACTGATCTCTGAAATCCTTTCAGAAATGTGGTACTGCTTTTGTTTTACTATTTTCCTAAGCAATAGGAGTTCTAATGGTGCCCACCTGGCCTTTCCTATCATGATAGCCCTTATTACATATTTCAGGGATCCAATACGGGGGTTCTGCCAGTTACTAAGTATGTCTATTCCAATGATGCATTTTGGAACTGCGGAAATACCACAGGATGGGTTTGGGAGCCCACTGGACCCACAGTGAGG
>NW_022104219.1:8803-10037 GCF_000313985.2 Echinops telfairi
CTGCTAACTTTAAGGACAGCAGTTTAAAACCACCAGCTGATCCTTGGGAGAAAGACGGGGCATTCTACTCCTGTAAAGAGTGGCAGTTTCAGAAGGCCACAGGAGCAGTTCTGCTTTAACCTATGACTATAGGTGAGTACAAGACAAGTGTAGCAGATATAGCACCTCAGCTTTTTCGTACAAAGTGAAGTGATCCTTTCTCCAAGGTTTTAAACATACATTTCATAGTAAATATTTCACAAGTACTCGGTCATCAGTCAATTTAATATTAAACAAGATTATAGATAGATAGATAGATAGATAGATAGATAGATAGATAGATAGATACATAGATAGATAGATACATAGATATAGATACTAATTGTATTGTATTTAGATATTATTGAGTCCATTTAAATTCATCACGACTTTGTGCAACAAAAAGAATCACTGCTTGGTCGTGCAATCCTCCCAATCATTGTTATGTTTAAGTTCATTTTTGCAACGACTGGGTCTATCCAGCTTGTTGAGGGTCTCCATCTTTTTTGTTTCCCTTCTATTTGACCAAGTATGATGTCCTTTTCTAGAACCTAGTCTCTCCTGATAACATGTTCAAAGTACAAGGGAAGACGTTTCACCATCATTTCATCTAAAAAACATTTTGGCTGTAATTTTTCTAAGACAGAATGTTTGCTCTCCTGGAAGTACATTGTACTTTGTATGTCCTTCACCTGCACCATAGTACAAATTTACTTTTGTGTTTTAAATAATATACTCAATTTTAATTAATTTTAATTCTAATATCTATGCTTCTTCATCATTTCTTCTCCCTTGGTCTTCATTGTTCAAATTTCATTTTCATAAGTGGTGGCTATAGTCAGGTACACTTTAGACCTCAGTGTAGTGTCTTTGCTCTTCAATTCTTTAAAGAGGTTGTATGCAGCAGATTTCCCAATGCAAATATGATTATTTGATTTTGTGACTGTTAGGATTTGAGTGAAAAACCACTCAGAAACCAACACACAGACAACACTACCCAAACTTTACAGATCCACTGGATAAACAAAGAAAAAATAAACTCCTAACACGCGCACACACACACAAACACAAAACACCCTATAAAAGGGGAAAAAAGGAAAATATCAAACACAAATAGTACTAGATGACAGAAACTAATCTGTATTTAGACTTAATTACACTGAATGTTAATGGTGTAAATTCACAAAGAGCAGCAGACTAGATTAGATTAAAAAAA
>NW_022104220.1:0-962 GCF_000313985.2 Echinops telfairi
CAGGGAGGAGATGAGCCAGTCAGGGTTGCAGTGTAGCAATGATGAAACATACAACTTTGCTCTAGTTCTTTAATGCTTCCTTCCCCCCCATTATCATGATCCCAATTCTATCTTATAAATCCGGCTAGACCAGAGCATGTACACAGGTACAGATAAGAGTTTGTAACACAGGGAATCCAGGACAGATGTGAGCATGTACACAGGTACAGATAAGAGTTTGCAACACAGAGAATCCAGGACAGATAACCCCCTCAGGACCAATATTGAGAGTAGTCATACCAGGAGGGGAAGGGGAAGGTGGAGGGGGGGGGCAAGGGAGAACAGATCACAATGATCTACCTGTAACCCCCTCCTAGGGGGATGGACAACAGAAAAGTGGGTGAAGGAAGACATCGGTCAGTCTAAGACATGAAAAACTAATAATTTATAAATTATCAAGGGTTCATGAGGGAGGGACGGGAAAAAAATGAGGAGCTGATACCAAGGGCTCAAGTAGAAAGCAAATGTTTTGAAAATAATGATGGCAACAAATGTACAAATGTGCTTGACACAATGGATGGATGGATGGTGATAAGAGTTGTACAAGACCCCAATAAAATGATTTTAAAAAAATAGAAGGTAGGCAGGTAACTTGCCCATACTCATAAAGCAAGCAGCCTACGTTCAAAGTGTTATCCTACTACCCACAGTCCAGACTCTCTCCTTCCTATCTCCCCTTCCAATGCTACAGACAGGCTTTTCAACCCTTTGTAGTCTTTCTCTCTATTCTGGTCCTTTCCCCATCCTACAGACACAGAACCAGCATTCTCATCTTAAAAAAAAAAATCCTGTCCATTAAATACATAAGGCTTCTAAGAGTAGGATATTACATGAGGATATTAAATAAAATCTAAGGAAGCAGGAGATTCAACGCAAATACATTTAACAGAAAAATTAGTAGTAGTACTTCAATACAATCCTAA
>NW_022104220.1:2384-4164 GCF_000313985.2 Echinops telfairi
CCCTTCTGCTTGTAACCTATTTCTCCCCAGCTAAGCTATCTAGTGGCTAATACGTAAACCCAGAAGTTGTCCTGGGCTCTTCTTTCTCCTCTTTCTAGTCTTTCTACCAGCAGGTTCTGAAGGCGGATTTCAAAATATAAGCTGCATATATCCACTTGTCTCAATCCAGCTGTTCCCTTATCACACTAGCCTCCACGCTGCTGTCCCAGCTACTTTCTAAGCTTTCCAGGACTCATTTCTAAATACAAATTAGACCCCATCACACCCTCATTAAACACACTCTAAGGGGGTGGGGGTGGGGCGGGGAAGAGGAGCTGATTCCAGGAGCCCAAGCAGAAAGCGAGCGTTTTGAGAATGACGATGGCAACGAATGTATAAGTGTGCTTTACACAATTGATGTATGGTGGGTTGTGATAAGAGTTGTATGAGCACCAATAAAATGATTTTCTTTTAAAAAAAACACTCTAAGAGCTCCCCAATACACTCAGAATAGCATATGAATGCTTTGCCATGACCTTCCAGGCTCTGTGTGACCTGGCTCCTGGTTCTGTTATTTCAAATCGTATCATTAGGCTCTGGTCACTGTGACCAACCCTGGGGCAGGATAGGTCTGTTCCTGCTGGGGAGGCTTTGCTTTGTCTTATTTCATTTGTCTTAATGTTTGTCCAGAACTCTGCAACCCAAAGTAGTGCCACTCTGCCCATCTGACCACTCTCAGTCAATCACATCATTTACTATCTGCGCATGACCTATGTCTACCTGCCTGTCTATTTCTGTGTTTATTCACATTCACACTCCTTCAAACACTCCAAAGCTTAAAACTCTCACTTTGTCAATCATATTGACACTATGGATTCCCGAGCACCAAAGTGACAGCTAAACCAGCCAAACCACGCACACGGCCATCAAGCTGATCATAACCCATAGCAATTCTGTAAAAGGTTTCTGAGACTATCAATCTTTATGGAATCATACACCCTCATCTTTCAGTGACGGCCTTGAATTGCTGACATTGCGCTCAGCAATCCAACACTTATCTCAGAATGCCACTCAAAAACCAGAAACTCATACAATCGAGTCAATTCTGGCTCATGGTGATCGTATGGACAGAAAACTGCCCTTTGGGCTTCCAAGGAAGCCTCATCTTTCTCCCATGGAGAAATAAGGAAAGCCTCATCTTTTTTATGAAGTAAAATCTTTTTTATGGGATAAGGAAGTCTCATCCTTCTCCCATGGAGCAGCTGGTGGATTCAAACTGCAGACCTTGTGGTTAGCAGCCCAACTCATAACCGCCAGGGATCCTTCAACGGAAGAATAGATTCTAAGAAAAATCTATGATACATTCAACTCAAACAAAGTGAAAAGGTAAATGTTTTATATACATATACATCATTTATTTGTTCAACTATATGTAATGTTTCTCTCCCTATAAGTTTCAAAGACACATACTATACTCAGTCATTATCTTTACAAAACACAATTTGTAAGATGGTGAATACAAAAGTTAAAAGAGCCGACATTATATACGTGCACATAGCTCTTAGGTCCTCTAACCTTTCCATTCTTCTCCCAACATCACTCTTTAAAATTCCCAGAAAAGTATCCATCTTAGACCTTAAGATTAAGCATGAGGTTGAATTTTAAGATTGTAATATAAAAATCTTTACAAAATCTCCCTGAGGATAATAATAATGTCAAATTGTTTTTCAGATACCACACAAAAACCCCATGTATATACTGTTACCATAGAAACAATACCAGCACTCAAAGATGCCCCATT
>NW_022104220.1:5573-7043 GCF_000313985.2 Echinops telfairi
AAATTTTCATAACTTTGTCCCCTGCATATGCTACTATATTCATAAATATATGTGCAGCATATATAAATACATATGTTGAAATATCATCTGCCATGCCCACATATATTCACGACTATAATAGATTCCTCAATGACATTCTGTGATTCAAAATGAGTTTTTTCTCCAAAAATTGACTCCTAAAACTTTTGCTGTTAACATTGACTGAACACCAGCTATATGCCAGGCTCTGAACTTGGCTCACACCACCATTAAGCAGATATTATTATCCTATTTACTAATGAGGAAATTGGAGTTGAGAGCTACTGCAGGGAAGCTCAGAATCAAGCCTGTTTCTGGCATGCTCTCAAATCCATGTTGCTTCTTGCATTACATCACAGTTGTCTCAGGAGGGAGCAGGTGGGAATAAGGTGCACATTAAACATGACAATCCAGGTACATCTTAAGAGTCTTTTGCTAAAAAGGGATAATTAGTCAATCTTTTAGGTTCAAATATATGCAAACTATCAAACATTTGCATTTGAATTTCTTGGAGTTATATGTTATGCCTGTGCAATTCCAATAAAACAAAGTCATAGGGTAATACAGAAATCATAGTTTTTCATTCAAGGAAGCATAGTAAAGATGCCAGAGATTCACGGATTGCAAATGAGGCACTTCACTACCCCTCCCCCACCTCACCCCTGCCATTTGTTCAAATGAAAAGTTCAAGAGTCCTCTACCTCATAGTCATTACTCAAAATGTATCAGTTTAATAAACAGTAGGCTAGTGTGGCCCCAAGAACCCGGGTGGCTTAGTGGTTATGCATTACGCTGCTAACTGCAAAGTGAAGAGTTCAAAACCGGCTCCTCAGAAGAACAATGGGGCTTTTTATTTCCGTAAAGAATTACAGTCTCAGAACTCACAGGAGCAGTTCCGTTCTACCCCGCCCTTTAGGGTAGGGTCGCTATGAGTTGGCATCAACTCAACGGCAGTGAGTTTGGCTTGGTGTTTCGAATATGGACTCATTCACTGATCACCAATTCAGAAATCCTTCCATGGCTCCCCCAATCTATCCCGCAGTGTGGACACAACAGCTCGCAGGTGCTATCTAAGCAACTGGAAAGCTAGGTCTCATTCAGAGGCAGGCGGCAACATTGGGGCTTGGTGGTACAGTAGGTTAAGCACACACCAGCCACTCCCCTGGGAAAAGGTAAGGCCATCTGCTCCTGGAAAGCTTTGCAAGGCTCATAAACTGCCCCATGAGTGGGAACCCACTTGGTCACAGTAGGTTTGGTTATTTAGTTTGGGGCAACACCACCGGAAAGACCAGAAGCCACAGTGGGGACTTGGATCAGACCTAACTGTTCCAAGATAATGCAAACCATCCTTAAACTGAATAAGAACTCTTAGAGTTACACACTCAGAGTACAGAGAGTTCTCAGCAAACTTGAGACTAAATGACACTTAAATATATTCAGAGGCATTTGGTA
>NW_022104220.1:9357-10041 GCF_000313985.2 Echinops telfairi
TCACGAGGGCCTACAGAATATGCTGGGTCATGAGAGGCTGCTCAACAACAGGGCATGAAGTATTCCTGAGGAAAGTTTTCATGATGGCCACAAAAAACCCAGGAGCATCTACTTTCTCTATCTGATTTTTATAACCATAAAATATATTTATAACTAGATTATATCTATAACCAGAAAATAAATTAACCCTGAAACGTAAGCAAACACTACAAAATTCAAATTCAAACCTAAAGCTTAGGGTTACATACCCATTTAAGTACCATCATCAATAACTGGAAAGATGAGTCGGTATGCATTTCATTTATTCAGCTGTAAAGTACGTTAAACTCCATTACAATAGACTTGCTGATTATACCAGAGTCTCACTGTGGACAGGCGGCATCAAGAAATGCTGATAATCAGGGCCTCTGGCTGGACGGAGAAATATTTTCATTACATACCGTTTTCCTTTCCAATACATATTTGACCTTAGTCTGACCTTTCTGATCGCCTCAGCTCTGGACTTGAAACAAGCAGCATGAGCCTAGAGTTGGGAATTTGCCCTATTTATCTCCAAATTAATGGGATACAATAAAATGTTGTGAAATTTGCTTTTGAAAAATCAAGAAAAAAATATGTAGGATCACCTTCCCCATTTGGGACCCTCCTTGAGACCTTAGGCTTACTGCTCATCCTGGCTAGGAG
>NW_022104221.1:0-1232 GCF_000313985.2 Echinops telfairi
GTAATCTAGTCCTGTAAAACTAGGGAAGTTCTCTCTCTGAAGAAGTCACCACGCATCCTGATCAACTAGATGGCAGTGCATTTGGTTTGGTTTTGGTTTACTTCCCTTACTTTGACATTTCTTCAAAATTTATTTACAGATAATCATTTTATCTACACAAATCAACACAGTAGTTGAATACATACACAGATACTTACAAATATAATGTAGATAACAAATCAACAATATACTATTAAAATTATTGGTCTTATCTGTTTGCTTTTGTGGTGGATCATTTTATTTTAGAGATTATAAAATGTTTTGAAACATAAAATAATGTTTTACAATACAATGATATTGACACATATAGATCAGTTTCACTCTTTAGGAGCTATATATCATATTTTTATTATTTATGCTCTACTTTTAGTCTTTTAAGAATTACATAATTTACATAATGCATAATTTGCATTGGTTTGAATATGACTCCTCACAGATGAGCATGGTATTCTCTAGAATAGATTCCAAAGAATAAAATTTGGAAATCATTAATTATATGCAATTTCAGTGTGAATTGTTGTTGTTATTTATGGTTTTTAAGGTGAATGCAACTCATCATGACCCCATTTGTTACATAGTAGAAGCACAGGCAGTGAAATATTTCTAACCAAAGTCTCTAACTCTATCCAAATAACCTTTCTCTGCATGGGTCTGGTAAGAAGAGGTCAGAAGATCCTGATAGAATTTGCCTGTGAGTAATTTTGAACAACATTCCCTAAAGTGGCATCCTGATATGTATAAAATGAGCCCTCTGAAAAGCAGGAGGAGGGATCTCATTACCAGCAAGAGCCAGGAATGAAGTTCATCCTCTGGACCTATGGTACATTAGTAGTGAACCAACAGAATGCAAATGACACTTATCCTATCAGAGAGCAGCAGCAGAAGCAGGTGTCAGAGCATGGAATGGAGTGGTAGACTTCCCTCTACAAAACCTAAGGGGTAATTAAGTTGAGTGCTTTTGTACAGGAAGTTGGCTTGTGGAGTGGCGTACTAATTTGAAACACCATTAATAGGGTTTCAGAGAGAATAAGTATATCCAAATCACTCCTAAAATAATGACACCATTTTTTTTATTTTGGATTATACCAGTTTGTATTTGAAATATATTAATTATTTTAAAATGTGACTGGCAAAATCTATAATTAATGCAGAATATTAATTTCAGTATTATTTACCTAATGTAAGCTAATTTT
>NW_022104221.1:3188-4256 GCF_000313985.2 Echinops telfairi
TCAAATTATCAAACTTTGAGGAAAAAGAGACAACCATAAGGGCAGCTAGAGAAAAATGCAGTCACTGATTAGGTAACCAGATAAGAATATGATCAGACTTATCAGTATAATTCATGAAGACGAGGCAACCTTACAAGAAAAAAAAAATGAATAGCCCACTAAGGAGGTGGGCAAAAGACTCGAACAAATGATTCACAAAGGAGGAAACACAAAAGGCCAATAAACATATGATAAGGAGTTCCCAATCACTAGACATCCAGGAAATGCAAATCAAAACAACCATGAGATACCACCTAACAGCCACAAGGATTAGCCCTATTCAAAAAAAGAATTGGAAACAGCTTAAATTTCCATTAACAGGTAAATGGATTAAAACACAATGGCGTACAATATATCCCTAAAAAATAGTGATGAAAAGATGAAAAGCACCTCATATCATGGAAAAAGTTAGAGCGGCGGTTCTCAACGTGTGGGTCCCGACCCCTTGGGGGGGGTCAAACAACCCTTTCATCTGGGTCGCTCCATGCATAACAGTAGCAAAATTACAGTTATGAAGTAGCAACAAAAACAATTTTAAAGTTTGGGGGGTCAACACAACATGAGGAACTGTATTAAAGGGTCGCAGCATTACAAAGGTTGAGAACCACTGAGTTAGAGGATATTATGCTGAGTGAAGTTAGCCAAGCGCAAAAGAACAAGTATAACATATGTCCACTGAGGTAAGTTCAAACAGCTGAACTGGCTTAAAGGAAAATGCATATTGCACAGTTACCAGGCTGAGGACCAGATACCCTGGCAAGAGCCAGACTAAACACAATGATGCGTATTCCATCAAAAATAAAAAAGATGCAGAGAGCACCTGAGCTGAAAGATATTTTCCCCACCCCTCTCATATAACTTTACAGCCCACAGAGGGATGGGGGAAGAAAAAAATGGGGGAATGGAATACTAATCTCCCCAAGGGGAGGGTATTATTTATGTCTTCACAGGTATCGGAGAAAGAGAGTACAACTCATTCCAGTTGAGCCTTGTGTTAGTACGGGTAGACTAGAGAAACAAATCCAGGGA
>NW_022104221.1:6498-10045 GCF_000313985.2 Echinops telfairi
ATTTAGTTCCTGATTTCATTTCATTTCATTTTTTTGGAGTTTTACTTTTCCATCAAATTTTTCACACTCACCCCATATCCTGTACAAACCACTTACCATGGAATTGACTCCAGCTCCTGTCAACCCCATGTGTGTCAGAGTAAAAAAAACTGTGCTCCATAGGGCCTCCAATTATTGCTGTTTTGAAAGTAGATCACTACTTTTTTTTCTTCTGAAACACCTCTAGATTGACTCAAATTTTCAAGTTTTTATTTAATAGCGGGATTCACTATCTTAACCATTCAGGAAATCTATATACCCTTCTTTGTTGTTGTTTGCTGTCAAGATAATTCTGACTTATGTAAACCCTATAAGGCAAAATATCTAGCGGGACCTCCCCCAAAATGGAATTTTTATTTCAAAGCTATGTATTTACATTAAAAAAATAAATAAGCAACCTTATCACCTTCAAAGTAATCTCCATTAACTTCATACATTTGTCAAATCTGAAAGTCCATTCCTGGCTATCACAAAAAATGAGGTTCAAGTGAAACTCCTTTTATGAAAAAATTCACTGTGACCAGAGAGAACCTTCCCAGGAGATGCCACTGTGTGCACAAACTCAGAGCAAGTTACTCAATGTTCATTTTGTGGGAAAAATGTGTACTACTAAAGCTTCACCCAGAAGAGCTATTTTTCCTTTTTAATTTATTTTTTGGTGGGCATGGGGGGAGTACTTACTTTTAGAACTGTCCCATAGGTTTTCCAAGGCTGTAATCTTTACAGCAGGAGATCATAGGATCTTTTGTCATTAGAAACTGCTGGTTAATTTTGAACTGCTGATCTTTAGATTACCATTTGAGTGCTTCATCACTGCATGAGGGCACCATCGAAACGTTTTATTGTCAGGTACCATCAAGCCAGTTTTGAGTCGTAGTGACCCCATGTATGACATAATGAAGCACTGTCCAGCCATGGACCAATCTCACAATTGCTCTTATATTTGAGCCCATTGCTACAGCCACTGTCAACACATCTCATCGAAGGTCTTCCTCTCCCTCTCTTTTAGCAAAGATGCTATCTTCCCCTCATGAACCAATAAAACAATAATCAATTTCATTTTTATGTTATTATCTAATCTAGTTTGCCTGGTCTGTCTAGTTTCTTTTCTTTTTCTAAGTCTCACTTTTGAACAGTCTTTTCTTATATTCCACACATCTATTTTACTCTAAGATTTAATTATTGCTTATATACCAGTAACCAATTTTCATTTATTAAAACAGACATCCATTCAGTTGTGGAATAGGTTAACTTGAAGATCTGTGAGATGTGGCACACATCACATGTAACCAACCAGCCTTAAGTCTCCCCTGTAAACACACTCACTCTCCTAGTTGCTCAGATGTTTTCATTTCTTCACAACATAAAACCAGCATAGCAAAAGTTAGAACAGTATGCTTCTAAAACATACTCCAAATGCAACTTACATTTTCACAATGCTTATTTCAACCTAAAACACTGGTCTTCTTGTTTCAGTGTTTCCCATGATCGTTTAGTTCACTGTGCACTTAGTATATACTTAGTTGTCATTCTGAGATGGGAGTTTTCTTGTATCTGCATATACTTCCCAATACATGCAAGTAGGTTACAGGATACATATGTATTTAGACTTTCTAAAGGAGGGTTTTCACTCATCTATCCTAGAAGATATAAAAGGAGAACAAGGTTGATGCTCATTTCCATCCAGGAACAAAAAGCAGAAAGCGTTTACCATCAACCTGGCAGTGTTTTCAAAGGTCATCTTAATCCAACTGCTGTGTGAGTTGCAATATGAAGAAATATTCATTTAGTAGGTAGATAAGAACAAAAGTTTGTATAGAATAGCAGAATACATTGTGTTACTATAGTTGCTGTTTTATGGACTAGCAAGAGGATGAGTTTCAGTCAATGGACTATTATTTATGTGGTAAAGTATGCTATATACAATAATCTCCATTAAGAACACATCCCTCCTTATTACCCTTTGATTAGTCTGCGTCATAGGAGGTGGATAATACTTCCTTGTTGCATTGTCAAGTTTTGTAATATGTTTTCTTTTGGTAAGTAAAATGCTGACAGAAATACTATATTCCATTGGAACCTCTAAGAATTACGGTGGTTTTTTTGTTTTGTTTTCCATCTTTGATAGGTTCTCACTCTTAAAAGAACATATTACAATGGAAGTTGCTCATTCAGCTTGTGGGCCAGATTTAGAAGAGATCATAGAGCAGAGCTTCTAAAGCTAAGCATCATAAATATATAATGGGGAAAGAAGGAAAAGTACCTGGGACTTTGAGATGGCTTATTCCAGCTGAACACTGCATATTACTAATAGCTAGCTGAGTAATGCACGTATGCTGGTCATCCTATAAATAGGTCTCTATGAATTCTCCTACTTTTCTTTGTGTTTGTGCTCTCTCTCTCTCTCATGCACACACACTACTTGTTTTGACAATCATAATTTAACACCAGGTAAGACAGTATCAGGAATAATCTTGATTATCAATCAAGAATATTTTGAAAGTGTTAATAATTGAAAAATTGGTCCTTTATTTATAATGACCAAAATGAGTTTTTTTCCCAGTTTTTCTTCTACTTCATAGAGTAGGAGAAATTGCATCCCAAGATACCAAATAAATGTCTTTATCCTCCAAGGAAGGTCTTAATGACTACTCCCAATGTAAAATAAATTAATAAAAGTGGTAAAAGGTGAAAATAAAAAGAAGTACCCACAAAAGAGTTTCACTCTGTTTTATTACCAATAACACAAACACCTAAAATTTCCAGATCCTTATCTTATTTCGTATATATTTACTCTAGTGCTGTTTGTGTCTTCATAGTTCAGACAGCTGTTGTGTTTCAAATACAACCAACCAGGAACTTTCTATTAGCTTGCAGAATATCATGGAGACTAAGAGAGGGAAAGGATATGGAAGAGGTATTTTTTTATGAATGAGGATGGTAGAAAAGCACTTTGCATACTTCGCAAACAGCACTGTCCACTGCGTGGTGAGATGAGATTGCCTATCATTGAGTTTTCACCGATGCAAATTTGAAATTTCTCAATCAAAGATCAGGGCTATGTCTTAGTTATCATTTTCTGGAAGTTAATAGCTTCATTTTCACATTAATCCCCCTCAAAATGGTCCATATTTATCCTAAATTCTAGCAATAAATTCCCAGTACATGAACTTCTTACTGTTGAAAGAAGTTTTTATAATTTGCCTAAATTTTAAAGACATTAGCAGAACTCATGCCATTTTAAACTGGACATTACATTTAAAAAATATTTTTAAACAGAATTTAACATTATTTTAAACAGAACTTAACTTTATTTAAAAGAATATAGCAAATGCCATAACAATAAATTCTTATTCTTCTGCAATCTAATTACTTAAAATATGATAATGCACTGTTAGTATAAATACTTTACTTTGTCAGTGTTTAATTTATGAATAAAATTAATTTTATGAGCATTTTAATGATATTTATTTAGAAACACAAGAAACCTTAGAATATATTTAAGATA
>NW_022104222.1:0-1019 GCF_000313985.2 Echinops telfairi
GTAGAATTGGGCTCATGATGGGGGTTGGAGGGGAAGAAAGTATTATGTCTCATCGATGCTATGCTGCACCCTAACTAGCTCATCTCTTCCTTGTAACCCTTCTGAAAGGGGATCTCCAATTGTCTACAGAAGGGCTTTGGGTCTCCACTCTGAACTCCCCTCATTCACATTGATATGATTGTTTGTTTTGGGTCTTTGATGCCTGATAACCTGATCCCATTGACACCTCATGATCACACAGGCTAGTGTGCTTCTTCCATGTGGGCTCTGTGGCATCTCACCTAGATGACCACTTGTTTATTTTCAAGCCTTTAAGAACGCAGATGCTATATCTTTTGATAGCGAGGCACCATCAGCTTTCTTCACCACAATTGCTTATACACCCATTAAAACAAAGTTATTTTCATCCTACGGCTAAGGCAAAGGGGAAAATTTTTAGTGGATTACATGGGTTCTGCTGTCTAGTGAAAGAGAATACATTTTTAGGAGAATGACATGCACACATACTTACCTGGTCTAAATGTTGAAAGAAATTAGACAAAAGAGTCTTTATCAAAAGTAATGACCAACATGCATAATATCCTTTACAAAAGTTCTACATGCAATAAAAGGGCTTAGATATTTCGCATATAGCTAATTATTAAATCTCTTCCTTTGAAAACTGAGAGCATATTGTCAATAGGTTTGGGGGAAGGTATTCCACTGCACTGTAATTTTCTGATGATTTACCATCGTTAAGAAACAGTTTCAGACACAGGGAATCCAGGACAGATAAACCCCTCAGGACCAATAATGAGAGTAGTGATACCAGGAGGGGAAGGGGAAGGTGGGGGAGAAATGGGGAACTGATCACAATGATCTTGGGCACCTAGCTACCCAGAATGAAAACTGAGTTTGCCAGCTTCCTGTTCTTCTGGAGAGCACCATGTGACCATATTTTAGCTAATCAGGTATTTCTTACCTCTTCTTAACTCATCCTTAAGGGAAGAGACCTTGTCAGTTCATGTAGTATTTAATTT
>NW_022104222.1:2799-4331 GCF_000313985.2 Echinops telfairi
GTATCTGGGAAGAGAAGCTAATCAAACTCTAGGGTAGACCAAGATCACTGGATCTGAAGGCAATTCCACCCTGGGGGGGCCTCCTGCTGTGAGTTTACTGCATTCCCTCCAGAGCACCAAAGCGACAGCTGCAGCAGCGGGAGCCTGAAAGGCAAGACAGCGGAGCTAGGACATTGACAATACCTTATATCTAACAGTGCAGAGCATCCCACCGTCCTGTGCCCCCCTCACAGTCGTTAGAATGCTTCCGCCATTGTTGTAGTGCCATATGCATCCACCTCACGGAGGATTTCGTTCATTGTCCTGAATCCGGCACTTTACCAAACATGACGACCTTCTCTAACAATCGGTCTCTCCTGAATAACTTGCCCAAGGTAAGCAAGACAACCTCTTGCTATCTTCACATCTCAGGATCACTGTAGCTGCAATTCCTCCAGGGATGATAGTTCAAATCTGCCCCAAGTCCAAGAATATTCAAAATTCTTCGCCGACACAAACTATAAGGAAGGGCCTGGCAATCCACTTGGGAAAATCAGCAGCGACAAACTTATCACATCGTGTCACTATTATTTGGCTAACAAGACATGCCGTATATACTCATGAATAAGCCGAGTTTTCCAGCACATTTTAAATGCATTTTTTGTGGTAAAATTAGGTGCCTCCGCTGGCATTTGGGTCGGCTTATATCGAGTATTAAACATCCGTTGACGTGAATTAATTCTGACTCAAAGCTACCCCATTGGACCGAATAAAACTGCCCATTTGGGCTTCTAAACCTGTAAATCTGTAGCGAAGCAGGCTGCTAGTCACTTGTTATTTGACTTAAAATAACCAGCAGGCGCACTGCCATCAAGCCAATTCCAACTCTAACAAACTGACAGGACAGGGCAGAACTGCCCCTTTGGTTTCTGAGGCTGGAACTCTGTACTGGAAGAAGAAGCCTCGTCTTCCTCCCACCAAACAGCTAGCAGTTTTGAACTGCTGGCCTTGTGGTTAGCAGCCCAATTGGTTACTACTACACCACCTAGACACTAATTAATATTGACAACCCTTAACATCACTTATTTAGACAATGAAATAAGTTAAAAGTGAAATCCTTAGCTTTGCCTCACTATTTTTTTAACTTTTTATTGTAAAGTGGGTGGCTTACAGAACTGATCATCAGTTTTATATTCAACAATCCATACCTGTTTTCTTTAATCTTGGTAGTTGCAATCTCCTCAATATAGCATCATCTAACCCACTTTTTGCAGGGTAATTAATTTTCAAGACATGACTTTTTGCAGTCATTGTGCTGTTTTGTGAAGTGTTGTTGGTTTCTGTGTTCCACATACTTTTTTCTGCTGAGTTAATTGGGTTTTCTTGTTATTTTCTTTGTTTCAGTGTTTACTAAATCGTTATGATTTTCCTCTTTCTCTGTTATGATGAGAAGATTTATTCATTTTATTTGAGACTACCCTGTACATTTTTTATTTCTTCCCAAATTTAAAACAGTCTCTTCAGTCTGAAAATCTACTTGACCTCCTCTCTCT
>NW_022104222.1:5872-6970 GCF_000313985.2 Echinops telfairi
TGGGGGTTAGGATACCCCAAATACGGTGGCACCTCTGCCAATCAAAGAGCTCACAGAGGATGAGTGGTGGAAGGAACACTCGGTTCTATATGGAGTTCCCGCCCATGCAGATATTGTCTCAAGTGAGGACACCTCACCCAAATCTGGCTCCGAAGGAAGCTAAGATCATGGTGCTTCTTCCCAGGAGGAACTCGTTTGGGCACAGAGGGTAGCTGGAGACAATGTGACTAGTTTTGGAAGGTGTTCTTGTGTCTCGGGGGTGTCAAGGGCCCTATCACTATATTCTGCTAGTCTGATAAGGTAGCGTTCACACACCCCCAAATAGGGGAGTGATGCACCCATGCCCAATCCATGAGACTGGGGCTCTTACCTCACACAGAACAGGGTCTGTGCAGGAGTTGCTTTATGCTGTTGTTGGTTTTTAACCAGATACTGGTTTAATATTGGAAGACTCAATGGGCCGAGTACTGAATGATGCGAGATGCACCAAAAGAATATGGAAAGAATATACAGAGTCACAGTACCAAAAAGAACTAATGGACATTCCACCATTTCAGGAGATATCATATGAACAAGAACCAATGGTGCTAACGGAAGAAATTCAAGCTGCAGTGAAAGCACTAGCCAAAAACAAGGCTTTAAGAAGTAATGAAATACTGATTGAAATATTTCAACAAGCTGACGAAGGCCCAAAAGCACTTACTCATTCATGCCAGGATATTTGGAAGAAAGTTCCTTGGCCAACTGACTGGGAGGGGTCCATATTTGTATCCATTCCTAAAAAGCGGTTATCCAACAGCATGCTCAAATTATAGAACAATATCATTGATATCACATGCAAGTAAAATTTTGCTGAAGATCATCCAACAAAGGTTGCAGCAGTACCTTGACGGGGAGTTCCCAGAGGTTCAGGATGGATTTAGAAGAGGTTTTGGAAAAAGGGATGTCATTGCCGATGTCAGATGGATCTTGGCTGAAAACAGAAAAGTATCAGAAAGATGCTTATTTCTGATTTATTAACTATGCCAAGGCATCATAAAGAAAATCTATGGATGACTTTGAGATGAATAGGAATTCAAAAACACTTCATTGTGCTCA
>NW_022104222.1:8368-10050 GCF_000313985.2 Echinops telfairi
AGAGAGGATATTTCTACACTCAATATTCATACTGATAATTGCTCTATGTTTTTATGAAGGTTGTGAAAGTATATTAAAAGCCTCAAACTATGAGTAAGATAAGACAATTTGACACAGAGCTATTTATTTCTATGGAACCAGATTTAGGGTAGAAATTCCAAAGAGCCATGAATGTCAATAGAAATTTCATATCATATTTGAGTATTTAGTACTGTGTCCAAAGTCTCTCACTCCTTTGCTCGGTTCTCCCTTGCACTATACTAGAATAAGCATTAATTTCTATAATTTATAAAGAAAAAAGGCAGCATTGTGGAACATGTGTAAAAGAAATCTTGGGAAAAATCTAACTCACTAGCTTAGGAAACCTCTTGACTATTTGCACAGAGCAATGTTTCCATTTTTGGGAAACATTAATTTAATAAGAGATTGTGGTGCCTCAAAATTTGGCTATTACATGTGGATTTTAAAAAGAGTCTGGATTATTCTAACTCCCTGAGAATTTTGACCCACTTGCTACTTTCTAGTACTTATAGAAAATGTTAGAAAACAAATAAGCCAAATTAGAAATTTAAAGATAGCATCACAGTTACTTACTTTTGACATTAAATCAGGATCCTAGATCACAGTGATGAATGAGGCATAGAAGGTTGGTGACCTCCAGAAATTTGGTTTTCTGATTTAATGTTGATAATCTAGGACCCTTTGGGAGATAGAAACAACGAACACACTCAGCTGCTGATGGAAAGGTGGAGTGTTCTAGTCTACCTAGAAGCTCCTTGAAGGAAAGGACTGAGACCACATTTCCACTCTGACACACACAGGTCACCTGACATCAGAATCAATGCACAGCGAGTACGCATCCTTATAAAATGAAGTGTGTACACATTCTTATAAAAACAGAAAACTCAAAACATAGTCTCATAACATCACACCTCATCCACCCAAGGTAGTACCACACTGCATATCTTGAGTGTGGCAACAGCAGGTCATTTCTAATGACTATACAATTACTACATCTATACAATCGATACACTTACTATACATGATTTATACATGATTAAGCTTACATATATGAGGAAACCATAGTAAGTCCCCTACTCAATGGCCTTTCCTTTTGCTTTTATGCTGAATTCGAACTTGTAAATTCCCAGAAGTCCAATGTAGTTTGTTTGGGTTTTTTTTTTTGGAGGGGGGAGTTGAAGTCCAAGGCTATCTGTAAAATTTAGAAACTAAAGAATCAATGTTCAATGTGGCCATTAAAAATTGAATAGCTAACAAGTCTGGAGAGAAAAGATGGTTAAATGAGAAAGGGAACTGTGTTAGTCTGGGTAGACTAGAGAAACAAATTCACAAACATGCATATGTGTGTAAGGGAGAGGTTTACATACAAGAGCAATTGAACATTGAAAAAAACATCCCAACCCAGTCCAGCCCAAGGCCATAAGTCTGATATTAGCCCATATGTCCGATTCTAATCTATAAAGTCCTCTTCAGACTCAGGAAACACATGCAATGAAGCCAAATGCAGGACGATCACAAGACAGTGGGTATAGAGTCTTTGGGTCCAGTGGTGTTGTAAGCAGCTCAGTGCTGGCAGGGGTCTCTCTCTGTGACTTCTCCAGCTTCCGAGGTCTGGTTGCATCCATGTGGCTTGTCTTCTGTAATGTCTCCCAGGGAGTAGC
>NW_022104223.1:0-818 GCF_000313985.2 Echinops telfairi
CTGTCAAACAACCCTTTCACAGGGGTCGCCTGATTCATAACAGTAGCAAAAGGACAGTGATGAAGTAGCAACAAAAATAATGTTAGGGTTGGGGGGTCACCACAGCACGAGGAACTGTATGAAAGGGTCGCAGCATTAGGCAGGTTGAGAACCACTGACTTATGAGGATGGCACAGGGTCTGGCCGTGTTTTGCTCTGTTGTACAGGGGGTCGCTGAGGGTCGGAATCAACATGATGACACCTAACAAGAGAAACCACATCCTCTGAAAACCCAGGGCAACCCTGAAAAGTCTGGCTTACTCCCACTCTGTTCCTTGGATAGCATCATTTTCTTGTGTGGCAATATATGTAACGCAATACAGTATTTGTCATTCTAACATTTTTTTTAACCTCTGGCAGTTCATAGACATTATTTACTTCTGCATGTTGTACCACCATCACCACTACTCTTTAACAGAAACTCAGCCTCCCCGTAAGCAATACTACCCCTTTCCTTCATCCGTAGGAACTATGGACTTTGATTTCTGTACATTTGCCTGTACCAGTATTTCATGAAATTGGGCTCATACTTGCTTTGCCCTTTTGTGACTTATTTCACTCGCATTATGTTTTCAAGCTTTATCCTTGTTGTACTGTGTATTGGAATTTCACTTTTCTTGATGGATGAGTGTATTAGTCTGGGTACTTTGGAGAAACAAATCCACGGCAACTCACGTATAAGAGAGAGTTTTATGTAAAGAAAAGGTGCATCACGAAAACATCCCAACCCAATGCTGCCCAAGCCCACAAGTCCAACATTAACCCATTAACCCAACACC
>NW_022104223.1:2687-3740 GCF_000313985.2 Echinops telfairi
AGCAGTGAGTGGGCGGATGGGGCTGACCCGGGCAGCATGTCGTTCTGCTGTACATAGGCTCCCTGTGGGTTGGAACCAACTTCAAGGCACCTAACAACCATGACAACATGCTTGTCTACTGATGCTCTATCACTGATACCAGAAGTGGGTGTCTGTGAAGAAGCGACATCTATTTTCTCCGAGTTCAAAAGACTGAAAGTCCAACTCAGGGCACCGAAGGTAGAGGAAGACCCTCTCTGTGCACTCTTGGGCAAGTTGCTTGTCTCGTTTAGCTTCTGTGGCTCTGTGTTTCTTGGTTCCTTGATAATCTTCCTGTGGTCTCTTCCCCCATTCCCTCATATTGTCTGTGCTTACTTCTGTGCCCAACCTGTTCTTTTTATTAGCCAGAAGTGATTAGGGTTAGGACACACCTTATGCTGATATAGCTCACGGAAAATGAAGGAATCCCATTTCCAAATGGGATTACCGCCACAGGTATATGAGTTAGCATTCCAGCATATTTTCAGGAATACAATTCAATCCACAACACTGGCTTTCCTAGGCTAGCACATTCACGCTGAGCTCTAATTCACGGAGCCTTGCTTTCTAAAGCACAACTTTGTTTCTGCATATGGATTTAAAAGGAAAACTCCAGAGTAAAAGAAAAGCTGTCTTGTTTTCCGTCTATGAAAGCCCTTTACCAAAGTTTGTTGGTTGTACAGGGAACAGTCATGTGCTATGGGGCCACAGACCACCTCTCAATGCCATTGCCAATGTCAATGTCAGGGTCACTTTGTGAGAAGAGCATTTGGAATGGGAACTGTTGCTGTGATCATGTCTGGAACCACTATCAGCCCTACAAATTATGAATGGTGTATGAGAGAGTGGTGAGAAGGCAGGAAGGATAAGTTTGTCCTTTTTCATGAGCAGGACTAAAGATGATCTCCTGTATGACTCACTACTGTTCAGTACCAGAGAAATCAAAGTTCTGACCACTCTACAAGAGAATCCTTATAATCCAGATCAGTATAGGAAGCATAAAAGCATAAATGTGTTTTGGCTGAAGTCAATTAA
>NW_022104223.1:6365-7068 GCF_000313985.2 Echinops telfairi
TTCATCATTCAATGTCTCCCATAGACTCTTCCAATATTTCAACTTGAGGCTTGACTTTTTTCTTGAGTTCTTTCAGTTTAAGATATAATGAGTATGTTCTTTATAACTACCACTGGATGATTGGGTGGGGCCATGCAGAGTGTGTACTATACTGTGAGAGAGGGTATTGGCCAGGTGTGCCATTCTACTGGGTGTGTGAAGCAGGGAGAGGGAGAATCCTAGGACCACCAAGAAAACCACCAGGGGAACTTGTGAGACTTCCTTTCCTGAAGTGGCGGAGGTAGTAGAGACACCAAGACCAGGAGGTAGTCACAGGCTTTCCTGTGACTCAGGAAGCAATGCAGGAAGCAATGCAGAGGCCAAGGGACCCTGCAGCTGAGAGTTCAAGGACCAGAGAGAGACATGCCTGCCTGTGTGATTGGGGAGAGGTGTCGTGGACAAAAGCCCTGCGCACTTAACATTTTATAACCTGTTAACTTCTCTTATGAACCCTCATAATTGTGAGTATTATCTGTGACTTCTCTGTGGGGCTGTGTGTCAGTCTGGGTAGACTAGAGAAACAAATTCATGGACTCACATATGTGTATAATAAAGAGATTTCTATATAAGAGCAATTTCACATTGAAGAACACATCCCAGCCCAGTCCAGATCAAGTCCATAAGTCTGATACTAGCCCGTAAATCCGATACTGGCCCATAAGTC
>NW_022104223.1:8741-10062 GCF_000313985.2 Echinops telfairi
AGTCCATTTATTATCTCCCACCATTGATTCCATCTAAACTTATCAGTGGAAACAACTTCCAGAACAGTGAGGTGACTCCTGTAGAGTAACAATGCTGCAGAATGAGATGACCTGGTGTTTGCAGGACCTGGCAACCCTTCCTTATGCATTGTTGCTGTGTCAGGGGCTAGGCATCTTTTCATATCTACCACGTGTAATGAGCTGTTTTACAGCAACGTGATGCTCTTTTTGTCTTGTTCTTCATGGTACAACTATTTTGCTGAACTTTCTTATTGGAATGGTTTTTCAATTCTGTTTCTGAACCTTAACATTTTGTTTTGTTTTGTGTGACCGCATTGATGATAATGCTTTCGAGAAGGTCAATATAAATAACGAATAGGCTCAAAGGCAGAATTCCTTTAAGGGACGAAGTCAACTTTAGGGGGAAACCAAACAAAATCCCAACTCTGAGTAAGTCGCTAGAGTTAGGAGATGGGGGTCTCAGGGCAAAATCCAGGACAAGCAAGGTCAGCGGCAGGTGGGTAGGTGAGGGCTGGGAGGGCTGGGGAGCTGAACACAAGGAGGGGAGATCAGAAGCTGGATGCTGAGGATGGTGTGTGATGATGGGTGAAAGAACTACCGAAAAGTGAAGTTTCCTTCGGAAGTTGTCTCGCCTCCTCACTCCAACACTTGAAGAACATTGAGCGATGGGTTCTGTTGCTCATCTTCCCCTCCCAGAGGAAGTAATTCCGAGCTGGAAGTGACCTTGAGACCGTCAGATGCACGTGCACCTTCAGACGTCCGGAGGAGTGCATGGAAGAGGCGTTCTTATCTGATCTCCAGAGGCCAGGACGTGGCAGCTGACTTCTTAGTATAGGTCGCTGCATGCAAATTACTCATTGCCATTGAGTAGATTCCGACTTCAGGTGACCCCCTATGGTAGAGAGTAGAACTTCTCCATAGGGGGTCTCTTGGCTGCAGTCTTTTACAAGGAGGAGCCTGAGTTGTTCAGTGATTAAGCACTCAGTTGCTAACCAGAAGGTTGGCAGTTTGAACCCTCCTACTTGCTGGAGCAAGCTCCCGGAGCCAGCTGAGCCCAGCTACTCTGCTGGAGGAAGATGCGGCAACCCGCTTACAACTTTGACAATGGTACGCGACAGTTTATTCTGTCTTGAAAGGTCATTCTGAGTAGGAGTTTGGTGTTTGTAATCTTTTACAGAAGCAGATTGCCACAGCTATTATTATTATTTTTTAGATCATTTTATTAGGGGCTCATACAACTCTTATCACAATTCATACACACATCAATTGTGTAAAGCACATTTGTACATTCATTGCCCTC
>NW_022104224.1:0-1639 GCF_000313985.2 Echinops telfairi
TGGATAAGCATTTATTATTACATGAGCGGGGGATTTGAGAGGCAGTAATCACACTGTAGTTAATGGCTTGGGTACTAGATTGATTTAAATACAGTTCATAAATAGTTTGATTTTGACAGTCATCAGCTGCGTGACTTGTCTGAAACTGCCAATTCCCATTATGATTAAATTTTCTAATCTGGATAACGGGTATGAACAACAGTAATTGCCTCGTAGGCACTGTGTCAATTAAGATACTTTTAATGACAAATAATAAAACCGTGCCTTAACTAATACAATGTGGATTATTTTTCACTCGGGCAGCCTGACTATCAGTGGTCCCAAGCTTCAGTCTGCAGCTCAGCACTGTCCCCAAGATGCTGGGGCTGCTCTGTCTTTTCCTCATGCCATTCGGAGTGGGGAGTGAGGCCACTGTGTCTGGCCTGGCACTGCTGCACAGCGCTGGGCTCAGGTGCAACCACAGGAAGGGGTTCTCCTGCATAGCTTCCATGGCTCCTTCACAGCGCCTTCCTCTCTGTCTTACATTTTAGGGAGAGCATTTCATTTGAAGAGCCACTGAATCTCGGATCATGTCATGAGAGGAGTCGATGAAAATTAATTAGATGAACAAAGGGAGAATACAACGTAGACCCCCCAAGAGTCATGAAATTTACTCGTATCGAAAGTGCCTTTACCACAGACTACAAGGGCCTGGTAACTCACCACTCTCAGCCCCACCTTGCTCTAGTCACACTGGTCTTCCGGGTGCTTTCTAAGCAGCTCACACACCTTCCTCTGTGCCTTTGCACTTGTCTCTCTCCCGATTCAGAAAACTTTTGCCCCAGATTCTTAGCATGATTTTTTCTTTAGTACATTCCAAGTTTTCATTAGAATTGCCTCCTTTAGCCTCTTCTTCTAAGTAGCAACTCTGATTCATTTTCTATCCCCTTATCATAATTGTTTCTCTTATAATAAGGCCTACAAATACCCTAAATATTTTATATGTGATTACTTATTTATGACATACTTCGATGTGGACTGGGACACTGCCTGTCATGTGTTTACAACAGTGCTTGGGATAGCGCTAGTTTGCATGGATTTTATACTAACCTTTGACAGCTCAGATCCCTGTCATGGAAATTCTAGTTTAGTAGGTCTGGGAAGACCCTACTGATCTTGAGACTCTGGGAAGTTTAGATGGAGTATGTGGTTTTCAATAGAATAAGTTTCGTAATGATTTTGAACAGAATACTGTATATGGTTCTTAAAAGATCTTGATTCTGCAAAAACTCACTAAAATCACTGCCATCGAGTCAATGCTGACTCACAACAGCCCTGAGGGACGGAGTAGAACTGCCCCTGCAGGCTTCTGAGGCGGAAACTCTCCACGGCAATGGGTTACTGAAAATACTTTCATCCAAGCAAGGTTATTTGCTCTGATTATAGCCTATTGATTGTTGGGTAGGTTGACAAGCCTTCATCAGACACAATACAAGAGAATGTTTCTGGCCAGTCTGAAGGTTAGGTCAATATCAGGCATTACTGTGACATGAGAAACTGGAAAGTCTCAGGGGTGAGAGAAGTGGAAGCAAACGCATATAGTCTAGGTTTCCTTTTCCATCGTGTCCACGTCTCTTCTTTTTAACTAGGGCTCAAGAAC
>NW_022104224.1:2884-4431 GCF_000313985.2 Echinops telfairi
GGGGAGGAGAGGGCGGTGGCTATACCTACGGTGTTCAGCTCTACCTAATTATCTATGCAGTGCCAAGTCATCTTTTAATACTTGATTTAGAATCCTGAAGAATTTCTCAGTGGGTTAAAAAAAAGCAGGCAACAAATCTAGATCCTCAATTGCCTGATTTAAAATTTTGAGCTTAAATTAAAATGAATACAAATGGTTGGTAACTTTGTGATACCACAGCTTCAGACACACTTATCCCTAAAGCAATGCTTTCATCGCAGCTTTCTTTGTCAATCAGGAGGTTGACCTTAGCAAACGGAGTGCATATCTGTCTTTCCAAATGCATCTCACTCTCTCATGTTTCTCAAGGACAACAGGTAAGAGTTGAAACCTTGTCTGTGATTTTTCAAGATCTTGAGAACTAATTTAATTGACTGGTAATGTGAACTTTTTTTTACAACAGATAAATACTGTTCTATCTATTTTCATATAATTTCCCCATCATTTTTAGGTTTCTTATGAGAATAGTATGGCCTCATTACTCTACTTTCAGAGGGGAAAAAACCCACAAACAATAACAACCAAAAAAGTCATAAATATATAAACTAAAAAGTTTCTTGTTCTACTTCTCCATCTTTCTCCCTCCCACCCCAAAATCACTTAATATACACCGGCATACATAGCATATACATATATGATGTGAAATTATCAACTCTATGCATAGTCAAACATGTATGTTTATACGTACTAAGCAATATGTTAAAAATGTTCTTCAACTATTTTTCACATATTATATAACATACTGAGTATTCTGCTGATGTATTTACATATTTATCTTCTAATATATGCTTTTATTATAAAATATTTAACCAGTTACTTATTAATGGTTCTTGGGATTTTTTAAAACAAACATGTTATAATGAAAATCCATGTATATTTTTATATAACTACACATAAATAAACACACGTGTGTGTGTGTGTGTATGTGTGTAGAGAAAGAGAGAGAGAGAGAGAGAGAGAGAGGGAGAGAGAGAGAGAGAAGTATTGTGCTGTGATCCCCAGGGTCGGCAGTTCAAAGGACCAGCAGCTCTATGGGAGAAAGACTGGGTTTTCTACTCCTGTAAACAGTTACAGTCTCAGAAATCGACAGGTTGTCATTATGAGTCAGCAGTAACTCAATGTCAGATATATATATATAGTTATAAACTATAAGTATTTTTAATTTTCTTCTAAAAAGACGATTTTATATTCTCACCATATTTTCTGAGTTCCAGTTATCACACTTATCCTTAGTAATCTTGAGCATTATAGTCTGGGCCTAACTGATGGAAGAGACATGTCAGTGTAGTTTTAATTTTCATGTTTTTCATTAAGTATATAATTGGAAATTTTTCATATTCATTTGTCACTTATGTATTATTTTTTAAGAATCAGCCCTTATGTTTTATGCAGTTTTCTATCAGGTTCATGTGTTTTACATATTGATTTATAAAAACTTAGCATATTAAGGAATTTAGCCCTTTATAGGTTATAGGTAAAGGGAAAATAAATCTCTTTCCATAGATGTC
>NW_022104224.1:8995-10069 GCF_000313985.2 Echinops telfairi
TTTTACCCTGGAGGAAACAGGTGAAATCCCAACCGTTAGATTTAAGGATGATGAAATATAGATACTCATTTAGTGAGAAGGAAGATAAGTAATAAAAACAAGACTATAGTCATGCTTGCTACTAACTGTGATTAAAATTAAACCCAGTTTATTTCTTAAATATTCACTTACATTCTTCATTACTTCCTCAAATATTTATTAGCATTTACCATGTGTCAGTAAATAAGTACATAAGGCAGACAGCTATAGTCTAATAAGACGCCTTCACATACTAGTGTGGAGGATTGACAAGAACACATATAAAATAATTAGGATACTGATAAACACTACAAAAGTGTGAAGTAGAATATTCAGAAATAAGACTGGAGATTTTCAGACCTTGTGTTTTTCCTATTTGACTGCTCCAGCTGATGAAAACATTCCCTGTTGACGACTCACATTTTGTCCCCCCCACTGATTCCCAATTATGCTATCTCTTTTCTTCCCATCACTTCTTGTGGCCACTCTTTTCCACTTTACAGGTGCAATCCATCTCTTAGTGTCCTTTTCCACTGAAAATAGTTCTAAAATTATAATCCTAGAGATGTATGTGCAGAGTTTAAGATATTTTGAAATAAAAGTGTTCAGTGAAATAAAAATGTTCAATGTTCATTGTTTATTAAATAAAAATACTGAATAGTTAGGTAATCTTAAATTAGAAATGATATCTAAGGAAAAAATATCAATTATATGGAAAACGGCTCCAGCTAGTACATCATGGTAAAGACTAAAGATAAAATTTAATTTGCTATAAACTATCTGTGGACCTAGAAAAATCCTACTACTAATAGATATTTTTTGTTAAATAAAAACTGTGTATATGTGTGCTTCTCAGAGTAGGATAACACTTTACATTCAAGGCTACGGCTTCAAGCAAAGAATCTCAGCAGCACATTTTCACAGGGAATTGCATACAAGGATATGTTTCTTTATACAGAATGCACTTCCTCATACCTAGAACTTCAAAAGGCTTATTATTGTGAGTGAGCATATCATATTTTAGAATATTAAAGTTGTATATAGAAATCATTTTAA
>NW_022104225.1:0-1318 GCF_000313985.2 Echinops telfairi
GTGATCAGAGGCTACACCTTGTTGTCTCCAGTGCCTAGCTCAGGATAATTCTACGACATGGCTTGTTGAATGAGTAGTCTTCATTATGTTCCTGTTTACATGTGCATAAGATGCAATATTATGGAGTAATTAAATACTCATGATATAGATATATAATTATTGACATGAGGAGACATGGTGTATTATTAGCTAGGGATAAAGGGGGATCAGGTTATCAAATCATGCGTATGGGAGGACAGTATAGTGTTTAAGAGCATTAGATGAACTTAACAAGTTTCTTAATCTCCTTGATCATCAATTCCTCTTCTGTTAAAGGGACCGATAATAACTGCAAATATAAAGAGTTGTTGGAATAATTGAGCAAGAAGATTGATTAAACAAAAGAATGTTAAAAGCTTAGCAAAGTGCCTGAGATACACAAAGTGCAAGTATTCGAGAACACACAGACACTCTTAGCTATCCTGAAGACAACTAGGTATTTCAGTTGCAGCCTAATGCTTAACCACTGCGGCCCCAGGGCTCCATCAAGGAAGGGAACCAAGCAGCAAACAAATCACCGTCAAGCAGAAGAGAATCAGGAATTCTCACCCGTCTCATGACAGTGCTAGCTTTGACTGTTGAGCAGACACATCCTTTAAAGATGGCCCCTGCTTTCAAGTCTTAATGTCAATAAATAAACCATGTGAACCAGTCTGTAGGTTTTAGAAGGAGGGGGAGAGGATTGGTGAGAAATATAGGGCAAAGAAATAAGGAGGGAACAAACCTGTGATGCTTATTTCCCTGAGTAGAAGGAGCCTCTTAGTATCGTCTTGTGTTATAAATAATATAATTGCCTCTGTGCAATCGGACAGTGTTAATGGAGCCAGTGAAGCCTGCAGTATATAATATTTATTTGAAAGAGAAAATGATTTCATTTTCATTTTATTTCTGGTACAGTAAAGCATTGGAGTAGCACACGATGGGCCTTTCAATTACATGTTTAATTCATTCCCATGATTTGTGCACAGCAAGGAGATCTTAATTCCAGGGTTTCTGAGTACGCGTGTCATTAGGTTAATATAGTTCTCAAAGGTTTCTTGGATTGGATTCTATTTAACACCATTTCACAGCCTGAGCCAAGGGGCATAAAACCCACCAAAGATCCAGCGAGTCATAGTACAGAGTTCTTCTGCTATGAAACCAGTCAGCCTCCACTTGACTCTGACTCACAACGACTCTCAGCAGAACTGTGCTCCAGAGGCATCTCAATGCCTGGCTGTGAGGAGAGTAGATAGCCAGGGCATTTCTGCTGCTGCTGCTGCTGCTGCTTCTTCTTCTT
>NW_022104225.1:9034-10012 GCF_000313985.2 Echinops telfairi
GACTTTTGACCTCAGCTACAGTTCTTTATGATGAAGATTCCCCAAGAAGGTACTGAAGCCAGAAGCAAACACTGCCCAGATACCTTTGGGTAATCTCAAGGGAAGAGATGAACCTTCACCAGAGGACACGAGACTGGGGACCCAAAGGGGCGTCTCGCTGCTGTGGTTCTTGGTGCCATTGCCTCCGTTCTGACTTATGTACAACAGAAAGAAACCCTCATAGCGCCCATCTTCTGCCATCCTCACAATTGTTTCTATAGCTCAGTCTATTATGGCAGCCACTGGGCCATTCCACTTCATTGAAGGTCTCCCTCTCAATCATGACTTTCTACTTTACCAAGCATCACGGCCTTCTCCAGGAACTGGTACCTTCTGTTGACACACCCAAAGTATTGGAGAATTCTCCCATCCTCACCTCTAAGAATTATTCTGGCTCTACTTCTTCCAGCACAAATTTGTTCCTGCTTCTGGAAAGAAGCACGGGATCCGTAGCCTTCTTTCAAAACAAAAACCCTTCTAATCAGAGGCGGATTTATTGGTTCCTATGGCAAGGGAAACAGATTTACACGTGCACTAGGAAAACAATGGGAGTCACTGGTTCTGTTCATTACATATGGAAACAGAAGCCAAGTCAGTTTCAACTCGTGGAACCCCATGTAATAGAACAGAATGGCCCCCAGAGTTTCCAAGGCTTTAGGATTTGTAGAAGCAGACTGGCACAACTTTCTCCTTCAGAGCGGCAGGTGGGTTCAAACCACCGACCTACTAATTAGCAGCTGAGCACTCTAACTGTGCCACCAGGGCTTTGTTCATTATATGCTGAGGTAGTTTGTTTATTGTGCCAACCTGGAAGATAAACACATGTAGGGTTAATTGAAGAGCAGGGGGATAAATAAATGGCTTGGTGAGCCTCGCCTTTCTAGTTCTCGGGTCTCTTGCTTTGTGATGGTCAGACCAGGGTGCAGCTGCCTTAGCCAG
>NW_022104226.1:0-1465 GCF_000313985.2 Echinops telfairi
CACGTGCTGTCCTCTGAATCAGCCATCACAAAAAAATGAGGTTCAAGCTAAACTGTTTTTACAAAAATTTCACTGTGACCAGAGAGAACCTTCCCAGAAGACCCCAGTAGGTGCACTAACTCATTGAGTTGCTCGATGCTCGTCAACTCCGAAAGCTCCACCCAGCAGAGCTTTCGTCCCCTTTGGAGGGAGTACCTCCTTGTATATGGCAGCTTTTACAAAAACACTTAAAAATAATGAGTGAGTTTGTGGTGAAAGTTTTTATCAACTAGGTTCCCCTTTGGTAATTTTCACACAAACTAGTGATACAAGTTACATTTACCATAATGTGCCAGCCTTCTTGCTAATTATGTTCTGTTTTTTCCATTTCCACTACACTAGCTTCCCTGCCCTTACCATCTCAGAATCTTTGCTTTTGAAAATTGTTGACCTTTTGACCTCATATTGCTAGTTTTTCAGTAAGGTACTCCTCTTACTGGTAATATCCTTTATTTAGTTTGCCACTTTTATTTCATTAAAAATTGATCTCGAAATAGGCTCAGCTCTAGTTTTACTTCAAGAGCGGCTTAAGGTATGTCTCTTTCCTACTATTCTAATTTGACTGGCTTCAAAAAAATCTTAATTCTTACTTTCTTCGCATGTTACCTATTGTCTGCTTTTGTGGCCCTGACCAGAACGCTCAGCAGTGATAGCCTGGCATCATCTAGCTCTGGGCTCAGGATGAAGTTGGGGCCATTATAAAATTATTTCTTGTCTGGACTCTTGCTACCTTTCTTAAAGTTTTTCTCCTGGCAAGTTGAGACCTGTATATAGTGGTGTGCTAAGTGGCCCTTCACCTCACTAGGATCCAGTTCATGAGTTTTGTGTACCGTGCTAAGCCAAAAAGAACCCTAGTGGCATATGAGTTGGACTGCGAACCACAAAGTCAGTTCAAAACCACCAACTGCTCCTTGGGAAATAGATGAGGCTTTCTGCGCCCATACAGATTTACTGCCTCAGAAACCCACATGGGTCGTTCTGTTCTGCGCTGTAGGTCACTATGAGTTGGAGTCAACTCAATGGAAATGAGTTTGGTTTTGAGTATTGTGTTGTGCCATGGCCAAAGGAGGCCTGATGACTCTCACCGGAAGGTCAGTGGTTCAAACTCACCAGCCACTACACTTGAAAAAGATGAGGCTGACTGCTTCTATAAAGATTTAAAGTCTCAGAAACCCAAAGGGGCAGTTCTCTGTCCTATAGGAGCACTGTGAGTTGGAATTCACTTGATGGCATTGGGCTTTTGGGGGTGTATGTTAGCCAATTGAGTTGCCCTATGATACTGTGGTCTTAAGGAGCCCTAGTGGTATGGTGGTTATTCGTTAGGCTGCATTCTGTGTGGTTGGCAATTTGAAACTACCAGCAGCCTAATGGAGAAAGACTGAGCTTTCTACTCATATAGAGTTACAATCTCAGAAACCCACGGGGG
>NW_022104226.1:7028-9799 GCF_000313985.2 Echinops telfairi
TATGGCTGAGGCACCAGAGTTCCTGGTGGAGCCAGAGTCGTTCTGCATTATTTGGTGTGAAAAGTGAATATTTGAAAACAGATTTGAATTAATTTCTGTTTTTTATAGAAAGGAAACTATTGCTCTAGGCAGGATTTTATATAATGTGTTTTATATCATACTGGTAAGAACGAGGCTAACTTAAAAAGTTGCTACGAAGACATAGAAATACATATTAAAGCAAACATTTCAAAATGTGACTCTTGTTTCTAGACACATCTTCCATCTAGGTCTATACTTTTCTAATGGTCTATACATCTCTACCCCTTTAGGTAAGCACTGGACCGCTCACCACAAGGTCTGCGGTCCAAACACACCATTGGCGCGGCAGGAGAAAGGCGAGCCTGTATACTGCCTCGGAAGGCCTATATAGAATTGTTTTGAGTTGGAATTGCCTCCGTTGAAGTAGGATTTTGTTTCTAATCCTTTTGTTTTAGGGTGCCAAAAGAGACCTCAATCTCAAATATCATTTAAAAACATTTATTCTTAAAAGTGACAAAAAACACAAAGACACAGATATACCATCTGGAGGAGGGAGGCTGTTAGCACAAGGTCGAAATGGTGCCTTAGGGTTTGTTGAGGAGGGAAATGGAAACAGAAAAACGAGATTGGTGGCAGATCAATACATCATAATTATAGATGAGACCACTGAAGCAGGAACAGGTCCACAATTGGGGTACATACATTGTTAGAAGGGCTTACAAGATTTGGTGTGGGGCCTTTTGACTGAGGGAGTCAGTGCAAGATTGTTAAGGTGTGACTCAACTATGCTACCCACTGTACTGCCCCAGAATGGTGGCCCCCATCAAAGATGCACCCAGGTAAGCCTCTAAGAGACTGCCCCTCCCTGGGTTAGCTGAAGAGAGGCGAGGTAATCCATGTCCTAAGGGCATGATTATCTACATCCCTGGTTAATCATCAGAAATAATTCCCTGGAGGCTTAGTCTATGTGGGGACTCTGTGGATGGATTTTGGGCTGCCACTGCCATCTATAGCTTTTTACGTACCAGCATACTCAGAATTTAAGCTCTAATACAGGAGATTTTTTAAAAAATTAAAAAGCCACCCTAAAAACAAAAAAAAAGTCACTCTGAATTTAACTAGTCCAGCAGATCCCCTTGGAAACCACTGTTTTAAATGGTACCTTTTTATTGAAGCCACCTTAACAGATTATGACAAGTGTGTTACTGAATTTGCAGCCATCTACTCATCAAAGAGACTTAATTTATTTTTAATAATAGTTTTATTGACATCACACATTCCAATTTATCCATTCATATACAATTATGTTATTCAATCCCATTGGGTGGGGTTATACAATCAGTGCGATCAGCTCCCCACGCTTCTCCTTCCCCCTCAGGGAACCGTTACTCCTGTCACTCTCTGAGGGGTCATCTATCTTGATTTTCATGTACCTAGTGATCTAAAACATACAAAGAGGAACATATGCAAATCTAATGTGATTAATGAGGTCAAAGACATTTTAAAATACCCTTTGTTGAGAATAAACATGCATAAATGAACTGGGACGCTCATAGAAATACTTTTTGACTTAATCTCCTAACAATTATTTGTTGTGTTTAGCTGCTGTGTTACATGGAAATCAATAACAGGCCAAAATGACCAGAAACAGGGAAGGGACACTGGTAGACCTGTTTATCAGCTGTGAGCTTTTGAAAGGGAGCCTTTGCTCCAAAGATATTGAGTTAATGTATACTTTTGTTGTTAACTGCTGCCAAGTTGATCCCCACCTCTTGAGGACCCGATGCACAATAGACAAAACACAGGCAACCCTGTGCTGTGGGGCAGCTGTGATCCATTAAAGTGGCTTGTCAAAAAGACAGTCACTGATGACTTGTGTAGCTCCAGTTCGGCTGTATAGGAGGGCTGTTTCCAATCCCAGCTGGCTTCCCGTGGGACTGCAGAGAGTTCCCGGGCAGTCCTGGCCACTCATGCTGTCCAAACGCTGGGCCTGTACACCCAGGGCTCTTCAGGGCTAAGTGGACACTTGGCTGCAACGTCTCACCTAATTTTGGGACCTCTAATCAGCTTCCTGCCCTAGTTTCCCTCCAGTTGCTTCCTGCCCCCTTGGGCTGGGTTCTGCAGCATTTTCCCTAAGTCATTGCGATAGTAGTCAACAGCCTCTTCCTGGCTTTGGAAGGTGTATTTATCCCCAAATTTCGTCATTGCCCCAAGGCCTGCCTCTTCAATTGCCACCCACACAAGTGCCTTGTCAGCTGCACTAGATTTTGCATTAGATTCTTGGATTTGTGTTTGTGCCTTTCTTCTGCCTCCATAGCCATCCCAACTTAGACAAAAAAAATCCACAAACCACAAGATTCAGGAGAAAATGTGGTACATGGGTGTTTTGTAGGTTTGGGCCTAAATGTTGCCAACTGCCTTAAAGTGAGTTGTCAGAAAGAATAAGGGCTGCCATTTTGAAGACATGCAGATTTAATTCGTTGGCAGAAGTACAATTCCTACATTGTTGTGTTTGGGTTCTGAATGGTGAGCCGGTATCTATTACTGTTGTTTTAGGATTCAAACGAGACCCTAAATCTCAACTATAAGGAGAACATTTATTAAGTCTTAAATGGGACAAAGACACATCATCCGGATGATGTTTGCTGAGGTGTTGTTAGGGACCATCAGGCCGCTTCCAATTTAGTGATGGACAACAGAACAAAACATCTCCCGGTCCTGCGCCAGCCTCACAATGGTTCTTATGTTTT
>NW_022104227.1:0-1479 GCF_000313985.2 Echinops telfairi
GACCGTGAGCAGATTTTTGCCGGTCCCGATTGGGGTGGGCTTTGATCTTCCTCTTGCTCCCCATGTCAGTCACTCACCTCTGGACACACTGGGGTGATGGCTGTCCTGCTGGTCTCCCAGGGCCCGCCCCAAAGTTTGTGTTCAGCAGATGCTCGTTGGATGAATGAATCGGGGTGAGGGACACATGAGCAATTTTTCGGGAGGGAATGGTGTGATGTGGCTTCCAGCTTCTTTCCCTTTCCATCCCTGTCAGAGCCCTGTGGTGTGGGAGACACGAGGTCCCGAGAAAGTGGGGGGTTCTCGGCTTGGTGTGAACTCTGTTCCCGGCCCTGAGGGCAGTACCGGCATAATCCTGAGTGCTCAGCAAAGAACCGTCGGGTGACAGATCCGCACTCCCCAGGGCATGAGGTCTCACACCGTCTCTTTGCTGGGGTCCCAGGGTCACTTTGGGGTCCTTGTTGGGGTCCCAGGGTCACTTTGGTGCAGAGCCACCTTTGGCTGCCCTGCCTGTGTATTCTGTCGTCTCCCAGAATTTGAAAGTCCGCTTCAAAACCAGACACTGGCGAGAGTCCATTCCAATGTAAGGGTCAGAGTAGAACTGGGCTTTCAGTGGCTCAAACTCCTCACCTTGTAGTTCATAGCCAAGCACTTAACTGGGTGTGCACACAGGCTCTAAAAGTCTGACTCGATGACTTGGCCTCTGCTCTTCTTCATTTAGAGAAGAAGTTGACCATAAGACTTTGGTGGTCTATCGAAGGGACACAGGTAAAGAGGGGTCTCTGATGTGCTGGGTGGCACCCTTATTGCTAATACCAACAGGTTGGGTTGGACCCAAATGTGTTGCCCGTGGGAGCAAACTATTGGCTTGGTTACCCCCCACCCTCCATCCCCCAGTGTTAGGGCCTACGGGGTCTCCGTGAGTTGGTTTTGTTTGGGTGTTAGTACCGAGGTGCTTGGGCTCTGGAGGCGCCGTGGTTCAGCCCGCCACTGCGAACTAAAAGGTCATCACCGGAGGTGCTACAAGGTGGACTGGTGACAGTCGGCTCCTATAGTGAGTCACCATGGAAACCAAACCCACTCCCGGTCCAGTCACTTCCAACTCACAGCCACCCTATCGGCAGGAAGAACTGCCCCAGAGGGCCTCTAGGGTCATAGTCATCCCCGAAGCCAGCCGTCACATCTGTCTGCCGGTGGGCTTGAACCTCTGATCTGTTGGTTACCGGGCCAGCACTTAACCTCGGTTCTCCTGGGGCTCTTTCTGTACAGATTAGGCCCTCAGAAACCGCAGGGGTCAGTTCTGACGGGTCTCTTGAGACGTAAGTGTCCCCACAGCAGCAGGCTGGCTGGCTTTGGGGTCCCGAGGCTCGGAAAGGGTGGGTCCGAGGACCTGTGTTTTGTAGACTGGATCAGTCCCGTAGGAGTAGTTGTCCCGTGTGTGTACTGCTGCTTCGTCTCTGGCTGGGAGGCTCTGATTGGCAT
>NW_022104227.1:3198-4257 GCF_000313985.2 Echinops telfairi
TGCCCACTGTCCTTCCCGCTGTGGGTTGGCCCCATACAGTTCCTTTCAGAGATCAACTTGCCTCCTAAGTTGGGCAGATGGCCGTCAAGATGCTGGGGACACAACTCCAGTGGTTATAGCACTTCGTTCTTCCAGCACCCATTCTGTCATTTTCCGGGAAATCCACAGATGACCTTGGGTCACAGGCCAAGACCTAGGACCAGTCAACATGATTTACAGCCCAATGAGCCTGCATGGGTCGAGGGGGGCTTAGTTCCCCCAAGACAGGGGTGCTGAGCAGATGAAAATGGTGGTTGCTCATGACACAGTTGTACGGTCCCAGATTTTTCTCTTCCTTCTCTGTTAGTTAAAAAGTGACTGCCAGAAACTTAAGCCAGGCTGGGAAGAGGATATGGAAGGAGGGGTGGAACCGCTGAGATCAGATGGATTTGCTTGGCCAAAAGCAGAAAGGTGTTTACCTGGGTCTTAGGGACTCTACAGAGGTGTTCAACTGTGTGTACGTAGAGTCAGAGGCAGTCGTTGGAGCAGAAAAGGGTATGCGTGTCAGGGTTGTGTCTTTTCAGCACCACACTTACTCAGTTTGGATGCTGAGCAAATAATCCAAGAAGCTGAACTATCTGGTGAAGAACACACATCAGGATGGGAGGAAGGCTAAGTACATCACCTTGCTTGCTGAAATCGAAGAGAACTCGAAGAACGTGCTGACGAGATCAGAGACTGGATTACACCTCTACCCAGAGAAAACAACCCACACAACTGCACCCAAAGCAACACCACCATCAATGGGGCAAAGGCCACCCCAGTGCCCCAAAATGGCATTTCACTCAGAACCACATACAACACCCAAGGAAGTGGGAGACATGCGTGGTCACATCCGTGGCTAAAAGAGCTTTTTAATGCATTAAATAGCAAAGATTTCTACTTGAGCCCTTGGTACCCACTCATCAAGTAGAACGAAAATGTTTAGAAAATGATGACGGCAACCTTTGTACAAATGTGCTTGACACGATGGATGGATGGATGGATGGATGGATGGATGGATGGATGGATGGATGGATG
>NW_022104227.1:5867-7261 GCF_000313985.2 Echinops telfairi
GCAGCCGCGGCAAGCCCCCAGCAAGGCAGAACTGAAGGCCTGCCTCTAACGACGACGTTGCTCCTGGGTTCTTGATTAGGCTTGTGGCTTCTCAGAGTACACCATCTCAACACACAGATGGCTTTCATGTTTAACAAAAACAAAAAAATTATTTTTCAAATGTGAATTTCCAATGACTGATCATCTCTGCCTCAATAACTTCCCCTGGTTTGGGTTCGGTACCACCTGTATTCCACGCCTTGCCAAGTGGTGTTTCTTTTGTCATGGGGTTGAACTTTGTGGTTTTACAGGTGTATGACAGTGTTAGGCTGCACCATATATTGCAGAGTTTGAAAATTCTTAGTTGCAGCTAATTTGGGGGGGAGAAAAATAGATAAATAGATAAATGTCTACACAGGTGATGAGCAGCTGCTTTCGGGTTTGAATGTCCTAGCTGGGGGTTTCTGTTTGCTTATTTGTGTGAAAATTGTTGTGGTTATATTGGGCAGGGTGAGAGGCCCAGCCTTGTACCCTCCTCTTCCCCCACCCCCATCCCCTATCAACACCTCCTAGCCAGCTGCCTGACCATTCACAGCCCCTTCCCCAGAGTTCGCCCGAATGACTCTTAAGGCCAGGCTTCCCTGAGACCACTTGTTCCTGCCTGGCTCTGCTGCCCCATGGCCTCCCTTTCTCTCCTGGAAGAAGAGCTGCTTCATTGGGCAGCCAAGAGCCCCAGACCCAGCCGCCACACAGCCTGCCTTCTCCTGACGATGCTCAAGTCCTGCGCACCCAAGAGGCATGGCCTTAAGCTCTAGGACCCTCCATGACCACCCTGAGAGCCATGGATTTCAGAGCCAGATGCAGCCGTGCCCGGACCCCCGCTCTCCCCACAGCGTCCCTGGCACCCGTGAGCTGTGCTTGCTCAGCCCTGATCAGCCAGTGTGCTCGCCGGGGCAGGGATGGCTTTGCGGAGGCTGATGCTGCTTACTGATTAACGATGACGCCAGCGGGAGCCCGGCCACCAGCTCCCTGCCTTTCCAGGCCTTAGTGGCCGCCCCCGCCTCCTGTGTTCACTTAGAGGTGTGACCAGGACCTGCCGGACTTGATTTTTCAGTTGAGGGGGTTCTGTGTGTGCCTTTCTCTCGCCAGTAAGCGAGTGTGCTCTCCTTCACCAAGATTTGATCAGTAAATAGAGAGAAAATGCTCAGGGGCAAAAACGCTTGCCTCCAGATTCATAAATTCGTGTGTGTGTGTGTGTGGTTGGTGAGCTGACGGTATTTGCTGTTTCTCTGGCCCGTGTCTTTGTTTTGCGGCCTCTTTGACTTTTGGCCTTTTGACCTTAGCCGATTTGGTAACTCAACCGAGGTTCCTGAGCATCCCGGCTCCTTCCTGGAGTCAGCTGGCTCACCCTTGAG
>NW_022104227.1:7986-10028 GCF_000313985.2 Echinops telfairi
GGTGGTGTGAGTGGGCAATGGGGTGGGACGCCTGCCCAGAGGCCCGGCTGCTTGCAGCAACACGGATGGCTCAGAAACTTCACACGGACAGAGACAAGCGAACCACGGAAGGACATGCACACGATTCCTTTTACGTAAGCTTAAACCCATGCGGAATTAAGTCATGGTGGCCAGATTATGAGGAAAAACAGGGCAACGAGTGTACAAAATCCAGGGGATTTGTTAGCTCTGAGCAAACAGAGCAGGGACAGGTTAGGTTCCAGTGCTAATAAACCGAATCCAAGTTCGCTGTTATTGAGTCTATGAAGACTCAGTGACCACGTGGGACGGGGTCGGACTGTCCTGTGGGTTCCCTGGACCATGACTCTTCGTCGCTAGAGGAGAAAGCCCTGTCTTTCTCCCTCAGGGCAGCTGCTGGCTTCAAACTGCTGACCTTGCAGCTACTAGCCCATCACTCCACCACCACACCACCAGGGTTCCCTTCAAAGCTAATGGGGGGCTCTTATTTCTTAAACAGGAGGATAGGTGCCTTTTCTTTAAAGCACACATCTATGTAGAAAAACATTTTTTGGTGTCTATTCAATAGTCTCTAGAACATCCTAGAAGGTCCCACAATACCGGCTGCATATGTTGACTTAAAAACCAACCAAGCTGCATTGTATTGTGCTTTGGGTGAACATACGTAGCAAGCGTGTCTTCCCACGGTCTCACACAGAGTGCTCTGTAGCCCTGGTTTCAGCCCCACACTGTGTTGGCGCTCTCCCGCTTTCTGCCCGGATCCCCAGTTTCCACTAGCCCATTCTCCCGCCTCACCCTGTCATCTCGCTCTGGTTTGGGGCACATGTTGCCCTGTTGGTCCTGCGTCATTTGGTTGTTTAACAGCTATGTTTTATGTTGTGATAGAATTAAGCCACAAGGCCTCACTCATACTTCGTGGAGAGATAGAAGGCCGCCATGCATACTTGTTCAGGTTGCTCACTGCACAAAAGCTGAAAACTAAGCGTTGCACCAGGGCGTGAGCACGGGGCCAATCTGAAGGGATGGCGCTTCTTCCGATTCACACAAAGGCATCCTGTGGGTAGAATAGGCGCTGCTTTAGTAAAAGTCCTTCTGTGGACCCTCTAGGGCAGGGTAGAACTGCCCCTGTGGGTTCCCAAGACTGTTACTCTTGAAGGAAGTAGACCACGCCTCATCTTTCTCCGAGTGGTGGCTGGCTTCTTGAACTGCTGATCTTGGAGTTTGCAGTCCCGTTCGCAACCACTGCGCCACTGTGGCTCCTCCGAACCAGACCTGCCTCCACGGCAGGGAGTTTTGGTGAGAGTTTGCTTTGGAAACGTGAACTAGGGAGATGAAACATTAAAGGGAAGGGAAGGTGGTATGATATGATCCCACTCAGGATCGTGAATGTAAGGAGCCTAATCCTGAGAGTTCCGAGGGGAGCATGGAAATTCAATAGGTTAACGCTCGCATCATGCAAATAGATTTGGGACCCAGAGAGTTAAAGAGATTCAGGATCACATAATGATCTGAAGGCAAGCAGGAGTACAGTGTCCAATTCTTGAGACAAATAGTTCTAGGGCAAATGGAAGAAGTGCTGTTTCCCACTGCAGTTCTAACAGTTTGAGGGTCATGCCTCACGTGTTGTATGTGTTGAAATGTAAGCATGTTCACGAGGAGCCCAGGATGGAGGGTGCTGGGTCCTTGGCAGGAGATTCCTGCTGCTCTGAGATTGGTTTCACTGAGGGCGATTCTCTCTGCCCACAAACATCGTCACGTGTCACTGCCCATCAGCACTTGGGCTCAGGAGAGACCTGTCTTCAGATGAGGTTAGCGGGTGGGCTTGCTGCCCCCGCCATTGCTCGGGAAGAGCCGAAGAATGCCTCTGCTTCCTATCCATCCTCATCAATTCCCAGAATCCCTGAGGTCCCTGCCGAGAGCCTCCCAGCCCCAAACCACTCAAGATCCCCCCACGGTGGCAAACCTGTGTTCTGACTCCGCGTTGCCTTTCCTTAAGGTTATTCTTTGAACTGTGTGTGTGTGTG
>NW_022104228.1:0-1407 GCF_000313985.2 Echinops telfairi
GAATCCCATTCTCAGATCTTCAAGTTCAAAGTCATCTTCCATGCTTGTACTGCGGAATACAGAAGCTTCAGTTATATGCTTTAGGCATTCAAATTGGTCTGAGGTTGGTTTAGAAAAAGAGCTTAACCCACGGCCATCAAGTTGATTTCAATTTCCGTGACACTAAAGTGAATATGAAGACCCCATAAAGCTCCCAAGGCTGCCCCCCTTTCAGAAGTATGCTGCCTCGATGTTCTCTCTTGGAGTGGCTGGTGGTTCAAATGACCTCTTTGGTTAGTAGCCCTATGCTTATCCCACTGAGCCATTAGCCCTGCATGTACTAGAAGGCGCCAGAAAGTTTGTTGAGGTGGGGGGGATTGAATGAAAATATAATGAAATTTTTAATTATATCTTTTCATTGTAACTTAGGAGTTAACGTTTTGAAGCTCCGTCTGATCTACCACTTTTATTGTATCGCTTCTGGATGAGTATGCCATGCTTGAAATAGAAGAACATGGCTCAAATTCGTTAATTAAAAGCAAAAAAAAAGAGAGAAAGCTTTCAACTTAGATACATTTTCCCCCGCTAAAGAATGAATCTCCTTTCAACAACTCTGCCTTCTTCTGCTTCATGTACCGTGCAGAGGTCTGTTATAGACTGTCTGCTGTGGGTTTGAGCTCATTGATGTGGAACCAGAATTGTCTAAAGAGGTAAATACTTGGGGATTCGACAACGTTGACCTCACCATGTTAAGTTTCTGGAAGCTAGAAATGAACAAGATGGTCTTGGAGAGTTTACCTCTAGGCCTAACTGGAACCCAGGTATCACCTTAAGTTTTCTTACGGGCAGACTGAATTGTGTCTCCAAAAATAACATTTGAAGTAATCGCTCCTACACTTGTGCATATGACCCTGTTTGAAAACAGTAGTTTTCTTTAGCTATTGCTAGTGATGTCTTACTAATGTAGACTGAGTCTTCATCCTAATCACTTCTAAGTGGTAATCTTATAAAAGGAGAGAATAAACAGAGAGACATGCGCACAGGATGAGGAAAGCAGACACCTTGGAGAACTGGTCTGTAAGTAAAGGAATACCCTGGATTGCTGTCGGTGTCCAAAACAAGCAGAAAAGTCCATGGGCGATCAACGTGGCTCTGACCATATGGCTATTTAGCCTCCAAAAATGTGAGGAGATGTGTGTGTCTGTTCTTTAAGCCTCTATTCCTGGTCTGTTTCATGATAGGTAACTAAGACAAAGTCACTCTGCCCGTAAGATCTAAATAAGATAGTCCTGAACCCTTCCCACACTCCCTGTGGAAAGTTAAACACCCTTTGTAACATTTTTACAAATTCCCAAGGGTTTTTATCCTCTTGGGAGTACTTCTGACTGCTTTATATCTTGCCACCTATGAATTCTTATTTTTCAGTGT
>NW_022104228.1:1906-4098 GCF_000313985.2 Echinops telfairi
AAAAATTATTCATTACTATAATAATATGCAATTGCATTCTTTAAAGAAAAACAAAGCCCTCTAAATTGCTGGCATTTGGCATTATGTTATTTTTGCAGTTCATAGTTTTCTCAGTTGTACATAGTATCTTCATAATAAAAGGCTTACTGAAAACTGTTAGGGGTTCTGTTTACAGTTTTATTTGGAATTAAACTTCACATTCCCCTTTTTCAGCACAATTCCGGTACCACAAGCACACAGGGTCCACAGCACCCATCAGCAGACACTCCTCCACGAGGGGAGAGGCATGCTGGGAGAAACCCTGTGTGGACCTAAAATGCAAGGAAGGGAGGATGATGGGCAAACATCTATCTGCTGAGGAAGCTCCAGGAATTCAAGCGTTTTGCTTCTACTAATGTAAAGGCTTAGACATTTTAAAGGTCCTTTAAGGAAAGTGGTAATGGTGATGGAGAATAGAAAGCTAAAAAAGAGTGAAGAGTTGGTATTTTCAAAAAGGAATAAAATGTGAAAGAAAAATAAAAGGTACAGTGGCCCAAAGACCTTTGTAATGCAGAAGCTGAGTGTCAGGGAGCACGGGTGAAGTGGTGAGGCACAGTCTCTTTAGTGATCAGCACCGCCGTCCTCATACTGCAGCAAAATCAAACAGTGGGCTTGAATGAAAAGTGCAGCAAGAGTGCACCTGCGTACAATTCCTACTGAAGTGTAGCTTGCAGAGTGGAAAAAGAGCGGTACAACGTAGCCTAGTTCCCTGTGCATCTGTGATACAGGCAATTTGCAAAGTGGAAGAGTGTTTTGTTACATGGTCTACAACTGCTCACAATGTAAATCTTTTCATGAATTGAGAAGAGCAATAGCTTTGCTGAGCAGTTACAATCATTTTGGTTAATTCTAAAAAAAATGGACATACTGACTTCAGTCTTACTAGCTCAGTCATCTTGAGCTTGTGATTTTGTGCTTCAGCAAAGTGCAGTTAAGAGCACTCCCTATGGAGCTTCGAGGTCTCCTCTATTTCCACTCCCTGTCACAGCCCTTGATGCTTGTATTAGCCATGTTGATGATGATGATGCTTCTAACCTGACCTCTCCCATATTTGATTTCTCTCAATGGCATCTCCTTTCAGTTGTCCTTTTTAGCTCTAAACCACTTTATAATCCCAATTTCAAGCATCCCCCTTTCTGAATAACACGATTGTTTATTACCTTAACATCAAGCATCCCTCATTCCCATTAAGAATTTCAATTCTACTGATCCTATCAACTTTATTCTTTTGCTCAGCTCAGATTGTATCCCCTTTTATTGTACTCATTCTCTTACATATACCTTTGATATTCCGTGCCTTTGGTCTTCTCTGGTATATATGTAACATTGGTTGATCCAAGTCTCTGTGTAATCTATGTCTATAATACCCAAACGGCATGGCTGCCCACTCCCAAAAAAAAGCAACCAGAGTGATTGATTTTATTTTAAATTCACAATCACTAGGCAAATGGGTTTTCAGTACTCATAGGCAAAAAAAAATACTCATGGTCAATCCTCCTGCATACTCAACTTCAGTCATTTTCTTTCCCTTTTCCCTCTCTTCAAATTTTCCTATCTCACGCTTACTTTAATTTGATAACTTTGCTTTCTTTTATGATGTGGGGGGAAAAGAGGAAATAATTTTAATAGATCAGCCCTTTGTTTTCACCACCACATGTGAATACAGAAACAGAGCCCTCTATGGACATCTGTGCCCATTCGTTCTGTCTTCCCTTGGATTTCGATGGATAAAAATCCCCACTTTCCTGCCCAAAGATCCACCCTTCTGCTTGTGAACTTGTGCTCCATTCTTCTTCTCGACTAAACAGTTATCAACCCACAGTCCTGTTTTAAGATTTCTTCTTGAAAAAAACAACAACAACACTCACCTCTCTTCCCTCAATGCTTCTGACCTTTCAGGAATAAACCCTTTTGGGGTTGGGGGGATTCTTTGAAAGAGTTGTCAGCATTCTGTTTCCAAATTCTCTCTTGATCTCCTCTTGTGCTTATTCCTGTGAGTGGGTGCCACACCAGTCTTTCTTTCTTTTATTGGGGGGCTCGTACAACTCTTAGCACAATCCATGCATACATCCATTGTGTCAAGCACATTTGTACATTTATTGCCATCCTCATTCTCAAAACATTTGCTTTCTACTTTCTACTTGAGCCCTTGG
>NW_022104228.1:6154-7170 GCF_000313985.2 Echinops telfairi
TTGTGATGATTACTGTGCAACTCTTAATATGATTAAAGCATTGGATTGTATGATATGTGAATTATATGCCAATAAAACTTTTTTACAAAAAATTTTAAAATATTATAAACAACAAAAGATTGCATAGAAATGGTTAGATTGCTCTTGCCTTTTAAAAATGAAGAAAATGCTTTCCTTAAGTGTTTGTATGTGTGTACATGATGACACGAAACCACACCAGACTCACTGCTGGCGAGTCCATCCCAATGTATGGCAACCCTGGAAGACAGAGCATCACTGGTCCATTGGGTTTCCAAGGCTCTAGTCTCCAGGGAAGCAGACTGCCAGATCTTTCTTCTACACATTGGCCAAAGAATTCAAACCACCGACCTTTGCTTTTAGCAGCTGAACACTTAACCGCAGTGCTACCTGATGGCACACACATAGGGATTCATGGAAAGAAAACAAAACTTTAATGACCATTTTTGTCCCGTTAAATTTTATTATGGATATCTGGCAGAGACGCTGAAGACTCATGCGTTTAAGACTGAAAAGATATTTGAAGTGTAAGCTTCAGTGTTTTCACATTCATGATGTGGCGCATTCACATCGAGGAAGGAAAACACCACACTGCCCAGGACACCAGTTCCACAGAGACAACCTGAACCGTTACCCATTTGCTTGGTCGTGAAAGTCCTGTCTTTCCAACTCAGTGGTATTTATAATTACGTTGTATTTCCTGAGACATGACCGCTTCCTTTTCAACTTCATTTCCAGTCGGAGAAAGAAAGGTGGTAGCATTTCTGAGACCAGCATTGTTGTGGTGGAGTATCAGATTGCTCTCAGAGGAAACGGTATGACCACAACACAAAGTTCAATACAACCTTATGCGCCTTTCCTTCAGGACGAAGGAACTTGGCATACTTTGCAAAAAATGATATGATTTTCAGTATTACAGACACAGTTATATGTGGGCAGCCTATGTAGCTTAAGAGAAGGACATAAAAGCTCTAAATATTGTTCACACATCTAGTAAT
>NW_022104228.1:9311-10025 GCF_000313985.2 Echinops telfairi
ATTACTGTTACTCTTATTTTGCAGTAAACCTATGATGGACTTGCTGATATTCCTCTGTGCACAGTATCACTTAAATCCTTCAAGCTACACAATTGATCTACTGTCAGCTGAAAAGGACCCCATTAAATTTAAGCCAAATACACCCATAGGGATGTTAGAAGTGGAGAAAGTGATTTTAAAGCCAAAAGCTGTGGATAAGAAAAAACCTACACCTATAATACCAGAGGTAAGAATTTAACTGCTGATTTTTATATCTTATCACTAAAATATTCAGTTAGATATTTTTAGTCATCTACATTTCATGATAAATTAATTAAAATTGTACTTTTATAGTCAAATTTTATATAAATAACAAGGTTTCCTAGTTTTCCTTCTTTAGGATATAGTTAATTATTGATCCCTGGATTAACAACAATCAGGAAGAATTTGTTAGATTTTTAGATGACCCTAAAGTAATCTATATAACTAATAGTATGATAGTTATGCATAGCTGAATTTTAGGCTAGTTTTTCAGAAAACCTCTTTTTAAGTTAAAAAAAAAGAATATTTATTTAGGGTTTACTGTACTTGGTAAACTTTGATTACAATCAACACTTCAAACCAGTCCTTCCCAGTTCAGTCATTTCTGAAGAAACAAAATTGGGATAGCCCAGAATTAGCAAAATATGGGTGCCTACAATGATAACTAGTTTGGGAAAAACTGCAGGTTGATGC
>NW_022104228.1:10125-11133 GCF_000313985.2 Echinops telfairi
AGCAGATAAGATAATGTCAGATCCGTAGGAAACACACATAAATATGCGGCCTTAGTGTTGCCACTTTATCAGAGGAATTAAAATTGTATTCTATGTTATAATGGAGCATATATTTGTAATCTCAAAGAAATATTCTCTTAATAAGTTCTATTCTCTAGATTATCACAAAGCATTTGATTGTAAATATTCTCCCTTATGTTTATTATATAGAAAGTGGACCACTCACATAACTCTACGATTGCTTAGGAACAGTGGTTACCATGGCATTTTTTTAGTTGCTGTATGGGATCTAGCTATCTGGTCTTCCACACACAAAAAAAGATTTTGTTTCATTCAGTAAAGGAATGTACCAATGTAAATGATATTTAATTAATTTACTTCTCTTTTTAAGGCTTTGCCAAGTATAATACATACTTTGCCATTGTAATATCTGATTTTTGAAAGAGTTATATTCAGGATAGCATATTTAATATTATTCCGAACACTATAATTCAAAGACACAAGTTTTTCTTTGATCTGATTCTTCGTCCAGTTCTTGAATACACATGAACACAGTGAAAATACCTTGGTTTTGATCAGGACGGTCTTAATATCCAGAGAGATAGCTTTGCTTTTTAACACTTTAAGAAGTCTTTGCAGCAAACTTGCCCTGTGCGATAAGATACAGCAGCTGAGGACTTGACTGAAGCTTCCGTGGGCTTTGATTGTGGGTCCAGTCATAGGAAGCCTTTTCTCCATTTATCATTACTGATTCAATTGTGAAGATTTTTTTTTGTTTTCTTTATGCGGAGACTTCCATACTGAGGGCTGTAGCTTTTTATCTTTATCACTAAGTGTTTCAGGTTCTCTTTGCTTTTACCAAGCAAGGTTGTATCATCTGTTAATCACAGGTTGTTAACACAATTAAGTGTTATGGAATTCCCATTCTTTGCAATGTTATTCATAATTTTTCAGGATCCACACAGCTGAATGCCTTTGCATGGTCAATAAATATATTAAGAATATGTT
>NW_022104228.1:11954-13120 GCF_000313985.2 Echinops telfairi
GGTTGCACATGAGGCTGCGACCCACAGGGTCCACAGTGGGAAGCACAGGCACCCCTATCTCGGTAGAGTTACTGTCTCAGAAAACCCACGGGGGCAGTGACCTACAGGTCACTGAGTCGGCTTTGACTCCATAGCAGTGAGTTTGGTCATTTTAAAGGAGCTCAATTTCGAAGAATAATGCGATTTAGAGAGCAACAGGTCACTCATACAACTAAGGTAGAACTCTCTTCTTTATCAACTAATATATGAAAAAAAACTGTAGCCCTCTGTCTTTTCATACTAAGATAACAAAAGAGCATTGAAAATAATCATTGTTAGGAAATCTCCTTGACAAATTTGCATAGTATGACGTTTGCTTAGCCTTGCCACCACTTTTACATTTGGGATCATAAAAGGGAAGACTTGCCCTTTACTGTTAGCCTGCATGTGTTAGCAGAAACCAGGGCAGAGAGGACAGGGTCGGATTCATGGTAAAAATAACAACAAAACCAACAAGGAAAACCGGGGCCGTCACTTGGATCAAGCTGGTCGTACTGTCTTGACTCTGCTAGAATGAACTAAATTGGTCCCAATCTCTCTTTGATTACTATGCCACTCTTATTTTTCTTTTTAAAATCCATCAGGCCCTAAACTCTCTTAACATGTATATGTTTGATACTCTCATCCACTCCCCCTAGACATACTTCTGTCCTGATCATTATGATGACCACAGAAAATCCATGTCTCTTGTCCTAACTTGACCCTGGGCTTTGCTTACTATTGACCCATCATATCTTTCTTCATCTGAGATGTACTGTTGAATTAAGCCCTCATCTTTGAGCAGTTTTGAAATGTCAGTAATAACATGTTATCACTAGTAGTAATTGGTTATATGCTATCTCAAATTATTATCATAATAATGAATGAAAAAAATTTCATATTGCCTCAGGAAGTAAAGTTCCCAAACCTGGCAAGGGTATAATAATGCAAGCGGTTCAATTCTGTTTCTTTTTTTTGTTTTCCCCAGTCAGCATGGACAAGGGCTTGTAAGAAAGTATGTTTTAGCAGAAGGCCAGGTCTATCTTGAGAACGAGTCTACTATTCTCTTCTTTGTCGCCATCATAATCATCTTCATCTTCTTCATTTTCAGCAGAAAGATGAGCAAGCTGTTGAGATATTTAATTATT
>NW_022104229.1:0-1126 GCF_000313985.2 Echinops telfairi
AGAAAGACTGGGCTTTCTACTCCTGTAAACAGTTACAGTCTCAGAAACTCACAGGGGTCGCTATGAGCCAGCGTTGACTGGATGGCATTGAGTTTTTTGACTTGTGGACTCGTTACAGGAGAGGGTCACCAGGCCATTCTTCGTGGTACCTCTGTGTGGGTCCTTTCCATGAGTAGGTGCCCTGGTGGCACAGTGGATTAAGCACTGGGCTGTTAACTACAAGGCTGGTGGTTCAAACCTCCCAGCCACTCCATAGGCGTCAGATGAAGCAGTCTCTTTCTGTAAAGACTGGCATTCTCAGAAACTGTAAGGAGCAGTTCAATTCTGTTCTGTAGGGTCACCATTTAACACAGAAGGGACTTGATGGCCATGGGTTTCTATGGATTCTCACGGCCATCGAGTTGATGCCAACTCACAGCGGCCCCTGTGGGTTTCTGACACTGTAGCTCCCGATAGGAGCAGAAAGCGTCTTTTCCCGGTGGAGTGGCTGGTGCTTTTGAACCGCTGATCTTGCCATTAGCTGCCCAACGTGCCCCCAGGGCTCCTTCAGATGGCTGCTAGTGGCTGATTTTCAGAAGCAAATAGCCAGGTCTCTCTTCTGAGGTGCCTCTGGGTGACCTAGAACCTCCAGGCTTTCGGTCTGTGTTAACCATATGCATCCTGGGACTTAGCAGGTTTGCGCCATAGGAGGGGTTTTCCAGCCCTTTGTGGGAACATTCCATGGTTTTCTCATCCCATCTTCCCATGAACATCTCAAAACCCCTTTCATATTAAAGACGCAGTGTCAGCCCAGGAGAGACTCTTCACAGTGGGAGAGACAGAAACTTTGTGGGTCACCCAGCCTGCTGTTGGGGAGCACAGGCTGGGGAGCGGGCACATGGTCATTGGGTGCCGTCTGGTAGACTCTTGACTGGCTATGACAGAAGAGGACTTCGTTGGTGTGTAAGTCTGGGTACTTTATAGAGAAACAAATGCACAGAAACTCAGCTCATGATGGGTAGCTGTTGGCCTGTTACTGGGCCTTGGTGGAGACTGAACGCCTCACCATGGGCCACCAAGTCACCATGAGGCCTGAACTACCCATCATGAACTGGGTATTGTCTGACCCACAGAATCATAAAGTTGG
>NW_022104229.1:2680-3421 GCF_000313985.2 Echinops telfairi
GTAAGCACTGCCCCTGTGGATTTCTGAGACTGTAACTCTTTATAGGGCAGACAGCTTTGTCGTTCCCCTGAGGGGAAGCTGGTGGTTTCAAACTGTGGACCTTGCAGTTAGCAGCCCAATGTGTATACGCCACCAGGTCACTCACTCATCATTAGTTTAAGGAACTATCTCCAAGCCTACAGATGAGGAAGAGATCCCCAGAGAGAAACTGGAGGTCCTGCAGCCCCTAAACAAGGCTCCTGGGAGCTACTAGTGTCCTGAGTTTGAGACTACCTATTGAGAGGTTGGTGATTCGAATCCACCCTGAAGTGGCTCAGAAGACAGGCCTGGTGATGATGATGTTTCTGAAGGGCCATGGCTTTGAAAACCCAAGGGGGCCTTGTGCACACCTGGGGTCCACATGCATCAGCACCAAACCAAGCTAACTGCCACTGAGCTGTTCTGGACTCAACAGAACCCCATGGGTCTGAGTGGAACTGCTCCGTGGGTTTCCCAGACTGTAACTCTTTATGGAGCAGAGCGCCCCCTCTTCCTCCCTGGGAGCAGCTGCTCCTTGAGACTAGCAGCCTGAGGTGTCACCTGCTAGGCCGCCAGGACTCGGGGACAGCTCATAACCACGATCTTTGAGCAACTGTGGTGTGCACGACCCCTCCCTTCCTCTGTCTGCCACTCTAACAAAAGGGCGATGTTGTTAGGTGCTGGGAAGTTCATTTTTGACTCCTGGGACCCCTGGTGACCAAG
>NW_022104229.1:9039-10016 GCF_000313985.2 Echinops telfairi
TAAATGGTATTGTGTTAACGCTTCATTTTTGGGGGTCACCTCCTAAAGAGGATTGCAGAAATGGCCCTAATACTTGACCCACCCTGAATCTGGCCCTTGGTTGTGCAGCGCTGCTGCATTCTCTCTCCACAGTTGGTGGGATGTCTGCCCCAATCCTCAGCTTGCTCTGACCAACCCGACGACGAGGAGGTAGAAGTGATCTGGGCCAGCATGCAGACTGGGCTTGTCCTTCTTTGTGTAGCATGGCATCACCATGACGCTAAAACCTGCCTACCTTGGTGGAGGATGAAAGACATGTGGAGCACAGCCACGCCCCCATCGCCCCAGCCTCCGCCAACACCAGTCAGACCCCAGGTCAGTAGGTGAGCCCAGCAGAGCTGCCTACCCAACGCTTAGCTCACCCTAGATGCAAGAGCAATGCACACTAATGCAAGTATGCTACTGGGCTTGGGGGGTGCTGTGACCCCGTGTACGTGGGCATGGCTAGCTGACACAGCTCCTCTGTAAAGTCTCCTTTAATTTCTCATGGTGAGGAGTCTTGCTTCTCTTCGGCACTGCGCCTCCCTCTGCTCACTGCTGCACGCTTCATCTGCTCGTCGGATGCAGAGAGCCCATCTCTCTCTTCCCAACAGCCTGGGAACTACTTCCCAAGCCCAGGTCATCGCGTGCATCCCAGAGCTGCCTGAGTCAAGGGAGGGAGATGCTTAAGAAAAGCCCTGCTAGGACAACATTGTGGAACATGCTGGAGTACACTGTCAAAACATCCAGACACCATGAAGAGCTGGGCTCCGTTGGCTACCTGGGGACAGCAAATACACAGTTTGCATAGAACCACTCTTCTATCCTGCAACCAGGGCAGACAGTACTAGTTGATCACTGGTCATTTTGCAGAGCCCAAATGCACCCTCAGATCTTTCTCAACACAGTGCTTTGTTCTCACTGAAAATTAATCAGTACAGCGTGTGTTTAGTCAAAAC
>NW_022104230.1:0-1129 GCF_000313985.2 Echinops telfairi
ATCCTACATGAAAATACTTAAATAGCAAATGAATGATGGAGGATTGGTATTCAACTCTTGTAAAAAATGACTAGAATATAGAACTAAATGAAGCCTTATGAACCAAATTAACATCTAAAAATACTTGTATATAATTTTGATTAAAGTTTTAAAACTAATTTTTAAAATATTTATTGTTCCTTAAAATACTTCAGCCATTTATTAAGCTGCCATGAAGCAGAAGTGAAAAATAACAATACTACAGGTTTTGAGAGAGTTGACAGGTCGCTACATTCGGGACAGAGTGTTGTCTTCCCTAAAGCGCCCAGTAAATGAAAAATAGCTGTCCATGCCACAAGAAAGGGTTGGAAAGAAATCAGGCATACTAATTAGACGCCTATGGGAAAATCCAAACTGAGCATGTGCAGACTAAGGCCACCTAGACACAGTTGAACCTGGCCACAACCTGGGCACATAACATCACACAGGTGCACTTAAATTCAACCAATAAGGTCGGCCAATACCCTCAACCATGCCTTCCCTGCCAGTGGGGATAAAAGCCAGCCACGGACAGGCCATGGCCCTCTTCTCACTCTGGTGGCCTCCGCCAGCAGAGGTTGGGAATCTCTCCGGCTTGTGCAGCACGTAGGCACCTGTAGGTCTTCTTGGGGCCCACATCCTCTGGGCCTCTCGGGACTTTCCTGCTCTTGGTGCCAGACGTGGTTGGTGCTCCTGTTCCGGTATTCTTTCCACGTGGTTCTTCATGTTCCATCACCAGCTCCCTTGCTGTCCTCATGCAGCCTTGCATGCTTTCCAGAAATAGCGTGTTCTTTTGAGACCACGATACCTGAAACTTCCCTTTCCCTCGTAAAAGTCACTTGGATTACAAAAGTAGTTGTGCTGCATGAATTCTCAAAACGCTGCAAAGCAAGAACCGAGGCAAACTACTCTAGAAACCTAACATGTTGATAAAACATTTAAAAATAATCATGAACCCACATGCTCACAGTGTCACGGGCAAAATTTATTTCACCAAAAAACTAAAAGAGTTATCATCCAATATGATAGATATTAAAACAGAACACTTCAATTGTTTTATGAGTGCCTATAAAAATGTAACCAGTTCTGCTTAGAAAGAAGGGAAGAAAAT
>NW_022104230.1:5842-6997 GCF_000313985.2 Echinops telfairi
ATAGCTATGAGTGTGTGTGTGTGTGTGTGTGTGTGTGTGTGTGTGTGTGTGTGTCTTTACTTACCACCCTACAAGGCAGGCGAAAGTTTGAGAGTCAGGAAAACACTACCCTCCATGAATGTGGCAGATGATAATGCAGAAGGAGTCAAAGGTGAAAATAGAGTGTGGTTTCTACCTTTAAAGAAAGTATAATATAGTTAGGTTATTTATATTCATTGATGCTGATTAAAATTCATTGCCACATTTAAAAACCTAGTCTTAGAGAAATAACATTTAAGTATTGAAATTTAATTTTAAGTTTTAAAATATTTGTTTTCAAGTTAATTTAAAATATGAACGTCAGTTATAATGATTGCTAAGATAGAGATGGGGCTGTTTTTCTTATTAGACTATAGTGAATTTCTAGCATCAACATCCTTTTTAAAAAGGAATGTGACAGATATTGAGTGCCCTCTAATGGACACAATGAATATCTTCACATCTTGCCATATGTTTAATTTAGGCAAAAATGCATTCCACATTTCAGATATCTATTTTAATCTTATACTTAAATGTGTCTGTTACCTCTTGCTTCATCTTAACTACATTCATTCTAAATCAAATTCCAATGCCTATTGGAATATAAGAAAACATCACAGGTGCATAAAAACAATTTAGTTTCAAACTATATTTTATACACATATATTTATGTATATATGACACAGTTAGGACCACATACAATAAGTACAATGGCAACAACAAAAGCTCTAAAATTGCATCTTTCTTTATCTCTTAATAAGTCAGCTCCCTATTTCGCATTATGTTGTACTAATGTGGGCTAAAAGGAAAACAGAAAACATCTGACTTTCTTAGTTGTCAAGCCCTGTTTTAGGTGCTTTTAATCTATTAACTCATTTCAAATCTTCCCCACATGGGGCATGAGTCGCAATCAGCTCAACGACGATTAATAACAACCCCACCAAACTCACTGCCATGGAGTCAAGGCCACCCCACAGAGACCCTGCCCTGGGGGTTTCTGAGACGTGGTAACTCTTTCCTGGAGCAGCTGGTGGTTTCGAACTGTGCACCTTGTGGTTAGTAGGTCAACGTGTAATCATGTTGCCATCAAAGCTGCTTTCAACAACACACAGCTTCAAACATAACTGTATGAGGTAA
>NW_022104230.1:8426-9956 GCF_000313985.2 Echinops telfairi
GTATCTTCACTTTAACGTCAGCATCTATCTAGCTTGGGAATTTGAATGGCACCATAATTCGACTACTCTTAGGATTAAGATTGGGTTGGAATTTCAGAAATATTAGCTCTGTATTGTGAGAAATAAAACTTTATTTCAGGGCAAAAATAGTAACACTCAGAACCATTATGTTGTGTTTGACCTGTGGCCCTGAAGTCTTAGCTCATCCTTTTCTTTTTCCACTTTTTGTACCAAAAATAGGCTCAACCAGTCAATGTCATTAGACTTGTCAATTTGACAAAAAATGTGAAAAGCATAATATGTACTTACCTAGAGCCTTGTCTCTTATGAATATTTCATCTCATGTGGTTCTACTTTGAATATCTCTACTTCCACATCACGTGAATATCTTCATTACTGAAAATATTTACCGCCTCCTCTTAGGAAGAATAGGCTTTCTCCTCCGGGAAGGAGATACAGGCTCATAAAACTGTCTCCTAAAGACAGTTCCACCTGATCCTACAGAGTTGCTATGAATCAGAATTGACTTGATGACAGGGACTTGTTTCTGTTTTTGTTTTTTAAATCTTTCCAAAATTGAGGCCCAATTCAGAGACCTCCTCCTTAAAAATTGTATTTTTTTTATTCCATGAAGAGACACCAGAGAAGATTTTCAAGTGACCAAAAGAAATGCTTGCCATCATTGGCCATTGAAGAGATGCAAATCAAAAACAGCAGTGAGATAACCTCTCACTCCAGCATTAATAGAAAAAAATTTAAATATATATAAAAATTAGAAAACAATACATTTCGATGAGAGCGCAGAAAGATTGGAATCCGAATCCACGGCTAGTGGGACTATAAATAGTGCAACCATATGACGCAGCAGTTTCTTCACTTGGTATAAGTCCTAGAGAAACACGAACCTCTACTTGGATTCATCTATGCACACCCATGTTTATCGATGCACTATTCACAATAGCAAAGATATGGTGTAATGGTTAGATTTTGTGTGAACTTTAATTTGGAGTCCAACCTATCAATCAGGTCACACCTGATGATGACTCTTTGGGGATGTGGCCTTCATATAAAAGAGACAGTGGGAACCTCTCTCTCTTGCCCTTAGTCTTCCTGTTTGCTTAGATTCCGTATCGGCCTCTAGGAGCATCCCCATGTGGACCACTGACCTTGGAACTGTCAGGGCTTTGCCATGTTCCCACAAAGCTTGGATCCATGAGACTCTGCACTCACCAGCCTGTGACCTACCTGCTTCCCGCTACACCTTTCTGCATCATCAACCCGAAGCTAAGTCCGTCAGAAGACACTTCCAGCTAGCATCTGTCCTCTGACCTTGAATTGGACTGAGTTGGGATACCTTCTTGTTATAAAATGACTCCTTGATAGAATTTTTATACATGTGAGTGTCATTGGTTTTGTTTCTCTAGGGAACCCTGTCTAACATACAACCTAAATGTGTATCAATGGAAGACTGGATAAACAAACTTTGGTATGGTCGCACAGAAGAGTTTATGCAACATTAAAGAATTACAA
>NW_022104231.1:0-1588 GCF_000313985.2 Echinops telfairi
AAACTATTGATTTTATACTGATTGTTTTCTGAGAAAATAAAAGTTATTTACATTAAATAAGATGTAGTAGAAATCCTGAAGAGTCCATAAAACATGTATAAAATAATTAATCGATTAATCTTCAAGCAGTTATTCTATAAAAAAAACCTGAGTATAATATAAATAGCTACATAGACTACTTTTTAAACATGTTATACAAAGATATAATGTCCTGACTATGTAAGTTAGTTACAGACCACATAAAATTGAGAGTTTTTCAAAACCGGTATAATTGAAAACTGGGCAAGGAAGACCATATTCACAACTACAAATCGATCTAATTTATAAATATATGTACAGAAAGAAAATAATTTATGTACATGAAATCCAGTAGATTGTTAAATTATTTATCATCTCTGTATCCTTGCTTCTGAATCTGTAAGACTCATGTTATAATATTTACCCCCGGGGAAGAATTAAGAAAATATAACTGCCATAATACTAATGCTCAGTAAATAAGTTTGATCTATGATGAATTACAATTCAGGCTTCATGCAATTGTCTACAAATTTCTACTCCCCCTAGAAGACCATCATGTGAATTTTTCAACAAAATCATGACTTATTGAATCAAATCATGATCTCTCCAGTTGGATTGAAGCTGAAATTTCCTTGACACATTAAAAAAAAAATGTCCCCCTATCTCAAGGTATAAAAGAAATCAATTCTCTTTCTGTATGGACATAGTCTACCACGGTGGGAGGGTATTTGAATGAGAACTCACCTTTCTGTAGTCACACACCTAAATGTTCTTTGCCAGGAAAAGGCTTCCTGAGGGTGAGAAGTAACCTTAGTGTTGCATCCAAAATCACATCACTAACCCAGTTTTGTAGCTCATTTCTAAATCAAAACTAAGCTTATTTTGAAAGTGAAAACCTAGAGTCAAGGTGAGTGTTTCTGAGGGCAGATGAAAATGTTGCCTCCTTATGTCTTCTGTCGTTTCCTACACTTTAGATGCTGGCTTTAGAGGTTTTATTCTACTACTGAGCATCAGAAGTTTCTGATACTAAATTATTTAATAAAATTCCCTGAGTTAAATTGTCATAGGACAGCTCATTTTGATAACTCTTCTTAGCTTTTATTCTTGTTTCTTCTTCTGCCTTTTCATTTATGCTATGTTTTCAGAAGGAAAAGAAAAAGGTTAGATTGAATAATGAAGCATTTATTTTAAGATTTTGATCACAATTTAAATATATCAAGGGTTTCTATAACTAAGAAGAAAACTCCTGTGCATATTTACCAAAGCAATGACATAGGAAAAATGATTAAGATAAATTTATCTCTGCATTTTCTGGGTTTTCTTTAGTGCACATTTGGAGGTCAGAAAGAGACACAGACCATGTCAAAAAGAGATACTGACCATGTAGTGACCATGTTACGAGACAACCAACCTTCCAAAATCTTGTTGATAATTACATAGACTTATTCAGAACCTAAGAGAATAATAATGCATATTTCATACAATGAGATTACTACATCTGTGCAATAATGTGATGCAGGTTGTTCCTTGAGGAAACAATCCCATCGCATGGAGACATCCAGAAATAATG
>NW_022104231.1:2273-3505 GCF_000313985.2 Echinops telfairi
TTAGGACATAACATCAATTGCTTATATAGAAGTTTAGGTTGAAGCTAAAGAAAATTAAAACATAACCATGAGCCCCAACATCTGGCCTGAGTTCATGCCCCCTGAGCTGTGGGAACATCTCAAGAACAGATTTGTTACTTTGAACACTAATCACAGAAGCCTGATGGGTTTGGGGAGGATATCAAGATCATCATTCAGGAAGAAATTAAAAGGTCATTAAAAAGAATGGGGAAATAAATGATCACAGTGAATGTCACCAGAGACTCTGAAACTTGCTTTTCATTACAATGAACACAGAAGCAGGGTAAGTGGTTAAATATCTAAGGCAAATGGAAGCAGTGTGAGGCTAAACAGCTAAGTACAGTGAGGCAGTTAAGGCTAATAGAAGAAAGGATGACATCAAAGATGAGAAGAGAAAATTTAAAAGGGCAGCTGCAGAGTGCCAACTGCAGTATTAGAATGAAATGTGTGAAGACCTAGAGTTGGAAAACCAAAAGAGAAGACATGCTTAGCACACATTAAACTCAAAGAGCTGAAACAATTCAGGCCTCAAGATTCACTATTGAACAATTCTTTGGGCACAATATTGAATGAAGCAAGAAGTACCAGACATAGATAGAAAGAATACACACAATCACTGTGCCAAAAAGAAGTAGTGGACATTTTACCATTTCAGCATTTAGCATGTGAACAAAACCCAGTGGTACAGAGGAAGTTCAAGCTAGCTGCCATGAAAGCATTAGCCATAGTCAAGGATGCAGGAATTGATGGAATATCAATCGAAATGTTTTGATAAACTGGTGTAGCACTGGAAACACTCATTCATTTGTGCGAGAAAATTTAAAAGACAGCCGCATGGCCATCTGATTAAGAGAGATCCCTATTTGTACCACTCCCAAAGCAAGGAGACCCAACAAAATGCTCAAATTGTAGCACAATCTCCTCAAAAGCTCATGAAAGCAAAATTTTGCTGAAGATTATCCAACAAAGGTTATAACACTTCATTGACAGGGAACTGCTATAAGTTCAGCATGGATTTAGAAGATGGTATGGAACAAGCCTCATTCCTAATGTCAGATGGGTCTTGGCTCAAAATAGAGAATACCAGAAAGATGTTTACTTGTGTTTTATGAACTATGCCACAGCATTGAGCTGTGTGGATCATAACAAATTACATGTGGCCTTGAGAAAATGGTATTACAGAGAGGTAATTGGCACCTGTACCTGGATCC
>NW_022104231.1:5490-6716 GCF_000313985.2 Echinops telfairi
CTTCTTCCTCCTCCTCCTCCTTCTCCTCTTTCTCTTATTCCTCTTCTTCTTCTTCTTGCCGATCTTTGTTTTACAAAGTGTCATGTCCTTTTTAAGGCACTTGTCTCTCCTGATAAAATATGCAAAGTGAGTGAAATAAAGTCTCCACTTACTGGTTTTTAAGAGGCTTTGTGATTATACTTCTTCCTAGACAGATTTGGTTGTTCTGGAAATCCATGGTACCTTAATATATCTTTATCAACAGCCCAATTCAAATGCATCAACTCTTCCATTCTTCCTTATTCGTTGTCCATTTAGAGCAGAATATGATAATTGAGATCATAGAATACATGGTAGACCAGTTAAAGAATCAGCAACAACTACAGTCTTTAGATCAACTACCGGCAACCAGAGCTGTATTTCATCTTAATAACTTTTTTCCTCGTAGGTTTCCCAGCTCAGAAAAATCAAGAAGAATCTTTTGAGGAGTTGCTCCCAGATAGAAGCAAGTATAAGGGGAATTTGCATGTATTATAGATATGAGTGACACACCTTGTGGACCGTAGGAGATATACTAGTTTATTACCAGATTCACTCTTCGGGGTCACCATGTTAACCCTGCAGTTGCTGGGGAAATGAGCAACTGCTATATTACTGACAGCATCGTGCTCCAAAAAAGTCAAAGGCACACTCTTTCTAGTCTAGGAAGAAGTACAGCCAGAGTGCTCTTTTGATGACTTGATGACAAATCTCTGTCTTACATCTTTTGGGCATATTATCAGGAGAAATCAGCCCCTGCAAGAGGACCTCTTGCTTAGTAAAGTAGACGGGCAGTGAAACCGTGGCAGGCCCTCAGTGAGATAGATTGACCCCAGGGCTGCAACAAGGGGTTGAGGCATGGGAACAACTGCAAGGCTGCACAGGACGGTACCACCTTTAGTGTTGTTGTGCCTAGATAGGGCCGTTGTGTGTTGGAACTCGATAGCACCTAACAACGTTCTTTCCAAGGCAGTGGCTCTCAACCTTCCTAATCCCGCGGCCCTTTGATGGGGTTCCTCATGTGGTGGTGACCCCCAACTGCAGAATTAGTTTCATTGCTACTTCATCACTGTAATTTTGCTACTGTTATGAATCGTCATGTAAATATCTGATGTGCAGGATGTATTTTCATTGTTACAAGTTGACTGTGATTAAAGCATAGTGATTAATCACAAAAACAATATGTAATTATATATTGTGAAATATTT
>NW_022104231.1:8130-9976 GCF_000313985.2 Echinops telfairi
GGTTGGCTAGAGAAGAAAATCCAGAGACACCCATATATGTAGAAGAAAGAGCTTTATATCAAACAGTAATTGTATATTAAGAAAACATCCCAGCTCAGTCCAGATCAAGTCCATAAGTCTGATATTAGCCCAGTAGTCCAATACTAGTCCCCAAATCCTTCGAACTCACACAGTCACATGCAATGATTCAAAATGCAGGAAGATCACGGGCCAGTAGGTGCAAAGCCTTGTGGATCCACTGGTAGAGGAAGCATTTAGCACTGGAGGGGGTCTCCACATGCCTCTGCCAGCTCGCAGAGTATGGCTCTTCAACAGAAAAGTGAAGCAGAGAGATAGGCTCCTTCTCCCAGGTCTAAGCAAATCTCCAGTGTGGCTTGTCAACAGAAAGACAGAGGCAGAGAGAGAGAAGAAGTTCCAAGAATTCTCATAAGAAAGCCACGCCCCCAAGGAGGCATCATCAGGCTGCGACCTGATTGACAACTTAGACTCCACACCTACTCCTATATTTATCAAATTGACATGACATTATATATCTACCACACATTTCGTCTTTGTACGAAATGTTATACAATGATACCCATTGATGTCAAATTTATTCTGATTCATAGTGTCCATATGTACAAAATATTGTCCAGTCTTTTACTACAGCATTTATAATATTTGCTTTTAGATTTTCTACATTCTAAAGTTTGTTTCTTCTGACATCTCATTTTTAAAAAAGTCTTTTTAAATTATGTTTTACTTTCTTCATGTATGATCTTATTGACATTCCACAACTCTTCTGACATATTATTACCATTCACTATGTCTTGAGATAGTTTCTAAATTCAGGTGTGTTGTGCTCAAAGTTGTGTTTTCCATTCTCGTGGACTTATTTTAACTTTCCTCACTGCTAACATGAACGTCCATATAAAGGATGGAAGGTCTGGTCCACAGTTCACCCTTGGACTTCTTTCAGAAGTTGTTGGTAGGTGCCATAAAGTCAGTTCTGACCTGTAGAGACCATAGGAACACTCGAATGAAAGATTGCCCCGTTCCAGGCCATGCTCACAATTGTTCCTATCCTTGAGTCCATTTTGCAGCCACTGTGTCAACCCATCTCTTTGAAAGTCTTCCTCTGTTTTGTTGCCCCTCCACTTTACAGAGCATTATGTCCTTGTCTAGGGACGGGGCTCTCCTGACAACATGTACAAAATATTTAAGGCAAAGTCTTACATCCTTTCCTCTAAGGAGCACTCTGCGCTTACTTCTTCCAATACAGATCAGTTGTCCTTTTGGCAATGCACGGTACTGCCAATATTCGTCTTCAGCACCACAATTCAAATGCATTGATACTTCCTTGGTCTTCCTTTTTCAATATCTATCCTTTACATGCCCGTGATGCAATAGAAAATACCATGCTTTGGGGTAGGCATATCTTAGTCCCTTAATTAACATCATTGCTTTTCAATTCGTCAAACAGGTCTTATGCATCAGATTTAACTAATGCAATGTGTATTTTCATCCCTTGACTATTGCGTCCATAGGAATTGATTGAGGAACCAAGAATGACAAAATTCTTGACAACTTCAACTTTTTCTCCACTTATAATATTACTAATAGGTCCTGCTGTGAGGACATTGGTCTTCTTTACATTGAGTGATAGTCCAGACTTTGACCTTCATCAACAAATGCTTGAAGTGCTACTCACTTTCAGCAAGCAAGGTTATGTCATCTGTATATCTCAAGTTGCTAGTATGCCTTCCTCAAATTCCTTTTTTTTTTGTATTTTTGTCCTCCAATTCCTATGCCTCAATCTTCCTCTGATAATCCAGCTTCCCTGAAAATTTTCTCAGCATACAAATTG
>NW_022104232.1:0-3707 GCF_000313985.2 Echinops telfairi
GTCCGTGGACCGTAGGAAGCCCCTCATGTGTGCATATGCATGTGTGCATTTAGAGGTGTCCTAGGTGCGTGTGCATTTGGATGTGGGTGTGTGTGTACATTCAAGACAGACTCGGAACAGGATATGCCCCTCATGTTATCGTGGAGGGTGTCAGCTTGATTTCAGCCGGAAGCAGCGCATAGTAAAGATACCTCCTTGAATTTTTTGGATGATGTAAAGGCATTCAGTTGCGTGGATCCTGGCAAACCAGGGGGAACATTGAAAAGAAAAGGGGATTTCAGCACACCGGATTGTGTTCACGAAGAACCCCTACATAAACCAAGAGGCAGCTCTGTGAACCGAACAAGGTTGTAAAAGCAGGCAGGGCTGCAGACGGGTTGCCCCTCTCACCCTCCTGGTCCATGTGTGATGTTGTCATTTAGTGCCATCCAGTCCGTTGGCAGACGGGGCGATCCCACGCGCCACAGAACGACACGCTGCCCGGCCCTGCGCCACTCACACTTCAATCTCTGTGTTGAGCCAGGGGTCCAAGGAGCTGGGCTGTTGGACCATGTGATAAAAGGAAGGGGCATCCAGATTGGCGAGAGGCTTCTAACAGCCTGACACAAGCACACGCCACAACCCTTTCTTGGCCAAAGTAAGGAAGACCTGAAACCTTTACCGATGAAGATCAGAGACGACAGCCTTCAGTGTGGATCACAACTCGATGTAAAGAAAGCACGGCATTCTCACAACGGAGCCGAGAGGCAGCAGCAAGCGGCATGGGGAGAAGATGCAGCCGTCAGTCTTGTGCTGGGATCTGCCATCAAGGCTCGCGGCAACGGCCGTCGAGAAATCCAGCGACAGGCTGCACGGGGCGGTCTCCCGCACATGACATCTTTAGAGCGCTGGAGTGGAAGGAGTTGCGCCGGCCTCAGCCCAGGGTGGTCAGCCACCTCGTGTTCATGGGAAAGCTGGGCAATGGATAGTGGACACTGGAGAAGAGTGGATGCGTTGAAGGACGGTGTTGGTGAAGAACTGACAGTATCATGGACACCCAACACGTGTGGGAGTGTCGTGGGTTACACTGGGGGGTGCTCACGGCCGGGTCAGCCCATGAAAGGTTTGCAGCGTTGGGACGCCCCAGGGGCAGCTTGGCTCTGCCTCTAGGTGGCTGTGAGGGGGATCGACTGGAGGGCGGTGGGTGAGGATGGATTTCCGGAGGAGCAAATACACCCGTCTTGGAAGACGAGAAGCCAGGACTCTGTGCTCGGACGGGAGGATAGGGAGACTCGGTCTCGTATACTTTGGACGTGTTATCTGGAGAGATCAGTCGCTCAAGAAAGACAAGTGCACGGTCCAGTAGGGGGTCCGTGAACAAGAGGAAGACCCTCAATGAGAGGGGCCGATGGCTGTGACAGCGGACTCAGCGTGACAAGGATTGTGAATGTGGCAGAAGATGTTGCGGCGTTTTGTTCTGTTTGACGGAGGGCCACTTTGGGGCAGAGCTTCCTTGACGGCACCTGAAAGAACAATGACAACAATGTGTGTGTGTGCACAAGTGTAAGACGTGATGAAATAATGTATGAGTTAGCAAGGGTTTGTGAGAGAGCAGGGTGGGGAGCGAGGGAAAAAATGAGGAGCTAATACCACGGGCTCAAGTAGAAATAAAATGTTTTGAGAACGATGATGGCAACAAATGTACAATTGCGCTTGACACAATGGATGGCCGGATGGCTTGTGATAAGAGTTGTACGAGCCCCCAATAAAATGATTTTTAAAAAATGTATTGCTATAAAAATCATAGAAACCTTTACTGAATGAAAACATCAAAATGTGAAGCTCTTGTCTCCTAACGTATCTTCTGCTTAAGTCTATGTGTTTCTGAAGAGGCTGGTTCCATCCCTCATATCTTTGGCTGGAGAATTCCTCATTCTGCCATTGGAGCCACATCAACATGGCAGGTTGGAGACCCTCTAGGGGCCCAGACCACGACTTGTCAGTCAGTTTGTCATCATGCGGTGGCTTCTGTGTTGCTGGAAGCCATGTCACTAGGATTTCAAGTGTCAGCAGGGTCGCTTCAAGTGTAAGGTTTCCACAAAATTTCCAGACTAGAACAGACTATGAAGAAGGAATCGGCTGCCCACTTCTGAGATTTTAGCTACTGGAAACCCTGTGGACAGAATCCAAACGTTGTCCGATACTGAACAGCCTCGTGAAAAGACGCAGAGGATCGTCACAGAAAGTGCTGGATGACAGACGAGCCCTCGGGGGATGAAGCGATCAAGAGGAATGGTGTTGCCGTCATTGTCAGAACGGACATTTCAAGATCTATCGTGAGGTGCAACGCGGCCTGTGATAGGGTTAGATCTATCTGCTTTCATCGAAAGCCAGTCAGCATGATTAGTAGCCACATATATGCTCCAACCACCAGTCAGTCACGACGCTATTGAAGAATTATACCAACACATCAGTCGTTTAAAATGGATCAGAGGTGTCATCTAGATGCATCACCAATTATGGGTGATCGGAATGAAAATGTTGGAAACCAAGAGGAAGGGACGGTAGTTGGAGATACGTTCTTGGAGAGAGAAACGAAGCTGGAGTTTGTATGACAGAATTTTGCAAGACCAACAACTTGTTCATAGTCAATATCCTTTTCAGCAGCACACATGGCAATTATACCCAGCGACCTCTCCGGATGGAATGCACAGAGGGCAAATGGATGCTGGAGAAGCTCAAAAACAGCGGCTAAACCCAGGCGAGGGGCCCGACTGTGGGACAGACCATTGGTCGCCCCTGAGAGAGTTCACATTGAAGTGGAGGAAGACCAAGACAAGTCCAAGTCCACAAGAGCCAAAACACTACCTTAAGTCTCTCCCACCTGAATTTCAGGAACATCTCAAGAACAGAGGTGCTGCATTGAACACTAATGAGAGGAGACTCAATCAACGAGCTGTGGGAGGACATCAAGAACATCCCACATGAAGAAAACAAACAAACAAACAAGGTCATTAACAAGACAGGAAAGAAAGAAGAAAATCAAAGTGGTTGTCAGAAGAGACTCTGAAACCTGCTGTCAATCATAAAGTAGCTAAGGCAGATGGAAGAAATGACGGTGCCAATGGACAGAAATGTCAAAGGGCAGCTTGAGAAGACAAAGTCCAATAGCATAATGAAGCGTGCAAAGGCCTAGAGTTAGAAAACGGAGGAGGAAGAACACATCCAGCATGTCGAATTCAGACCTCAAGTTGCAATGTTGAAAGATTCTGTGGGCAGACTATTGAATGACGCAGGAAGCATCAAAGACAATAAAAATTGGATTGTTTAAGAGCTGTAAGAGCCCCCAGTAAAATTGCTTATTTTAAAAAAAGAAGATAAAAAATATACAGTCACTTTGCCAAAAATATCTAGTGGACGGACGTTCAACCATTTCGCGCGGTAGCAGATGAGCCAGAGCCAGTGGTGCTGCAGGGTGCATGGAAAGCACCGGCCCAAATCAAAGCTCCAGGGGTGGGTGGACAGACAGGTTTCAGCAAGTGGAGGAAGCACTGGACGCACGTACTCATCTACGCCAGGAAATTTGGGAGACAGCTATGTGGCCAAATGACTGGAAGAGATCCATAGTTGTCCCTTCCAAAGAAAGGGGAAATGAACGCTCTAATTATGGGGCAATATCACTTACATCACATGCAAGTACGTTTCGGCTAAAGGTCACCCAGCAATGG
>NW_022104232.1:4181-5133 GCF_000313985.2 Echinops telfairi
GGCTTATGTGAAGAAGAAGGTGGCACCAGGATCGGAAGAAGGCCCTTTTAAACAACCTCTGATATGCAGGTGACGCCGCCTTGCTTGCTGAAAGGTGGGGGATTTGAACTCTTGCTGAGGAAGATCCAGGATTGCAGCCTTCAGTCCGGACTATGCCTCACTGTCAAGAAGACGAAAATCCTCGCAGCCGGACCAGTAGGCAGCATCACGACAAGCAGAGAAGAGCCGGACGTTATTAAGCATGTCTCCTTCCTTGGCTCCACAATCAAGGGTCACGGCAGCGGCGGACAAGACACCGAACGACGGTTGTCGTCGGTCCATCTGCGTCACCAGACCTCTTCCGCGTGTTGAAAAACAAGGATGCTACTTGGAGGACTACGGCGTGCCTGACCCTAGTCTTTTCAGCAGCCTCGCCTGCATGTGAACGTTGGACATCGAATAAGGAAAACAAGAAGAACCGATGCATTTTCACTGTGGTGCTGGCGAAGACTATTTAGCCAAGAACCAGCACCCCTGTCTTGCCAGAAGCGCAGCCGGAACACTGCTGGGGGTCCAGGAAGGAGGGACTCGGTCGTACGTGCTTTGGGCACGTTGTCCGGTGGGACCATGCTGCAGAAGGACGTCACGACTGGCCTATAAAGGAGCGGGCAGAGCAACAGAGGAAGGCCTGAACGAGATGGGTGGGCACAGGGCCCCAACCACAGGCGCCGACGTGAGAACCCTTGAGAGGCTGGCACAGGCCAGGCGGCGTCTGGTGCTGCTGTGCATCGGTCACTACCAGTCAGGGCTGAGCAGCGACTCCAGTCACGTTCTTCTTAAATGGGCTTTACGTTTGGGGAACAAAAGGAGCCCGAAGGGGGGGTGAGGTTGCCCAAGGAAAGTCTCACAGGACGGCTCCTGGTGCCTTGAAGAATGGGCAGGTGCCCTGTGGTGATGGGAGCCCCCTCAGTGT
>NW_022104232.1:5822-6983 GCF_000313985.2 Echinops telfairi
CCAACCTGCCTTCACCTTCCTGCCAGTGAGCCACCCTGAGACCTGTGAGGGTCTTGTGATGTGGCCACCACCGTTGGATCCACACAACTTTGCACCCACCGGCCTGTGATCGTCCTGCATGCTGCATCATTGCATGGGGTTGCGTGAGTCTGAAGAGGGATTACGGACTAGTATCGGACTTATGGATTTGATATGGCCTGGGCTGGGATGTTTTCCTGATATATAATTACTTCTTGATATAAAGCTCTTTCTTACACATATTTGAATGTCACTGGATTTGTTTCTCTAGTCAACCCGGCCTCACACACCATGACTGTCCTCTGTCTTTGGAGAAAATGTATCAAGATGTACCTTTTGGAATCTCCCAAAACAGTAGCCCAAACCTTCTGATTTGACCTCTGTGCTTTGAATTTAATTGACCAAGCAGTCTTGCTAGACAGAGAGAAGATCCTGAAGTTGTCAGGGCTTTTGTGTTGCTTGGATCCATGGTTAATGCTCATGAAGCAGCAGTCAAGAGATCAAAGGACACGGTGCATTGGGTAAATCTGCTGCATACGACCTCTTTACAGGCTTGAAAGTAAGGATGCTGCTTTGAGGACTAAGTGAACCTAACTCAAGTCAGGGTACTTGCAGTCACCCCATATGCATGAAAGCTGGACATTGAATAAGGGAGGCCAGATAAAAAGAGGTACACTTACTTGAATTATGGTGCCGACTTCCAAAAGAACAAACCGATCCATCTTGGAAGAAGTACAGCAAGAATGCTCCTTAGAGGCAAGGATGGCGAGACTTTGTCTCAAGAACTTTAGACCTGTTGTCAGGAGAGACCAGTTCTTGGAGAAGGACATCATGCTCGCTAAAGTGGATGGACAGCAAACAAGAGAAGACCTGGGCAGGCTGGATTGATGCTGGGGCTGCAGCAACGGGCTCAGACATAAGCACGGCGGTGAGGATGGTGCAGGGCATGCTGCTGTTCTGTTCTGCCGTCCATCAGGTGACCAGGAGCTGGAACCCACTCGATGGCCCTTGTATTAGTCTGGGTACTTTGGAGAAACAAATCCACAGAAACTCATGTATAAGAGAGAGTTTTATGTAAAGAAAATGCGCATCACGAAAACATCCCAACCCAATGCTGCCCAAGCCCACAAGTCCAACATTAAC
>NW_022104232.1:9061-10041 GCF_000313985.2 Echinops telfairi
TGTCTACCCTCTCCTCCAGCTTCTCCCCCGCTGCCCTTTGCTATCCATGGTGGGAAGTGCTGTGCGGACACCAGTGCGCAGACGGGCTGGTGCTGCGGGCCTCTTCTCTTTGGGGTACGTTCCGAGACGGGGGTTGTTCTGTCGTGGGAGTCCTGCTCCCCGGGGCTGTGTGCCGCGGCAGTACAGGTTCACAACCCACAGCCACGTGCCAGGCCTCCAGTCTCTCCACACCCGCCACCGGCCCTGTGGCTTTGCTGGGACGTTGCCCTGAAGGCCCGTGTGAGGTGGCATTCCCTGGTGGCGTGCCCCTCGAATGGCGAGCGAGCATGAGGTGTCTTTATGCGTGCTGGCTGCCCCAGCGTCTGTCTTCTCGGGTGGACTGTCTGTCACGTCCTTGGTCCCTTCTTTAATTGGCTGACGCATCTTTTATCTCGTTGAGGCCGTCTGTAGAGTTTAGACAACAGTCCTTGGTCCGATACATCATTGCCAGAAGTCTTTTCTCAGACTGTGGGGTCTTTTAGTTTTACTCTTTCTATGAAGCTTTGAGTGCACGCAAGTGTCTTATTTTCAGGAGGCGCCAGTCCTCTGTTTTGGTGTGTGTGTGTGTGTGTGGTTATGCTTGGTAGTGTGTTTATGCCGTGCATCAGGGCCCTGAAGTTCATCCCTACTTTGCATGTGGATAGTTTTAGGGTTCACATTTAGGCCTTTGACCCATTCTGGGTTCATTTTTGCATAGGGGGTGAGGTGTGGGTCCGGTTCCGTTATTCTGCAAAGGGAGATCCAATTTCGCCGGCACCATTTGTTGAAGAGATGATCTCTTCCCCATTGAATGGATTTGGGCCTGTCTGTGGGCGGATGGACTCCCTTCTGGGTTCTCTGGCCCCTGGTCTCTGCCTCTTTTGCTGGGCCCGTAGTTAGCCGTGTGGCTGCTGTGGCTGGTTAGTGGATTTCGAAGTCAGGGAGCAAGCATCTCCTACTCC
>NW_022104233.1:0-1335 GCF_000313985.2 Echinops telfairi
AGATTACTAGATAAAGAGTACATCGGCAGGAAGACAGTTTTTTTAATCTTTGCCACAATTGCCATTCTATTCCCTCTTCCAGATTTCTAGCTGTTCCCTGGGCTCACATCCTGTTTTTTGATGCCATCAGGTTGGGTCTGACTCGCGATAACCTTATGTACAATACAATGAGACACTGTCTAGGCCTGTGCCACCCTCACCCTCACCCTCATAATGGCGATGCTTGAGTCTATGGTAGCAACCATTTTGTCAAATCATTTTGTTGAGAATTTTCCTCTGTTTTGCTAATGCTGTACTTTAGTCAACATTTTGTCCTTTGGAGACTGGACCCTCTTGAGCACATGTTCAATGTATGTGAAATAAGGTCTCACTATCGTCACTTTTAAAGAGAATTCTGGCTGTATATCTTCCAGGAGTAATTTGTTTGTTTTTTAGCAATACATGGTATATTCAGTAGTTTTCACTAACACCGTGATCAACTGCTTTAGTTTTTCATTGGTCTTCCTTACTGATTATGTAGCTTTTGCATACATATGAGGCAATTGAAAGCATCAAGTTTTATGTCAAGTACACCTTCATTTTCAAAATAACATCTGCTTTCTATACAACTTAAAAAAGTTTTTGTAGCAGATTTATTAGTCCAAAGAAAAATGCTGTTTGACATTCTAACTGCTGTTTCCATGAGTATTGATTATAGACCTAAATAAAAATCATGTGAAAATGTAGGTCATAATAAAATTATGAGTAATATTGTTAAAATACAAATTTAAAAAGAGTTAAAGGTGTTCATGTATAATTTGCATGTAGATTAAGAGGCTGTCATTCAGGATACTGCATGGTTTAAAACAAGAAAGTGCATGTATCAAAGTTATATCTTTCACCATACTTATTCAAGCTATATTCTGAGCAAATAGTTTGAGCAAGTAGACTATCTGAAGAAGAAAGAAGCATTAAGATAGGTAGAAGGCTCATTCACAACTTTGCTCTTCACTTGACACAACTTTGCTGAATTGACCCGGTCTGGACGCATTGACTGAGGAAGACGAACAACCACCGCCTTCAGTCTGGATTACAGCTAGATGGAAAGAAACCAAAAATCCTGCCCGAACTAGATGGCAGCAACATCACAATAAATGTAGAAAATACTGGTATTTTAAAGGATCTAATCTTACCTGGATCCACATCCTTCTACTTTCCCCTAAATACAGGCATTTCTCAAAACTGAAATATAGGCCATCTATTTAGATACATTTTTCTGAAAAAATATATCTATGTTCAGAGATTCCTTTTCCACACCTATTTGCCTATTCATCCAATCACTAAATCCCATTCACA
>NW_022104233.1:2364-4067 GCF_000313985.2 Echinops telfairi
GGAACCTAAGCAGTTACAGTGCAGGTGAAAGGTTTTCTGTAACTCTCGGTTTTCTATTAATGAAAGCTCTACTACCTTAACCATCTGAAAAGGCAGCCCTTTGTCATAAAAAATATGTCAACTCACAGATATTTCACAGCCAGTGAGCAAATATCACATTTGGCTCTTAAACCTTGGACCACAGAGAAAGTGCAAGGTATCTGTCAAGAAAACCTGAAAGACTATAGAAGCAGAAAATCATATTGAGTATTAAATAAATGTACTAATGGATTCCAAATACATAACTACTTTTTCTTGTTAAAGCTTAGCTTGAAAAGAGGTTGTTTCAATAGATAGGTCATTTCTTTTAAAGTTTAACCTTTGAAAATGATCAATATACTCTTCTGAATATTATCAAATGATAATTTTCTTATTAGAAGGATTAAAGTTATACCATTTTGAACATTATAGCCTGTACAATGTTTTCAGATGTCGTTTTTAGTCAGTCCCCACCCCCAGTGGCCCATGCACAAAAGAATGAAACTCTGCCTGCTCCTGAGCCATCCTCACACGTGTCCCTGTGTGAGCTCAGGGCCCATTATCACAGCCGTTGTGTTAGACCCTCTGCGGGAGGGCCTTCTTTTTCTCGGCCCCTCCATTTCACCGAGCACGATGTCTTTCTTCTCTAGGGACTCGTCTCACTTCACAGTATGTCCAAAATATGTAACATGAAGTTTCACCATCTTTGCCTCTAAGAAGCTCTCTAGCCATACTTCTGCCAAGACAAATCAGTTTGTCCTTTTATCACTCCACGGTACATTCAATACTGTTCTCCAGCATAATAATTCAGCTGCATCTACGATTTTTCAGTCTTCCTTATTCAACGTGCATCTTTCGCATGCATATGAGGTAATTAAAAATACCAAGACGAGTCAGGCACACTTTAGTCTTCAGAGTAACCTCCTTGCTTTAAAACTCTTAAGAAATCTTATGCAGCAGATTTATCCCAAGTAACAAGTATTTTTAATTAATCGTTTTCTTGGGGGGCTCTAACAGATCTTATAATAATCCATCATTCTATTATATTAAGCACACTTGTACAAAGGATGCTATCATCATTTCCAAAATATTTTCTGTCTACTTGACCCCTTGATATCAGCTCCTTTTTCCCCCTCCCTCCCCCTCCCTCCTACCCTCATGAATCTGTGATCAATTATGTCTTGTTATTGTGTATCTTATACCATTTGTTGTCTCCTTTCACCAACATGTCTGTTATTCATCCCCCAAGTAACACTTCTTTTGATCTCATAACTGTTGTTTCAATGAACATTGTGGATACAAACAAGACAAAATCCCAGGAAATTTCAACCTTTTCTCCATTTCTCATGATGTTATATATTGGCCCATTTGTGAAGACTTTGGTATACATTACATTGAGTTAGAATCCATACTGAATGCTGCAATCCTTGATTTTCATCAATAAGTGCTTCAAGTCCTCTTTACTTTCAGCAAGCAAAGTTGTGCCTTCTGCATATAACAGGTTATTGACAAGTCTTCCTCCATCCTGACGCCATATTATTTTTCATATAATCCAACATCTTTGATTATATGATCAGCATACCAATTGAATAAGTCTGGTGAGGTCACACTTTTCCTGATTTTAAAACATGCAGTATTTCCTTGTTCTGTTTGCACAACTACCTCTGGATCTATGCACAAGTATC
>NW_022104233.1:5671-7068 GCF_000313985.2 Echinops telfairi
TATATGAAATCCAGGGCAGGTAGTTCCACATAGGCAATAACTGGACTTACAATTGCCTAGGTACTAAGCAGGAAAGGATGGGGGCACGGGGTAGGGGAGCTAACAACAATGAGGACTAGAAGAAAATGTTCTGAAATTGATATTTTATTGGTGATGATTGTAAAATTAAGCCCCCAATAAAATGATTTAAAAAAACTAACAAAAACTCTTCCTAATGTTATTGAACAATTCAATTGAATGATATGTGAAGTGAATGCTGATAACACTTTTTTTAAGTAAAGAAAGGAAAGACCTAATGCATTTGTCAGAAGGGACTTGGAAACCTGCTCTTAAATGGAGAGTAGCAAAAACAAATGTAAGAACGATGGAGCAAAAGAGGTGAGCAGATATTGCAAAAGCAGTGGGAGAGGACAAAGTAGAGCGCTGTGATGAAATGTGAAAGGGTCCATTATTGTTGATGTCGGTGCCTTTGAGTCAGTTCCAGCACAACACAATCGTTATTATGGTCCAGCCCATCATTGTATCCACAGTGCCCACCCATCTTATCAAGGATTTTTTTTCCTGCTGACCCTGTACTTTACAAGCACGATGTGCTTTGCCAAGGACAGGGCTTTCATTATGTGTTCAAAGCATGTGAGGTGAAGTCTCCCCTTCCTTGCTTCTCAGGAGCATTCTGTCTTTCAAGACAGATTTGCTTGTTCTTTTGATAGCTCATGGTACCTTCCATTTCCTTCACCAGCATCATACTTGAAATGAGTGGGCTCTCCTTTTGTCTTCCTTACTCAATGTCCGACTTTCTCATGCACAGGAGGCCACTGAAAATGCCATGGCTTGAACCCCTCATTTCGCAATTCACCCTTGCTTTTCAACATTTTAAAGAGGTCTTGTGCAGCAGATTTACACAATAAAATATGTCATTTTATCTCTTCACTGTTGCTCAATTGCACATTGATTGTTGATACAAGTAAAATTAAAGCCTTGACAATTTCTATCATTGCTCCATTTATCATGATGTTAATTATGAGTCCAATTGTGATGAGGTTTGTTTTCTTTGCTTTGAGTTGTAATCTGTTTTCATGGCTTCTGCTATGCCTCAACTTCACATCTTCCTGCTGTTGCTGCTCCGCCCTAATTGTCTCGCCTGAGGGCAGACTCAGCCATCTGCTTCCTTGACCTTGGACCAACGGTCTGTGTGACTTGAAGAACCTGCAGTATATTACCTTTTCCACAAAAATGAGGTGAACTGAGCCCTCTTTACTGCTTTGCGGACTAATTAGCTGTTATATGCCTTTTCCCTATATAAACCTATCCACATATATATATGGACTGGCCCCAGGAACAGAGAGGCAGAGTCACCAAGGCTGCAAACAACAAAGGAGTTTATTGACTAGCTCGAG
>NW_022104233.1:8644-9957 GCF_000313985.2 Echinops telfairi
AGAAAATTAAAATTGTCACAGTTGAGTCAATAAATAATACTAAGCTATATCGAAAAATGAAGTCAAAAATTTTATTTGATTCTATGGAAGCAGAGACAGAAAATCAACTCTGCTGCAAACGGTCTTTGTAAAGTACTAAAAAGCAAAGATGTCAGTTTGAAGAGTAAGGTGTGCCTGGCATAAGCTATGGTGTTTTCTATTTCCTCATATGTATGGGAAAGCTGGACAGTGAATAAGGAAGTTCTAAATGATTATTTGTATTATAGCCTTGGTGAAGAGCATTAAATGTGCCATGTACTACCAAAAGAATGAAAAAATCTGCCTTGAAAGAAATACATCTTGAGAAGCAAGAATGACAGACTTTGTCTCACGTGCTTTGAACATGCCACCAATAGGCACCAGTCCCTGGAAATAGACATTATTACTCTTGATAAAGTGAAAGATTCCTGGGTGAAAAAAGGAAATGCTCAACAAGATGAATTGATACTGTGGTCGAAAAATGGGCTCAAAGACAGCAACAGTTCTTATGTATGGCACAAGATTGGGCAATGCCTCTTTCATGTTGTATGTATGATCACTCTGACTTGGAACAAACACCTGAGCATCCACTAGCATAACAACAGCAATCTGACCACTGAGCAACCAATCCATTGAGAGAGAATATGGGTTTTACCTTCACCCTTTCTCTTATTCCTAAAACTCGGCAGTGGACTTAGTGGACATAGTTGCTTTTCAGTGCACTGAATTTTCATGTGTAAATAGATAACATCTCAACACAATCTTGGATTATATCAGGGTTCCCACATACTAATTTCTTTAAATGAGTTGCAGCAATTCTTTGGATCTACTTTGGAATTTCAAAAGGTTCCTGAATAAAGGTTTTGAAGAATTACAAAGATTATGTTGAGTTGTTAACATTTTCTTTTGATATAGGCAAAGATTTTCAAATGGAGATACTCAGTTGAATTCTACAATTCATACATCATAATGCATTGAGTGTTATTATTACAATCATTATGTTGTATCCCAAAGAAGTAAATACAGATAGATAAAATGCTGTGGAAAAGACAACACACCCACTTATATATATTAAATAATGAATAAACTCAGTCATGCACATACAATAAAATGTAGGAATTGTCAAGTTGAAAACTGGGTTCAGAACAGTCCCAATCAAAAGGAATGTTGACCATCCTTGAAGACAGAGAGCAACATAAGGGAAGTAGAGAACTATTAGCAACTCAGTGTTTCTAGAACATGAAATTTAAGTTGACAAAAATGTTTATAAAAGAATATAAGTCAAGGAACACTTC
>NW_022104234.1:0-1384 GCF_000313985.2 Echinops telfairi
TCAAGATTTGGTTGGCCAGGTTGTGCTCCACTCTCTCTTCCTTTGGGAGCAATTTTACAAAACTCTTTGATATGCTTGAACTCTGGAATGGTAGGATGTCTGCATTTGTTCCTAACCACATGATTTGGGAAGCAGAAAGAGAGGAAAGACACCAGTGCAGTAATTGCTAGATCCCTGTCTGAAACAGCAGAAGCACCAGAATCACCAGAGCCATGAGGCAAAGTAGAGAGAGCATGGGACAGAGTGGCAGTGGGGCTTCCTGGTCTTGAAATGAGATAGAGGCCAATGGACTAGTGCCTGAGAGAGGGTATACCTGAGAGAGTAATGCCTGCCAATATGGCTAAGAAGTTTTGGGAACAACATAAAACTGTACTTGTAATATTTTGTGGCAGTTGGTGTCAGAAGAGGGCAAAGGAAGTTGGAGGAAGGAGGCATGTCTGACTGCTGCTTTGAGGGAATCGGTCTTAAGTTCCTGTGGAGTTGAATTCATCCTCCCCCAGAGTAGGACAGACAGGGCCCCATGCATTTCCTCAGCTATCATGACATCAGCTATTATATGTCATGATATAACTATACCCATAATATGTCATGATATAACTGCACCCATAGTTCAGACTGGATAACGGTAAAGCAGATAAGGGTGTTGGTGTCCCTTGGTTACATATATAGTTGATGAGGACTAGGATATGACTACCCCTTCAGCATTTTTGGTCTTCGTTTAGTTATTTTGTCAATTAACTGCCTGATCAAAGATATAAATATATATATATATATATTCATTGTCAGGTGTTGTTTTTAATAAAGAAAGGTTTATGTTATAGATTTATTATACAGGAACATCTTTTGTTTGATTATATCTTTGATACATTGGGTCCACAAGAGTTTTATAAATCTTAAGATCCCTAAACAAAAAGCAAGAAAACATATTGTTGTTCCATGTTCTTGATCCAACACACAGCATTCCAGAACATTATTTAGGAATCCTTACAAACTTCTCTTCTGCTGAAGAAATAGTTGGTGTTGCCATCATTTCCCAGACAAAAAGTGAAAACTAAAATTGTTAAGTGACTTTATGTGAAAAGAATAGCAAGCTATCTCTGGGCTCTTAATGTCTCTTTGAGAGCATTAGCCACTAAATCACAGAAGGTTCAATTTGCAAAGCAAATTAGAGAAATATCTGTTTGATATCAAATGTCTCATTTAAAAAAAATCTAGGCCCTTACTTTTCAGAGAGTATAGAAGCAGTTGCATGCAAAAAAAAAAACAAAAAGAAAGAAAAAGAAGTGACTGATGCAAATTAGATGGAGATATTACAAGAACCAAATCACTTTCTAAATACTTGGTACTTAGTGCTTCAATTTGCCAGTTGATTTTGTGACAAACA
>NW_022104234.1:3541-4563 GCF_000313985.2 Echinops telfairi
AAAGTGCAGAGAAACCCGTTTTTGGTATTCTGTGTTATAGCCAAGATCCACCTGGCATTAGCAATGATATTCCTCATTCTACATTCTCTTCTGAATCTGGCTGAAATTTTGGCAACTCACACTTGTTGTTCAGCAGCAATTTTTTAAAATTATCTTCAGTTTTTCTTGAATGTTATATTAATGCTATTGTTTGATAATCACCAAGTGGTTTTTGGATCACCTTCCTCTGTGATGTGTACATATATGTATCCCATCCATTCAGTTGACCTCAAAACTGCGTTCCAAATTTCTTAGTATAGAGGAATGAGTGCTTCCAAGATTATATCTGTTTGTTGAAACATTTCAATTGACATTCCATCAATTCCTGAAGCTGAGTTTTTCATCAGTGCCTTATGAATGACATGGATTTTTTACTTGGTACCATTAAAACTTGATCATATGTTACCTCCTGAATTGGCTGAAATAGTTGAATGTCAGTCAGTTCTTTCTGGGTCAATAACTATCTATTGTTTCCAAAGTTTGGTGCTTCCTGCATTGTTCAACATTTTGCACATAGAAACCTTCAATACTGTAACTCAAAGCTTGAATTTTTCCTTCAGTTCTTTCAGTTTGATAAATGCATATACTTCCAGATATCATACAATTTAGTCATTCCATGATATTAACAATAGTTGTGCAAGGATCACTGCAATCAATATCAGAAAATGTTTCTTTTGTACTCATTGTTGTTAGCTTCCATTTCCTCCCAACTTCTCCTGCCATGCCTCTAGATAATTATTAATCCAGTTACTGTCCCTATAGATTTACTGTCCTGGTTTCACATATAGAAATTCATACAAAACACAAACGGGGCAAAATAATAACAAAACAATAATTATTAGACAAAACAAAAAAAACCTCAACCAAAAGGAAGAAAATATTAAAAACCGAAGCAGTGTTAAAATGAGTCAAAAGGGAGATCAAAGGTATTGCATTTTAACCTACCTATGTCTGTGATAGTTGACTTCAAAGTGCTCTATGTC
>NW_022104234.1:6320-7568 GCF_000313985.2 Echinops telfairi
GTTTCTTCCCAAAGGGAGTGATTTTTATCCTTCATTTTTAATTATTTGTCTCCTGGGTAGTCTCTGCAGCTTGTCTCAGAGAACCTGGGACCAGGAGGAGAGAGACTACTTCTCACCAGTGTATCATGACTGACCGGATGTGAAAATAATACAACCGAGGAATTGTAGGTTAAAGAGATTGAAAATCTAGGCTGGACATTTTGATAGAGAAGTTTCTTGATTCATCCTCTCAGCATTTTAGTTTTCTAAATCAAATATCTTCTACTTGGTTGATACGACGTATTTGTCAAATGAGCAAAGGGTAGATGTCAAATGGATTTCCTAACTTACCTGACCCCATTCTTAAGCATTTAAAGATCATTGCAATGGCTATGGAAACAAAGGAAAAACTGGATGCTCTTATCTACTGCAACACCATGCTCCTATCATGGTAGGTAGATTAGAATATGGATATATTTGAGAGGAAGTCTAATCCAAGAATCGTAATTTATAATTCCATTGATGATAGCTAACTAATCAGGAGGTGGGCATTTATCCTATTGCATAGAAGAATCAATTTAATCTACAAAAATGGAATCAAAGATGTTTAACTCAGAAAGCAGGGTGTGAGGCCTATTACATATAGATGCAAGAAGACAACAGTCTATATGAGTGAGGAATGGCGTCTCCAATTTATTTTTCTCTACATACAGTTATAGTTCATGAAAAAAACTTATAATACAGTCGTTTGGTTGATGTCACAAGTGGGGTGGCTTAGAGGAGGTGGGGAGCAGGCTTCTAGCCGATGACTACAAAGAACTACAGAGATTGGTTTCAGGAACTAATTACAGGGGTTCTGAATCAGTTTCCAGGTGGAACGATAAAACCTGCCTGGTAGATGTTTGCACAGACATTTGCCAGCTATCTCAAGTGCATGAAGGTCCCTCTTGGTACTAGGGCCTCGTATCTCCAAAAGAACTTGTTAATGAAAACGTTTTAAGTGTTCTGGGAAACTCTGGAGAAAGCAAGCTCCAAGACCCTTTCAAGTGATTCATATTTTCTCTCTCTCTCTCTCTCCCTCCGCTTTATACAAAAAGCTGTCAATATTCCATCCCTTACAGTGAATTTCTTTCCCATCCTGACTTAACCAGAGAGGGAAATTAATTATTAGTTTTATGACACCTAGTAATTAATATAGGCTGAGTAGGTGTTTGCTAGGAAAACAAACAGGATTCCCAGGCAGATTATAAAAGGAGCAGGTGGGGGGGC
>NW_022104234.1:8754-9925 GCF_000313985.2 Echinops telfairi
TTGAGTTTATTTTTATTTTTTGTTGAACTTCTATTTTATGGAGCACGTTGTGATCCTCTAGAGATGCATTCTCCACCACCACCACCACCAAAACAACATGCCCAAAATATGTGAGACAAAATCCTGTCTTTCTTGCTTCTAAGGAGCATTTGGCTGGACTTCTTCCAGTACAAATTGGTTCATTCTTCTGTCCATAAATGGTCTATTCGATATTATTTGCAACCCTACATTTCAAAGTCATCAATCTTCTTCAGCCTTCCTTATTCTTTGACCAGCTCTTATATAATACGAGGTGATCGGAAACACCATGGCTAGGTCCATAGACACCTGTCATCACAGTGGCATGTTGGCTTGCTAACACTTTAAGAAAGTCTTCTCCCTTAGCTTTTTCTCAGTGTGCTCTATTATTTGACTTCTTGACTGAACTTCCCATGTGTGTTGATCGTGGATTCAAGTACAATGAATACCTGAAAACGTCAATGTCTTCTGTGTGTGGTGGCATGGTGATGTTGCTGACTGTTCCAGCTGTCGTTCTCAGTGCATTATGCTGCGGTGTGATCCATAAGGAAAGTAGTAGCTTTGGTCTTCTGTAGTCCTCTTTAAGTTCTCTGCCCTTTCAGCAAGCAAGGTTTCATCACATTCAATCTTCTTCTAAGTGTAATGCTCACTTCTACTTTATATATTCAGCTTCACATATTATTTGCTCAGCACACAGATTTAATACATAGGCAACATGGACACAAGATTGAATCACTATGCTGCAAAGGCCGCGAGCATGAAATGCCCCCTTCTTGATTTTAAATCATGTTGCAGTCTCCTGTTCCATTGGAACCACTGCCTCTTGGTCTACCTGTGGACAGGTCCTGCAGGAGTACCATTAAGTGTTCTCGAATTCCTATTCTTCACAATGGTATTCATTATGTGTTAAGACACACAAGGTCAATAGTTCTGCATAGTCACTAAAACATTGGCAAACTTTTTTTCTGGTTATTTTAGCTTTCAGTTAAAACCCATCTAATATCAGCAATGATATCCTTTGTTCTGAACTCATCTTAAATTTCTGATAATTTTCCGTTGATGCTGCAACTATTTTGAATTTTTTAATCAAAATTTTACTTGAGTGTTATATTAATGACACAGTTACACTATTTCCATATGTTGTTACAAAAAT
>NW_022104235.1:0-1606 GCF_000313985.2 Echinops telfairi
CAAGTCCTTGAAAAAGAGGAAGACCCTCAACAAGATGGATTGGAAAAGTGGCTGCAACAATGATTTCAAACATAACACTATTGTGAGGATGGCAGAGGACCAGACAGTGTTTCATTATATTGTGCTTACAGTCACTATGAGGGCGAGCCACCTTGATGGCACCAAGTAACAACAACAAGCTGGCACCACAGAACTCATCATTGGTGGCAAGTAAACTACAGAAATAGTAGAAAGTGACAGTCCAATTGTTACAACTGTCCTCAGTGATGAATTGCACAACACAGATGCAAAAGAATGCAATCGGTGGTAAATATATCAACATTTGAAGAGTAGGGAGAAACAGTAATCAAAAAGATAATGGCATGAAGAGGGAGGTTGACCAAATGTGATAGAGGCAAGGGAAGACACTGTGCGGTGTGTAAGAATTAAACACAACAGAGGTGAATTGTGTTATCTACCCAATTTGCAATTACTGTGAATGATGAGAAGATGCATCAATACACACACAGGTTGTACAGGAGCAGGAAGGAGAATGAGAGTATACTCACAAATATATATAGTTTTGACAGAGGATATTTGTATATTTGAGGATCATTGGTATGCTATTTGTATATATCTTTGCTGCAAATATATTTGTGAATGTGGTGGAGCATGCAAGGGGTAAAGTTATGCAAATTTCTTAGATATAAGCAAACATTTTGAGAGAATGAGTTGCTGGGTCTGAGGACTTAGAACAAGGCACTCTTTCAGGTGATGCCAAGGCATGTCAATTGGCATAACATAGTTCACAAAGGCAATGCTTTATATCTTATTTTGATGAATATCAAGTGGGGTCTTAAAAGGTCATGAGCAGCCATCTAAGATACAACTATTGATCTCTCCCAGTCTGGAGGAAAGAAGAATAAAGAAAAGCAAAGACTAATGGTAACAATTAGTCTAATGGACTACATATACCATATAGACTCGTGTATAAGATGAGTTTTTCAGCACATTTTTAATGCAGTTTTTGTGGTAAAATTAGGTGCCTTGGCTGATATTCTGGTCAGCTTATGCTCAAGTATATATAGTACATCATTCCCCACAGAAGAACTAGATGGGAACAGAAGAATTAGATGGTGCCCAGCTATCAACTATTTTAAATGGGGCCACATTACAAAGTCCTAGATGTAAGGGGGTAAAAATGTGGAACAAAATTCAAAATAATAAAGACACTAGTCTTACTGGCCAGGTAAAGACTGATAAACCCCTAAAGTATGGCTCTTAATCCCCTTTGGGCCTGGAACTGAACTTACCATCATAGCTTAAATTTCAGCCAAACAGTGGTCAGGTCTATAAGGGAAACCATAACACTAATGAAGCAAGAACACCTTACAATAATCAACCATTTGGAATCAAAAGGGCAGCATTTACCCAAACAACAAAGTTAAGAATAGTTAGGAAAAGAAGAAGGAGTGGAGATGGCAAACCCAGGGAAGGGCTGGGTCCATTGCAGGCATGGCAATGAATGAGATGCAACAAAGTAGATGTGAGTTGTTGAATGTAAAACGAATGATGCGCTCTGGAAACCTGGATCCAATTCACAATAAAGAGATTTTTAAACTGATAA
>NW_022104235.1:2856-4645 GCF_000313985.2 Echinops telfairi
GTCAGAAGTCAGGTGAATGTTATCACAGGAACAAGAGATAATCACAATGACAAGAGCTAAATGAATCTAGGCAGCATAACAGGTAGACAGCTCTGGATATGGAGATGTGATGGCCAGTTGCCCTTTCAAAGAATTCTCATCCTCGCTGCTGTAAGCCCATTCAGGGGTGCTGTCTTCCCTCTGGGGATAGCCCACATTTTGTAACTGACTGGGGCAGGAGTATAAAATTACGGACATTATGCATGAGGCAGTACATATCTGATAGGCCGTTTAATCTCCAGAACTTTCTGTGTGTATGACTGAGACCTTTTGACTTACTATATTGCAGCTCTAATTTTCCCGTACTCAATCCTGCTCCCTACCCTCTTTGCCTGGCTATTGGTCCTCAGGGTACTCCAGAACAGCCACCCTACTGTGTCTTTCAGACTCTGCTTCCCAGACTGTGACATGGATGGAGGCAGGCTTACTACAGACTGTCAAGATGGGATGAAACCTGGTAGACAGAAAAATGACTCTTAAGATACCTACGTCCTAATTCCCAAACCTGGAAATAAGTTAAGTTATATGGCAAAGGGGAGGTTAGTTTGTTAATCAGATAGATTTGAAATTATCCTGCACTACTTGGGTCAGACCTGCTAAAGGAAGTCACAGAGTGCTTAAAAGTAGAAGAGATAGCAGTGTGATTAAGGGCTTGGCTCCGCATGGTTAGCTTTGAAGGTAAAGGGAAGTGGCATGTATGCTCCAAAAGACAAGGAGGTGAAGTTTCCCTGCAAATCTCCAGAAAAGAAGATTCTTTTCTGAAGATAAAGCCATCAACACTTTATCTTATCCCAGGGAGGTATATGCCAATTTCTGATAGACAGAACTGTAAGATAAAGGTGTGTTGCTTCAAATCATCAAGTTCGTGGCAATTTCTTACAGCAGCAATGCAAAGTAAGGACAAGCCTCAAATACCAAGTTACTCCTCCAGACTCGACAATTCTACCTTGCTGCCTTTTTCTCAGAGAGCCCTGGTGGCATAGTGGGTAATGTATTGGGCTGCTAGCCACAAGATTGGACGTTTGAGATGACCTCCCTTCTGAAGGAGAAAGATGAGACTTTCTCCTCTTGGAAAGAGTTATAGTCTTGGAAACCCACAGGGACAGTTCTTCCCTGTCCTATAGGGACTCTGAGTCACCACTGGCTCGATGACTGTGTGTTTCCTTTTCTCAGTTAATAGTGACTGGACATTGAGTGACAGAGGGGCAGTGGTTAAAGTGCTCAGCTGGTAATAGAACCTACCAGCTGCTCTGTGGGAGATGTGGCAGCTTGCTTTCCTAAGGATTTACAGCCTTTGAAACTCTATGGGGGCCGTCTGTAGGATCTCTGTAATTGGAATCAACTCCATGACAGTAGTTTTCCTTTTGTTTTGTTTTGTCCAGAGTGAGGAGCATTATTGATGGATTTAGAAAACAGAGACATCTCTCAGTATAGCTGTGCCTGTGGTACTAAGGGAAGTAAGAAGCTTGTCTTAGTCTTGTTAGAATCTTCCCCCCACTATCATGACCTCAATTCTACCTTACAAGTCGGATTAGACCAGAGCACACGCTGCTACAGATAAGAGCCCACAACATGGGAAATCGGGATAGATAAACCCCTCAGGGCCAACAAGGTGAGTAGAGATACCAGGAGGATTAGGGGAGGATGGAAGGGAGAAAGGGGGAATCGATCACAAGGATCAACCTAGAACCCCCTTCTAGGGGGACAAATAATGGAAAACTGGGTGAGGGGTGACAGAGGACGATGTAAG
>NW_022104235.1:6065-9916 GCF_000313985.2 Echinops telfairi
TTCACCTGACAGCGCTTTTAGACTGTGCTTCAGTAGCTGGAATCTGCCTCCAGAAATTCATTCTCCAAAAGGTAGCCCTCATGGCCTACTGTGTTACACATTGGACTGAAAACCCCAAGGTTAGCAAGTTTGAAAGTTAGCAAAACCCCAAGTTTGAAACCACCAGACTCTCTGGAGGAGAAAGAGGAGGTTTTGTACTCCTGTAAAAATTGACAATATCAGAAACTCACAGGGGCACTTCTGTTACTCTGCCCAATTGAGTGGCTATGACTTGATGTCAGTAATAGAGCAACCTGCCTCTGGTGATGGGTAGGTGATGGCTGGGTCAGGGAAATGCAGGTTCAGCCTAGTGGTGAGGAGAGGTAAGGAAATGCAGTAAGAGTGATTCTGTCTAGAGGCCAATCATCAGACATGTGACACAATTGGATTCTTCTTCTGTCAATATATGACAAATTAAGAATTTGTTAAGAGATTTTGCGGGTGGTCATTGTTATAAATCTGGGGTATATCGATACTGAACCCAAATTACTGCCATTGGGTAAACTCTGACTCATATCCATCCTATAAGACTGGGTAGAACTGCCCCCATGGATTTCAGAGACTGTAAATCTTAACATGTGTAACACCCTCCACTTTCTCCCTCTGAATGGCTGGTGGGTTTGAATTACTGACCTTTTAGTTAACTGCCCAGTGGGTAATCTACTACATCATCAGAGCACCTCTGTTGATAATATTATTTAAGGATATATGTTCTTGTTCAGGGCCGTTGAGTCACTTCTGACCCACAGTGACCCCATGCACAGCACAAGGAAACACGGCCAGGTCCTGTGCTATCCTCCCAATGGTTCCCGTGATTGAACCCATCGTTGCAGCCACTGTGTCAATCCATCGCATGAGGGCCTTCCTCTCTTACCTGCCCTCTACTCTACCAAGTCCTTCTCCAGGCGCTGGTCTCTCCTGACAAGATGTCCAAAGTATGTGAGGCAAATTCTCTCCATCCTTTCCTCTGAATATCACTCTGGCCTACTTCTTCCAAGACAGATATTTGTCCTTTTAACAGTCTATGATACTTCCAATATTCTTCGCCAGCACCACAGTTCAAATGCATTGATTTTTCTTCGGTCTTTCTTACTCAACATCTAACTTTCACATGCATATGAGGCGATGGAAAATACCATGGCATGGACCACACACACCTTAGTCCTCAGAGAACATCTTTGCCTGTCAACACTCTACAGCAGTCTTGTGTAGCCGATTTACTCAAGGCAACCTCTCTTTTGATCTTTTGGCTGCTGCTCCATGAACACTGATTGTGGATCCAAGCAAGATCAAATCCTTGACAACGACAACCTTTTCTCCTGATGTTGCCTATCGGTTCACTTGTAAGGATTCGGGTGTTCTTTACATTGAGTTGTAATCCATACTGAAGGCTACAATCGCTCAGCATATAATTGTGTCCTCTCACCAGATTGAATAACACGGTGAGAAGATACAAACTTGGTGCATATTTTTCCTGATTTTAAATCATGAAGTATTCCTTTGTTCTGTTCCCACAACTGCCACTTGATCCATGTACAGGTTCTGCACAAACACAATGAAGTGTTCTGGAATTCCCATTCTTTTCAAAGCTATTCATAGTTTGCTATGGTCCATACTTATTATGCCCATGTACGAGGGGATATCCCCCTAAAAAATGGAAAAAGCTCTGCTGAGCAGAACTTTCATAGTATGCATTTATCCCACTAGGTCAGCATCGAGCAACTCTCTCTGAGTTAGTGCACTCAGTGGTGTCAGCTGGGAAGTTTCTCTCTGGTCACAGTGAATGTTTTCATAAAAGCAGTTTCGCTAGAACCTCGTTTTTTTTGTGATGCTCAATTTAAGAAAACAGCGTATGGCTGTGAACTTTTGTTTCCTGCTTGGGAAAAAGTCCACAGAAACTGTGGTGACATTGAACACAACTTACAAGGATGGTGCTATGGGAAAAACTCGAGTGTATGAGTGTTTTTCTTGTTTCAAAAGAGGTGAAATGTTGATTGACGACAAATCTCATTTTCTGTCAACTTCCTGAATGGATGAAGATGTTGACAAAATTTGCGCACTTGTGCTTCAAGATAACAACAGACCACTGAAGAGATGGGGAAGTTATCTGGACTATCTTGGAGCTTGGTTCAGTGAATTTTAACGTAATGTTTGAGAATGAGAAGCCTCACTGTGAAATTTGTGCCTCGGGTTCTGACTGACCAGGACAGACTGTTGACTAGAAACACGCTGTGCTTTGAAAGAACAGCTCTGAAGAGACCTAGACATTTTTCCAAGGTCATTCATCCCTGGTGACAAGACTTGATGCTCTTTTTGTATTATTCAGCCGCAGTGGACAAAACAGCGGGTACTGGTGTAATGACAGATATGCAGACCAATGGAAAAGAACTGAAAACCCAGAAATGAAATCACCAGCATACAGACACCCGATCTTTGCTAAGGGCCCAAAAACATCAAATGAGAAGCAGATGCCCTCTTCAACAAGTGGTGCTGGAAAAAACGGATATCTACCTGCAGAAAAATGAAGCAAGACCCTTACCTCACTCCACACACAAGAATAAACTCAGGGTGGCTCACAGCCCTCAAGGTAAAAGGCCAAACGATTAGGACCATTAATGAGGGGATTGGAACAAATCTAAGAACTTTGGCACAGGAAATACATGGGCCACTGAAAATAATGACACGAACACAGAGGAGGCAAAAATTGAAAAGTGGGATATTCTGAAGATAAAACACCTGTGTACAGCAAAAGAATTTGCAGGGTGTAATAAGAGAACCCACAGACTGGGAAAACATCTTTAGCAATGACACATCAGACAAAGGCCTAATTACTAAAATCTACAATACCCTGTTAGCCTACAATAAGAAAATAAGAACTAGCCCACTGAGGAGGTGAACAAAGGATCGGAACAGAAGTTTCACAAGGTCAGAAATCCAAACAGCCAATAGACAATAAGAAAATGTTCCCGATCATTAGCCATAAAGGAAATGCAAATTAAAACAACTATGAGACACCACCTAATGCCCTCAAAGATAACCCAATTAAAAAAATCAGAACACTTCAAGTGTGGAGGGGTTGTGGTGAGACAGGATCTCTCACCCACTGCTGGTGTTCCTGTAGGTATGTGAGGCCGTTATGGAAATTGATTTGGCAATACCTAAACCAAGTGGAAATTGAGCTACCATGTGACCCAGCAATCCTCCTACTAGGCATATACCCAGAAGAGGTAAACAACAGACATCTGAGCTCCAATGTTCATCACCCTCAGTTCACAATCACAAAGAGTTGGAATCAACTTAAATTTCCATCAATAAATAAATGGATTAAAAAACTCTGGTACGTACATACAATGGAGCACTACACATCCCTAAAAAGCAGTAATGGATGCATGAAGCGCATCATATCATGGGAAGAATTGGAAGAAATTATGCTAAGCGAATTAAGCCAAGCACAAAATGAATCCATGGAGGTAAGTTTAAAAGCACAATAGGCAAACGGGAAAAGCCACTAAATGCATAAATTCTCCGGGCAAGGCCCAGGCACTCTGGCAGGGGTCAGACGCAACCCAGGGATACATATGGCAGCCAATTAAAAAGGAGGGGGGAAAAGAGGATGTAGATAGTGGGGGAACAGGACACTAACTCATATGGGCATGGGGAGGGTATTATGTTTACACAAGAAAGGGGAGAGGTACCAGACCTCAACCTGGTATGCCAAACCTTGAGGGCAACATACTGGTATGTATGTAGCAGTGAACTAACAGAGAGGTCTGTGGGACTGGCCCAATCCCAGCTATGTTGATCTCCTCCCC
>NW_022104236.1:0-1128 GCF_000313985.2 Echinops telfairi
TTGGCAACCTATCATTTGGTCTCATTTATTATCCATTTAAATTTATTCTTAAAAAAATATTATCTTCTTGCTTTTTGATGGAAGTTTTTGTTTTAGTTTGTTATTCTCATTAATTTTTGTGTCTGTGTTTTTCAATGTTTCTCTGTATATGAGACTTAGGATAGGTAACACTGTAGAGTCAGAGCTGTAGTAATGGCTCCTTGCGGGCACCGCAGGGAAGGTTGGGGGTAAATGGACACAAGAGGAGTGCAAGAAGGAAGAAACAGTTCTAAACCGGAGTATGGTGATAGGTATAGAATGCTTGTGGGTGTGATTGAACTGTTGAATTGGATGAAATGTGAATTATATGCCAATAAAAGTATTGGGGACAGGGAATGAGCAACTGATGTTGCTAGCTCTCCTTTGGAAGCAAGCTGCACCTGGCCAAACTGCCTTATCAAATCCCTTGCTAATTGAATGTCCATAGTGTTTGCCTTCACTTCCCCACTGAAACTGGATTGCCTGATGCTTGAGAGCATGGGTGCTGCTTCAGTTTCTTTGAACAATCCAGAATACAGAGCAAAACAGCTTGCACAGTATCCTTACCTCACTGCCATGGAGTTGAGTTCCCTCATAGCGACCAGAGGGCAGGGTGAGGGTATGCCCCTCAGGGGTTCCAAGGCCTCATGGCTTCATGGTACTAGGAAGCCTTGTCTTCTTCCAATGGTGCTCCTGGGGACTCCCAACTGCCCATGTCGTGGTTAGCAGCCTAACAAGCAACCCACTCTACCATGCAAGGTCCTTTCATCTGAGAGTAGAAATAATTTTCAGAAAAACATATTTTCCGTGAACTAGGTGTGTGTGTGGGGGGGGATAACTTCTAAATCCTCACTCATCCTGCATCAAAACTGAGGTTCTGTTTTTACCTGGCTGCTTCTCAGAACACATGCATGGTGTTGCAAATAGTGCTTTCTTGCTATCTAAAGCGTTTACTCCAATATTACGGCCACTCGAGGTAGCTTGTTGCAGTTAGACACCTGAGAAGAACTTGGCTTTCCACTCCAGATATACTGAATCTGCACCTGCATTTTGACAATGGAGGCCTTGTTAGAAGTTGGTCTTGCAACTGGTTACTGTAGATTCTGATTC
>NW_022104236.1:2757-3719 GCF_000313985.2 Echinops telfairi
CCCCCAATAAAATGGTTGTTTTTTTAAAGACCTCAGAAACCCAAAGGAGCAGTTGTCTCCTGTAAGGTCCCACTATAAATCGGAATCAACTCAATGTCCGTTTGTTGGGCTTGAATGTGGGTGGGGTTTTGAGGCTCTCTGCCTCAGACTGTCTCATCGTCCTCCTGCAGAGCAGCTGGGGTTTGGAGCTGTCTGCGTTCCTCTCCGCAGCCCAACTTTTAACCTGGTGCGTCACCGAGGCTCCTCTAACACTGCTTGTCACGCAGGGAATCCATGCTTACATTCGATTGTAACACCTGGCCACCAGCTCTCCCTTTGGACCCACTTTTAATTGATCTAAATTTGCACTATCATTTGCTTTTCCTTCGATTGAGGTCTTTCACTGTTTAGATGATCATTGATGCTGGGTTCTCCCCCACCCACCCCTCATGTTCTTTGCCCTTAATGTATGATCTTCCGTATAGGTAAATCAGGATTTAGGAAGAGAGTAACTGAAATAGTCATTCCCTGGGAGCATCGAAGGGGACGGTGGGGAAATGGGGAGTCTTCCTACAAGAAGGAAGAAGATGGTCTAATGTTGATCATGATGATTTGCACAACCCTTCTGCGTAGGATCGAACTATGGAACTGTGTGATGTTCATTATAGCTCAGTAGCAGTAAGTTATAACTAAACCAAGTGAGTCCAGTCAGTTCCAAGGGCTTTAACGCAAGCTTCTTCCCACCACAGTATTCATCTTCAGCAGAGTGTGCTCCATTTTTATGCAAACAACACACTCAGTATATGGTTTTGCACCCACACGATCTCATTGCACATCAGCTTCTGAGCATGCTTTGGGTGTTATATGTGCATGCATGTTATTTACCTGGGTGCATTGCATTAAAAAAATACATCAACTGAGATGTCTTCCTTACAACGTTTCACATTGATGCTATTACAGTTTAAATGGTACAGAGTTTTGTT
>NW_022104236.1:5928-7012 GCF_000313985.2 Echinops telfairi
ATATAAAACTCTGTATGATACATGAGTTTCTGTGGATTTGTTTCTCTAAAGTATAACTAACACAGGGACCCTACAGGACTGAGTAGAATTGATCCCGTGTAATAATAATAATTGATAAATTATTAAGGGCAGGGAGGAAGGGGAAAAATGAGGAGCTGATACTAATAGCTCAAGTAAAAAGATAATATTTTGAGAATGATGATGGCAGCAAAGTACAAATGTGCTTGACACAATGGATGGATGCATGGATTGTGATAAGAATTTTATGAGCCCCCAATAAAATGATGTTAAAAAGAAAAAAATGAAAACAAAACAAAAATATAGGCCAGAATTGGGGGAAAAAATAGTTGATCCTGTGAATTTCTGAGACTACAGCTCTTTTTTAAAAATACTTTTTTTTTTTGGGGGGGGGCTTTCTTACATCTCTTATCACAATCCATACATCCCTCCAGTGTGTCAAGCACATTTGCACATATGCCGCCATCATCATTTTCAAAGCAATATTTTCCCACTTGAGCCCCTGATATCAGCTCCCCATTTCTTCCTCCTCCCTCACCTGCCCTCCCTCACGAACCCTTGATAAGTTATAGATTATTTTTTCCATATCTTACATTGTCCTCTGTCGCCCCTCACCCACTTTTCCATTATTCGTCCCCGTGGGAGCGCATTCTAGTTTGATCCTTCTGATCGATTCTGCCTTTCACCCTCCACCCTCCTCTTTACGGGAGCAGAAAGGATAAAACACAGAAATTGATACCTTCCACAGTGTTTTGGCTAGTTCTGTTAAATAGAGGTCTTAGTAGTGCTGAGATTTGATCTCTGTTTATTCATCTTAAAAACCATAGTTCAAATTTAAGCTCTATATTTATACCTTTAAGTGAAATTTAAAAACTCTTATATAGGCAACATGACTATAAATTTATTCATGATTAAAAAGCATTCTTTAATTCTTTTTTCAAAAATATAATTTCAGTTTCAACTATGTAAACCATGTACTCTTATCATTGTAACTGAAAGAGCTTGCATCTATCATTTTTACTCAACAGCATTCCACACTCCATTTACAGTTCACATGGAAGCCGTA
>NW_022104236.1:8485-9853 GCF_000313985.2 Echinops telfairi
AGCATGCTACATTGTGAAACTTCTGATTTTAAAAAATCCTGGATATTTTCTGGGAATTTTGCTGAATCCTTCTAAGTGCTGTGTGCGGTATAGACACTGGGTATAGACATACAGAATGCCCATCATAGGTTTGGCTGATCTCGGACAAATCTTTAGCATCAAGTATTTCTTGGTCTCCCCTTTCATTTTCTAGGTCAATTTCATATCTGGCCAAGGAATTCTAAAGGTCTTACATTTTCTCTTCTTGTGTCATTTCCAAGTATATGACAAAATGGATAGACTCTCTTTTATGCATCATGAGGAGTGAAGGGCAGTAGCCAGAAGAGGCAAAGGTACAAAGTAGATTTTGGTGGTGGTGCTAAGTTTGAGTATACATTCATGCTGAGGGTAAAGACAAAGAAGTGAGAGAAGGGATGGATGAGGAAGAATGAATAGGAGGGGAAATGACAATGTAGGATATCATGGGACAAGCAGAGAATGATGGTGAGAGAGAAGGGACAGAATGAATGAATGCAAATTTACAGAGACAAGTAAGAGAAGCATTTCTAACTTCAGGAAGAGGGTAAGGGGGTCTTGAGGAAACTGTTAGAATTGATCAACTGTGTGAATGAGAGAGGGTCTTATTAACCAGGCTTAGCCTAATTATGGGGAGATGTTTCAACGAGCTAGTGAATCACTGGTAGCACTCACTTGTCTATGCCAAGTAATTTGGAAGAGACCTACTTGGCCAACTGACTGGAAGAGATTCATTTTTGCACCCATTCCAAAGACGGATGAATCTGTAGAATGGGCAAGTTGTTTAACAACAGCATTGATATCACATGAAAGTAAATTTTTTAGATCATTCAACAAGAGCTACATTGACAGGGAGCTGCTAGAAATTCAGGCTGGATTCAGATGAGCTTGTGAAACAAGGGCTATTCTGGCTGACGTCAGATGGATCTTGGCTGAAAGCAGAGGATCACAGAAAGACATTTACTTGCATTTCATTGGCTATGCAAAGGTATTCACCTGTGTGGACCACAATAAGCTAAGGATAACATTAAGAACAATGGCAATTCCAGAACATTCTGTTGTGCCATCAGGAACCTGTGCATGGATCAAAAGGCAGTGGTGAGAACAGAACAAGTGTGTGAGGTCAGGTTGACTAGAGAAACAAATTCAGTGACACTCATCTATGTGTAAGAGAGACAGCTTTATATCAAGAGGTAATTATACATCAAACAAACATCCGAGCCCAGTCCAAAACAAGTTCATAAATCCAATACTCACCCATGAATCCCTCTTCAGACTCACAGAGCCACACGCATTGATGCGGAATGCACAGCGATCACAGACAGAGGGGTTCAGGGTTGTGTGGATCCAGTG
>NW_022104237.1:0-3575 GCF_000313985.2 Echinops telfairi
CCCTTGATAATTTATAAATTATTATTTTGTCATATCTTGCCCTGTCCAATGTCTCCCTTCACCCACTTTTCTGTTGTCCATCCCCCAGGGAGGAGGTCACATGTAGATCCTTGTAATTGATTCCCTCTTTCCAACCCACCCTACTTCTACGCTCTCAGTATCGCCACTCACACCACTGGTCCTGAAGGGATCATCCGCCCTGGATTCCCCGTGTTTCCAGTCCTAATTTCAGAAGTGATACTCCATGACGTTTTGTAATAGTCTATTAGTGAAAAGCAATGCACTAGGTCCAGTCCACATTCAAGGGGAGGGGATTACCCAACAACAGGAGGTGGGGATCCTTTAGGGTCATGTTAGGGTTGCTTATCTCAAGCATTTAGGAATCTCTCAGTGGCACAAACAATCAAGCACTCAGCTAGTATCAGAAAAATTGGCAGTTCAAATCCACACAGAAATGCCCCAAGAGACAGATCTGTGATCTGCTTCTGAAAGGTCAAAGGGTGAAAACCCTATGCAATGGTTCTACTCTACACACATGGGGTCACCATGAGTCAGAATTGACATGACAACAGCTAACAAACATCACCACTGCAGACACCTCACTCTGTTTAGAAGACAGGTAAAAAGATTTCTTTCAAGGTCAGCTAGTGGTTTTGTCAATCAATGAGTCCTATTTGTTGCATATCTTTTTCATTTATAAGGTATCCTCTCAATCAGGTATTCAAATAATAGAAAATGTGCTTGAATCTTTCCTAAATCATTTGCCCTATCTTCTCCTATTATAATGGATTAATCTTACATTTATTAACATGTGTTATATAACTCTATAATATAACTGTGGAGCACAGCTTTTGTCTGTTTTGGTTTTGTGATAGTTATAGGAGTTTTAGGGGATAAATAGAACATATTATGTGAGGATGTGGACCTCTTTTAGGCCATTTTCCTTTGGGGAAATCTTCATGAGTCTTTAAGTATCATTTTACATTACAGAAATTACATAGCACTTGAGAATATTAACTCTGAAATTTGGCAGTTTCAAGTTCAAATTCTAACTCAGATCTTTGAGCAAGTAAGCTAATTCCTCTCAATTTCAATGTGTTTGTCTATATTTGTCCTGCACTATAAGGTTATTGCAAGGATTAAATGAAGTCATGTATTTGAAAAACAGAGCATTGAGCCTCACACACAGTAGGCCCAGTGTTATTATATGATTTATTGGGATCTTAAAGTAGAATGGAAGTCAACCTGTCCCTTCTGTTCGAAGACTCTGGAATTCAGGGTTTTATTTGTTATTTACAACTCCTTATCTATAATATACCATTTCATTTATGTTCCACATTATACTGACTAAAAGAATTTGGACATGCTCAAATGTCTCCTGAGAATATTTCACCCTGTTTCTCACACCTGCTTTCTCTTGGGGCCTTTACAATTTTGACATATTTCTTCACAAAAGCCACAATTATAGATTTATGGCAACCCATTTTCAGGTAAATATGATGTATTAGAAGAATGCCTACCTCCACCAAGCTTAACAAGTGATTTATGTGCAATGACAGGCTAAAATGAGCTTGTTTCTGACACTGATATGAAACAGGTATTGGGAATTTTGTCCTTCCTGTTCTCTGACTCTGCTCACTTAAACAGTGATTTATTCTGATATACTGCTCAGTTTTATCTGACTTTGCTATTATTTTCTCATGAGCAGACATCACTCCAAGTTTTCTTAATGCTTTTTGTCCAGGGTAGCAAGTCAGGAAATCATTGGTCAAACTCACTTGCCTGTATTTTGATGAGGCCTTATTTATTCCCTACAGCAGTAACAGAACCAGTGTTTACATCCTCTGCTGAGTTTAGTTCAGCACCACTCTTATTTGTTACATCCCCTTCTTACCCCTTGCTTCTTCTGGTACCAGCCAGAATGAGCAGCAGGAGCCAAGGGCTCTTAACTGTGCTGTGCATTACTGGAAACTTTGTAGGGCAACAATGTTTATCTGCTCCTCTGAGTCCTTGTTAGTTGGATGCTTTTGCTAGCCCAGAGCCTAGGAAATAGGATGTGTTTTGATTGATCGCTTTGAGTTGTAGTACGTAATTGATGCCACTCATCCTCAGCAGCCAGTTACTGACACCCAAACAGTATAGTTTTGTATGACAAGAATAGTATCTTGTTAAAAGACAAGAAAACAGAATAGCACTGGGTTACAAGTATAAACAGTTATGCTTCCAAATAATCTTCCAAAACATCTAAACTAGGCCTTCACCCTGAAATCTGAGTACACGGTTAAATCTTTCTGGAGAGTTTAATTCAGTCAGTCTCTTCTCTTGTGCTGTAAGATTTCCATGTTAAGTGGAACCAAATAGGGAGATTGGGATGACAGATAACAGTAACAGATAACAGACAACAATAACTAATAACTAACCACATGCCAAGGAGTCCTGGTGACACTGTGTGTTAAGTGTTGGACTTCTAACCACAAAGTCAGTGGTTCAACACTGCCCCGTGCCCCAGCTGTTCTGTCAGAGAAAGATGAGTTAGCTGTCTGCTCCCATAAAGATTTACAGTCTTGGAAACCCTAAGGAGTACTTTTACTCTGTCCTATAGGGTCAGTACAAGTTAGAAGCACATCGGCCACAGTGGTTTGTAACCAAATGCCAGGTTTGGGGTCAAATACTTTACCTACTATTCATAGTTAGCTCAAACACTATTGATCAATAGGTATTACAATCTCCATATACAGCTGGGAAAATTAATGCCAAAGAAGGCTCCAGAATTATACATTGTTAATCTAGATTTTATTCTCAGCCTCGTATGAATATAAAGTTTTACACCTACTTCAAGAAACAGAAGAGCTCTATACTGGTCACCATCTTTGTGGCTCAGCTACCAATCAAAATAAATTGTAATAGTTAGAATCAACTGTAGCACTCTTATAAGTTTTAGCTAATGAAGTCATCGTAAAAATCTTTTGAGCTAAGTGTTATTAACCCACTAGTGTCAAGTTGATTGTGACTCATTGGCACCCTATAGGACAGAATAGATTTGCTCCATGGGGTTTCTTAGGTTATAAATGTATGTAGACGCAAGCTGCCTCATCTTTCACCTGTGGAGGGGCTGATGGGTTTGAACGTCTGATCTTTTGGTTAGCAGCCAAACACTTAACCTACTGGGCTATCAAGCCTTCTGGCATCTCCATTTAGTAGATCTAGAAACTTAGGGACAGATTGTTCCAAGTCTTAGAGCTTTTAAGTGGCAAAGTCAGAATCTGAAGCGAGGTTTTATGGCTCCACAGTTTCTATAAGATAAACCTTGACTCCTCTACTTACCAACACATATTTAATTAATTAATCAAGTTATCACCAAAGCCTTTCATAACAATTGTTATATAACAAACTACTGCAAAACTTGATGGATTAAAAAAATCTATTTAGTTTATGAGTTTCTGGACATTAATTCATAATGACCCAATTCAATCTTTCTGGAATCCTTGTGCCATCAACTGGGCTGACTGAGGCTGGGGATCTACTTCCAAGGTAACTTTTGCACATACATGTCTGGCGTCACCTCACTTCTTTGT
>NW_022104237.1:5468-6700 GCF_000313985.2 Echinops telfairi
CAAGGAGTTCAAGAAGGAATAAAATGATTTGCAACTGATTGTGGTAGCAATTGTATAATACTCTTTGATGAGATTGAACTATGGAATGCTAAGATGTCTGTATTAGCTCCCAATAAAATGAGTTTGAAATAATATTGTATAAACATTATATATAATATTATATATAAGCCTGTGAAATAAACATTGTATATAATATATATATAAGCCACAGAGAGACTCTTTGCCATTTGGACACGCAAAACACAGGGAAGTTTATCATCCTAGGCACACATCAACCTTCCCTGGGTGTGAGCATGTGGTCTGAGTGTAGGATAATCGATTGGAAAATTCTAACCACATGGATTTAGCCATTATTGTAAGAAAATCCTGCATTCTAAAAATCTGACTATGGCTAGGTAGTTTGAAGAGATCTGTTCTAGAGATGACCTTTCTGAAGATGTCAAGGAATTCCTTAAAGATTGCAGTATGTGAAATCATCCTTAGGAAAAAGGGAAATGAGATTTCAAAATTCCCATAGTTTCAAATCAGTGCACCTTGTATACATTCTTTAATAGGTACTCATTGTAGATCTGGTTTCCAAGAAATAGAATTTGAAACAGAGTTTTCTATGCAGGAGGGAATTTTCTTGGGATTAATAACTATAGGTGAATGACGGAAGCAAGGTTGTGCAGAGGAACCTTGAGTTGACTTGAGAGGTAATCATAACAATGACCCTAGTTAATACTATGGGCAACTGTGAATCTGGAGTGGTCACAAATTGTAGCAAGTGGGCCAGGTCTTGACAGAAATTCCTATTGACTAGTCATTGAATGCCAGGAGGAGAGTATGACCTTGTGTGCGGCAGCCCTCTTAGCAGAGAGTCATAGCTGAAGAGAGGTAACAGTTGCAGGCTGTCAGCTGCCAACACTCCCAAAGCTGAGAGAAGGGTCTTTTACCTTGAAGTATACAACAAAGTGTTTATAATCCCTGAAGCAAACATTCTTGTAACAATTAAGGACATGCAGGTAGTTAGAGCTGTTTATATCTTCTAAAAGAAAGAAAGAAAAAGTTGTTATTGAGCAGGTTCAGATCCCTGATGATTCCCTGTACGTCCTGTGCTCCTTAAGGTTTTCAATGGCCCATTTTTTTTCAGGAGTAGCTTGTCAGGCTTTTCTTCTGAGGCCCTACTGGGTAGATTTGAATGTCTCACCTTTCCGTTAGCAGCCATTAACTGTTTGCACCACCTAGATTCT
>NW_022104237.1:8305-9966 GCF_000313985.2 Echinops telfairi
TCAGCCCTCACCCACTTTTTTGTTTCCATCCCCCTGGGAGGGGCTTCTAGTTTGATCCTTGTGATTGATTCTCCCATTCTCCCCCCACCCTTCCCTAATCCTCCTGGTAGCTCTACTCCCATTGTGGGCGGTTAAGGGTTTATTTTTCCTGCTTTCCCTGTGTTGCAGGCTCTTATCTGCAGCAGTTTGCATGTTCTTATCTAATCTGATTTGTAAGGAAGAATTGAGGTCATGATAGTGGGGGGAAGGAAGCACCAAAGAACGAGGGGAAAGTTGTGTGTTTTTGCACTTATTTTCTATTCATTCACTCACTGCCATCGAGTCAGTGCCGACTCATAGTGACCCCCAGTGGGTTTCTGAGACTGTAACTCTTTCTGGGAGTAGAAAGCCCAGTATTTCTACCATGGAGCTTCTGGTCGTTTTGAACTGCCCATCATGTGGATCACAGCCTAACACATAATCACTACGTCACCAGGGCTCCTAACCCTGCAATTTGCCCAAACTCATGTGTTGAATCTTGCACATTCACATCACAGGAACTGAAGTGGAAAACTTTTCTATTTTCATATCCATTGATATATAATAAATCCCACACATCCCTATTAAGTTGAACCTGATTCATAGCAACCCCATATAAGGTTTGGGGAACAGACAGACTCATCTTTCTTCTGCAGAGTGGTTAGTGGATTTGAACTGCCTACCTTTTCATTAGAAGTACAACACTTATGTCACAGCATCACCAATACGAAAGCTGTCTCTCAAATGGTCCTTTTAATTTTTTTTAATAAGGAAAGGTTCCTTAGGCTATAAAAGGTCTATGAATATATTGTCAGAGACCTAGGAATATATTATGAAAATTTACTAATTTGATATTCAGAGTTTGATGATAATAAATCTAGCAAAGTCAACATAATCTAAATACCAGTGAACCAAATTCTGTCCTTGTGTTTCAGTTCCAGGATGGCTGTTTACTGTCATATTTGTGTCAAATAATAACAACGGAAAGGTTGGTGCTTCAATCCCATGCAACAGTGCCACAGGAAAAAAGCTCTGATGATCTGCTTCCATGAAGCGTACAGTCAAGCAAACCCTATGTCGCTCAGTTCTACTCTGTACCAATGGGTTTATAGTGACTAAGAATTGACTTGAATGTAAAGGTTTGTTGGTTTTTCTATTAATGCTTAATGTGAAAAAAAAAGAAGTGGGCAAATGACCAACACAAACACACTAAGTGTGAAGGTTTCACACTTAGTTTGAGCATGGGGATGCAGTAGCTGACACACTTGTCTACTCACTGAAAGGTGTCAAAGCCACCAGCTGTTCCATGGGGAGCGACATAGCCGTCTGCCTCTGTGACGTTTCATCGCCTTCAAAAACCAAAGGAGTTTCACTCTGCCGTAAGTTGAAGTTGACTCAAAGGTAATGAGTTTGGATTGGTTTCATGACAAATATTTGAAACAGTTTGCTGAACTCAAAAGAACCTTCTTTTGAGCAATGCTTATGAAAATAGAATCACCTTGCCCCAGAACCTTTGCAGGTATTGTCCCTTCTGCCTGGAACACTCATCATGCCCATTATATCAAAATGCTCATTTCTTCCCTGCAGATTTTTAATAAAAACTACCACATTCTCTGTGAGGAGTTTCCTTTTGTAACTATCCT
>NW_022104238.1:0-1048 GCF_000313985.2 Echinops telfairi
CTCCAGGCTTAAGCTAGATGACTGAAAAGGAGATCCCCAGAAATCTAAAAATACGGGGGAGATAGTGAAAGGTAGGATCTTAAATCTTGGGAAGCAAACTCCACAGTGTTGTTCGGGTTGCTTTTAAATGCTCAGGCTCATACTTTAACTGATCCTCGCCAGCACGCTGAAGGCTTTGACATTTAGACTAACAGAGACACCACTCTGCAGCTATTAGGTGAGCCACCGAGTCACACATATTTTACAAAATACAAATAGTAACGCAAAGGCCTTATGAAATCCCTATCAGTGAAATTTTAGCCTGAATTTCGCGAGATCACTTCCCTGCTGAAAGAAAAATACCAACATTTAAAACATGTTAAATAAAATAAAAATTAAAAATCTTACATTTTTATTTTTGCTGATGATATACACAATCATACATATTTTTACATATGTTCAATTTTTACATATGTTCAATGACATTAGCTGCACACTTCACAATGTGTAACCATTCTCCCTATCTTTAGCCCTCTTATTATATCACTACATATTAAGATTCACTTCCCCTTAACATTCTAATCTGTACTTTAGATTAATTGTTGTCAGTTTGAACTGATATAGATAATTAATTATGAGTTCAATGCTCAAGGCAAACATTTTTATTAATTGCATTAAAGTGGTGTTTAGTTCAATGATAGTTTCCTCCAATAGCTTTAGTTCAAGGTTTAAAGATTACTTCTAAGCAATAGATTCAGCCTTCCCCAGTGTCAATCAGTAAGTCTGGTTTCCACATGAATTTGAAGTTCTGTTCCGTGATCTTCTTCTTTTGATCAGGATCAATCCACTGATTTTTGATCAAAATGCTCAGTAATAGACGCTGGAGACCATTCACTGTGCTTGTGTGAGGGAAGGAGAGGTAGCACTTCACAGCTGTGTTTATGTTTGTCGTCCATTTTCTACTCTGAGTTCTGGGTCCTTTTTCTTTCTCTATTGTTCTAGGTGAATAGAGACTAATAGTTGCATATTGAGTAGCCTCTTGCAACTTTCTAAGACCCCATGTGCTTTC
>NW_022104238.1:8706-9903 GCF_000313985.2 Echinops telfairi
CCAAAGGTTTTGGTAAGTCGTATTCTCATTCTCATTGGTTTCTAGAAATTTCCTAATTTCATCTCTGATCTGGGCCAGTGCCTACTCCTTTTTTAATAGTTATTCATCCTCTAGTTGTTTGTCCTAGTATTCGTCATTGTCCTTTTGTTGATTTCCAGCCTTATTGCATAGTGGTCAGATAGAGAGGTCTGTATGATCTCAGTGTGCTTGAATTTACACAGCTTTGACTTGTGGCTCAGCATGTGGTCTATCTTCGAATAGTGCCATGTGGGCTTGAAAAGAATGTGAATTTTCTTGCATTTGGGTGGAGAGCTCTGAAAATACCTATCAGGTCAAGTCATCTAATTGTAATGTTTAGATCTGTACCCTCCTTGTAAAGTTTCTTTCCATGTGATCTATCTTTCTCAGAGAGTGGTATATTAAGCTCACCTGTGAAAATTGAGCCTAAGATTTCTTTTTTCATCTTTTGGACTGATGAATATCATGGGTGTCCCGTTGGGTGTATATATATTTATTATGCTCACTGGTTCTTGATCTACTGTTCCCTTGAGCGTTATATAGTACCCTCCCTATCTCTTCTTATGGCTTGCACCTGAAGATCAATTTTATCCGAGATTAGGATTGCAACCCCTCGTTTGTTTTTTTAATTTCTATTTGCTTGGTATATTTTCCTCTAGCCTTTGGTTCTAAGGCTATCTTTTCTGTAATCTTGAGCTGTGTTTCCTGAAGGCAGCAGGTTGAGGACTTGTTTTCTAAGCCAGTCTGCTTTTATGCCTGAGTTCAGTCCACTGATATTCAGGGTTATTACATCCACCTGTGGACTCTGATGTTATCTTGTACTTTTGTGTTCAGTGTTTTCCTTCCTCCCTTTCTTATCCGCGGATTGTGCGTGTATGTGTGTGTGTGTTTCATTCTTACCTTCTTTTAACCATTGAGCCAATGCTATCTTGTGGATTGTTTTATTTTTGCTGACCTCTGGGTGGAGTTGTTCTATATGGTGGTCTCTTATTTGTTCTTGCTGAGTGTTGTTCTTCTGCCCATACTTGGTAGGTAATGATCTTTATAGATCTGTGTTTCTTTTAACATATTCCTTGAGTTTTTCCTTGTCCTGGAAGACTATTACTTCTCCATCAATATTGATAGATTATTTGGCTGGATAGAGTACTCTTGGATTTGCATTATTTTTCATTCAATTTT
>NW_022104239.1:0-1105 GCF_000313985.2 Echinops telfairi
ACATATCCTAGCTAGGGGGTGTCCAAAGATCGCTAGAATGTGAGGCCAATCTTGGATCAGCATTAAACTTTTGACAAGGGAACAAATTTCAACGGATGTAGCTAGCTGTAGCGCTTGCAACTTCATAGCCACAGCTGCCCAATGCCATGTGAAGTAACAACTGGTCTTTACACCCCCCTTCAGTTTTCATGTTATGTGATGTATTTAAACTTATTTAAATAAAAATTGTTTGCAGGAAAAAAAAATCTTACTAGTGGTAGTAAACTCAAAGTCTATTGTAATGTTTACATTAATACTTGGATTAAGTAACAGGTATAAATGCACTTAGCAAAAAACCTGGCACAGAATAAAATCATCACTCTCACATACAGGGATAGCTTCCAATGGTACGTACCATATATATATATATATATATATAAAAGCTACCATATACAAAAAATTCGCCAGTTTTACTTTAAGCCCCTCCCTCCACCTCCGTCCACCACCAACAGTTGCCACCAGTGCCTACTCCTGGAGAGCCTCTGGGTATCATGGGCTCTCTAGTGTTCAGCGGCTGATTTTTCAGAAGTAGATCACCAGAACTTTGTTCTGAGCTTCTTTGGGGTAGATTCAAACCATCAACCTTTTGTTTCGTAATCAAATGCATTACCCATTTGCATCACCCAGCAACACCAGTATCACTTTATCTACTCCTCAAAAATGATACAATTTTATAATAATGCATGAGTTGATGCAAGTTAGTTTCCTAGAAGATTTGAAAGATTTATAACACACTCATTGCATATGGCTGAGTTTAGGCATATGCAGATTGTTGCCTTTGAGCAACACATACCTTTTCACTTCAGAATAAAAACACTGAAGAGTAAATCTTGAAGTGTAGTATGGGTTTTACTCCATTTTAACCATAATCTCATTTTTGCATGGAGCTAGCAAAGTAAGTGAGTTTTACAGTGTGGTATACATTGAGAATCTCAATGGCAGCATTTTACAAATTCAGAGCCAAGTGGCTGGCCAAGCAATCAGGAAAGAAAAGGAATCAACAGAGTTTCTCTCACTGAGCAGTACAGACAGAGGAGACCATGCAGGGGCTCACACATCTTCTCTC
>NW_022104239.1:2781-4344 GCF_000313985.2 Echinops telfairi
AACTCACCCATTATTAGGTTGCTAGGCTGAAAATCTTTACAAGAACAGACTTCCACTTCATTGCCCTATAGAGCAGCTATGGACTACCAACCTTTCAACTAGTAGCTGAGCACTTAACCATTGTGCCACAAGGTTTGTTTTGTTTGTATGGTTCATACTCAAGTCTTTCAGTGATACACACACAACAAATAAAACTCAGCCATGTTGCACTCTACTATAAAACCTTAATGGGCTGCATTTTTATAGAAACCATTTCAGGCACTAACAATTCTTAAAAATATTCATAGTATTTTGCTTCTAGAAGACTATAAAAAGAAGAAATGTCTAGTCTATTTTAAAATAGTTTAACTTTAAGGCAAAACAACTGCATACAATTATAAAGACACGGAGAGAAGACGATTGTAATATAATTTATGTCATAAAATATTAAAAAAGGTTAATACATACTATCTATTTATTTGATCACCAATTACTTCTGAACACTGCCTATTTGCAAAGCCTGTTGCTGTTATTGTTACCTGCTGTAGGTTGTTTCAACTCATGGCAACCTTCTGCAGGAAGAATGAACACTGCGCGAGCCTGAGCCATGCTCACAGTCATTTCTGGCTGACCCAGATATGCTGTTACAGTCACTGTGTCACTTCCTCTAGTTGAAAATCTTCCTCTTTCGTTGACCCTCTATTTGGCCAAGCATGATGTCCTTCTCTCCGCAGGCTGCTAGCATGTTCAAACTGTGTGAAACGCAGGCTCAGCATCCTTGCTTCGAAGGAGGATTCTGGCTGCACTTCTTCCAAGACAGGTTTGTTTTTCTTCTGCAACACCCGCTGCCACCATGACCACCTGCAATACAAACAAAAAATCAAACCCACTGACATTGAGGCGATGCCACCTCATAGGGATCCGATAGAACACTGTAAAACTGTTCCCTGGCTTTTTCAAAATTGTACAGCTGTACAGGAAGAGCAGCCTGCCTTTTCTTTCTCCCTTAGAGGGGTTGGTAGATTTGAGTAGCTGACCTTGTGGTTAGCAGTCCAACAGCTAACCCAGTATACGAAAAAGTCTCCTTACATATATATAGATATATAGAGAGAGATTTATTTCAAGGAAATGGCTCACATCGTTACAGAGACTGGCAAGTCCCACATCTGTGGGTCAAGTATCAGGTTACCAGACCTGACTGACAAGGTTACAGGAGTTGACAGACTGAAAATTAGCAGGTCAGATGGCAGGCTGCGAGCTTGATTCCCATGAATAAGAGGACCAAGAATAATGATTGGGAGGCAGGATGCAGGATCAGCAGTGTGAGCCTTGCCAGAAAACCCAGCGACTCACACACTGGACTCTAGGCCTTTGAGAAAACTAATGGACTGTCCATATTTATTAAACAGTTTTATTGGCACATCAACCACATATCCTACAATTCAATAGTTCAATCATATCAAGAATAATTATACAATCTTTACCACAATAAATTTTAGGACATTGTCTTCTTTCTTGAACTCATTGTTATTAACTCCCCATTTCCCCCCAACTTCCCATGCCATAACCTGAAGAAAGCATTAA
>NW_022104239.1:6006-7111 GCF_000313985.2 Echinops telfairi
TGTTGAAAGGATCAGGTTTCAGGCATCAGACAACTCAAAACAATCATAGCAATGTGAACAAGGAGGGACAGAGTGGAGACGCAAAGCCATCTGTAGACAATTGAACCTCTCCTCACAGAAGGGTCACAAAGAAGGGACGAGCCAGCCAGGGTGCAGTAGGGCACCAACAAAACATACAATATTCCTCTAGCTCTTTAATGCTTCCTCCCCCCACTATCATGACCATAGTTCTACCTTCTGAATCCAGCTAGCCCAGAGCTTATACACTGGAACAGATAAGAGCTCTTGACACAGGGAATCCAGGACAGATAAACCCCTCAGGAACAATAATGGGAGTGAGGAGTTATACCATGAGGGTAAGGATACTGTGGGGGAGAAAGGGAGAACCAATCACAATGATCGATATATAACCACCCCACCCCCACCCAGGGTGACGAACAACAGAAACATAGGTGAAGGGAGACAGTGGATGGTGTAAGATATAAAAATAATAATAATTTATCAAGGGTTCATGAGGGTTGGGGGGTTGGGGAAGGAGGAAAAATGAGGAGTTGATACCAAAGGCTCAAGTAGAAAGAAAATGTTTTGAAAATGATGATGGCAACATATGTACAGATGTGCTTGACACAATGGATGTAAGGAGTGTTATAAGAGCTGTAAGAGCCACCAATAAAATGATTTTTTTAAAGAAAAAGAAATTAAGATAAAAATAAATGCTGCTACCATATTTAAGGGGGGGGGAGTTGAGGACCTCCCCCCCTCTCCCCCCATGTACACAGGGGAAGTAAAAAAGTATTGCTACTAATTCAGCCAGGTATACACAGGCTTATCCAAGCAAGACATATACAAAAATGTGTGTGCCTTCCGTGAATGGCTAGAGAGACATGGTCTCTCAATAGTACACTTGTCTTGGTATCATTGGGACACCTTCAAATAGGGGGTGGACCCCTACAGTGCAATGGGGAAAAAAGGATTTTGAGATCAGAGCTAATATCCAAATCTAGTAAAATAGACAACTTCTTAACTTATTGTTTTATAACAAATTTATAAGAATGCTACCTCCCATGAAACAACAGTTTGTTTGTTTGTTTTAATCTATTTATTG
>NW_022104239.1:8448-9866 GCF_000313985.2 Echinops telfairi
AAATACCTTAAGTAGAAAGAGAATGGTCAAGTTGTTAGTTACTCTCGAGGCAGCTCTGGCTCCTAGCAACCCCGCATACAACAGAAGGAAACAGCCCGTCCTGTGCCGGCTTCACAACTGTTGATAATGACTGTGCCCGTTGTCATAGCCACTGCATCCACCCATCTTTTTGACCCTCTACTTTAATCAGCATGCTATCCTTTTCCAAGAACTGGCCCCTTCTAATAACATGTCCAAAGCATGTGAGATGAGGTCTTGCCATCCTCACTTCTGCCTATACTTCCTCTGAAACAGATTTTTTTGGTTCTTATGGGAGTTCAGTATTCTTCTCAAACACTCTAAGTCAAAAGCATCAATCTTCAGGTCTTCCTTATTCATATATCCAACTTTGATATGCATGAGGCAATTGAAAATACCATGGATTGGATCAGATGTACCTTAGTCCTCAGAGTGATAATATTTACTCTTCAACACTTCAGAGAGTTCTTGTGTGGCAGATGTTCCCAATGGGCTACATTGTTTGATTTCATGACTGCTAGTTCTATGAATCTTAATTTTATATCCAAGTAAAAGGAAATCCTGGACAAATTCAATATTTTCTCCATTTATAATGATGCTGCCTATTGGCTCAATCATGAGAATTTGTGTTTTCTTTGCAGAGCCCTGGTGCCATAGGGGATTAGCATTGGCTGCTAATGTCAAGGTCAGCAGCTGGACTCCACCAGGGGTTCCATAGAAGAAATGTGGGGCTTTCTGCTTCCTGAAGATTTACAGATTCAAAAACCCAAAGGTGCAGTTCCACACTAACTTATAGGGTGCTATTAGTTGGATAAACTCAATGGCAGTGGATTTTGTCTTTTGACAGATTTATTGGCACATCATCCACATATCATACAATTCAGTAGGTCAGTCATATCAAAAAGAGTTATATTACCATGATCAATTTTAGAACATTTTCTTCCTCTTTGTACTCCCTGTTATACATATAATGATCTTTTTCAATTGTAGCAAAAATATACAAAACAAAGCATTCTCCCATTCAACAACTTCTACATGTATAATTCAGTGCCACTGATTATACCCTTTGTGTTGTACAACCATTATTGTAACATCAATAATTTATCCAATGTCATAGTTTAAAGTACTGTTCATATGAAAAGTTTCTATGAGTATAGTCCAACTGTGAGCTACAATCCATGAGTTGTTGCTTTGTACAGATTGATTTCTTAATGGATTTAGCTCTGTTTACATAGAGCATGGGGTTGGTGCTAAGGGAGAATTTCCTGTATCATTTCTTACCCTTGACTTTCAGATTAAACCTCCATATTAATGCAAGATGAGCATTGAGGTACTAAATATATGGTAGTTCTGGGTCCCTTTTCATTGGACACCCACTAAGTCAGGGATCCCACCCAAGG
>NW_022104240.1:0-1059 GCF_000313985.2 Echinops telfairi
TTGCTTCTGTTTTCTAGAATTATGTCAAAATTTTAGATTTTTTTGTTTCTATATTTTTATTTTGTAATAATTTTAAACTTACAGAAGAGTTCCACAGATACTACAGGGGTTTTCCTTCACCTCCTATTGACATCTTCTGTAAACATGGCCCAAATACCAAAACTAAGAAATTCACATGGGTGCCCAACTACTAACTACATTACAGGCTTTATTAGGATTTCACCTGGTTTACATTGACTATGCATCTTACATCAACATATAATCTAGGCACTACATACACTCATCACATACCCTTAGTCTCTGCCAGAATGTGACTGTGACTCCGTCCTCCCTTGTTTATCATAACCTTGACACATGTGGTCAATTGTTTTGCAGACTGTCACACAGATTTCCATCTGCCGTTTTCTCATGCTCGGGCCCACGTTTAAAGATGATCCACAGGATGAAGAACTTTTCTCATGGCATCTTTTCAGTTGTCTAATTATTGATGATGTGCTCAAGTTCTCCTATTCCCTGCAGGAGATCCGGGTTTAATACCCAGTTGAACAATCTCCACCACTCCTATGTCAGTGAAGGACGATATGTTGCCAGGATACCTTCAGCAGAGCTTCCAAACTAAGATAGATTAGGAAAAAAGGTCTGACAATCAACTTCTGAAGAACCAGCCAATGAAAACACTATGGGCTGTGACATCCTCTTCTGTTACGAATGGAGTTATCATGAATCAGGACAGATTACACAGCAGCTACCCAAAACAACACATTTTGATAACTTGCTTGAGGTAGTGTTTCTCAGGATTCTCCATTGTCAAGTCACTACGTTTCCAGTCTCGTGCTCTATTTTTTTGTGTGCAAGTGGGTCCCTGTATCAGTCTGGGTACTTTAGAGAAACAAATCCACAGAAACTCATGTGTAAGTGAGAGTTTTAGAATAAAGGGTAAGTGCACATCAAGAAAACATCCCAACCCAGTGCTGCCCAATCCCACAAGTCCAACATTAACCCATATGTCTGACAGCAATCCACAAAGTCCTCCTCCATCTCACAAAACACACACTATGA
>NW_022104240.1:1999-3685 GCF_000313985.2 Echinops telfairi
ATCGATATGGCTATGTAACTAATTTGACAATCAAAATAAATATGTGTTTATAGAGACACATTATTACTGAAGTGGTCTACTTTTTCATCTAATACACCTCTTTGAGAACACACTAACGTTGCTCATTTTGTTTTTCCTGTAACTTCTTTGTCAGAGAAGGGGAAATCTGGTTCTCATTTATGACAAGATTTGTTTAAACCTTGCATTACACATATAAGTCAGCTCAGAATTTTTAACCTGTATCCCAGTGAAAAATAAATTTACCAGCTTGATTATGTTGTTTATACACTGATTATCTTAGTCAACCTTCCTAATGCCATGCGACCCTTTAATATAGTTCCTCGTGTCACGGTGACCTCCCAACCATAACATTATCTTCATTGCTACTTCATAACTGCCATTTTGCTACTGTTATGAATTGGGTGACCCTGTGAAGGGTTGTTTGACCCCCAAGTGGGTCACAACCCACAGGTTGAGAACCGCTGAGCAGCTTTCAAGAAAACATTGATTTACACCAGTATTTGACTTAATTTCTTCCCTGTATCTAACAGTGTTGATGTCAGATGTTCGTAATACATTTACATTCTTGTTCTTGTTTTCTATATTACATCATGGATTTCTCTTTCATCCTTACAGACATTTTCCTTGTATGGATTTTTCTTGAAATTTAATTTACGTATAGCAGATTATATTGAAAAATGTATAGATTGTCAAGAGTACAGACCAGTGATATTTTACGAGATAAACATACCTATGTGATTTCTACTAAATCCAAGATATAAAACATCATTGGCATAAAAGAAGCCCTCCTATTAGATAGTATGTAGTCAAGAGTGATGTCTGTTTTGACTTCTAAGAGGATGAGTTAATTTAGTCTGTTTGTGAACAGTCTATAAGTGTTTTTTCTATACATTTAATATTATGCTTGAAATCTATTCATGGTATGATATGTAGGAGTGATTCATTCTTTTTAATAGCTCTATTGCATTTTTAATCATGTTCATTGAGATGTAATTTCTATGCAACTTATACATAAAGCTTGCATATTTTCAAATGCATGCTAACACAAGTCAAGTTGGTCTAGGCTGAATTGCATACCACAAAAATGTGTGTTGTGAATACTCACCCCTCAACCTGTGATTATCATCCCATTTGGAATTGGATTTTCTTGGTTTTGTTAATGAGACAGTACTAGTACTTGCTATTTTTGTGTCAATTTCTTTTGAAACATAAACAGAGAAGATTAATCAAAAAAACAGAGATGGTAGAAGAGAGATGCCCTAACATATCTAGACAACCAAGAAGCCAAGGAAAAGGGCTTGAAAAGACAAGAGAGAGCATTCCTGGAAACCCAGTGTCCTTATTTGAGAATTCTAACAATTGATGCCTCTGAATTATGGTACTAGTGAAGAATATTGAATCTGCCATGCATTGTCCGAAGAATGAACATGTCTGTCTTGAAAAGGGTATAACCAAGATGTTTCTGAGAAGCAAGAATGGCAAGACATTGGGGCCGGTCCCTCAGACCTCTCCACTGGTACCCTACTCCATGCTGGCATGCTGCATTCACATCTTGGAGCACTGGGTTGAAGTCTGGTCCCTATTTCCCTGTGGAGATATAAACAACACCCTCCCCTTGGGTGGATTAGTGCCCTGTGCCCCCGATACCCATTTCTTTTCTCTTTC
>NW_022104240.1:5147-7224 GCF_000313985.2 Echinops telfairi
ATTTTACTATTCTGTATGGACCAAGTTATTAATCTATGAAAGTTCAAGGCTCTTTTACTTGTTTACACTTTTATACATTCATTACTTTAAATGTCTTATTTCTTTAAGAGTATCTTTCTTATTTTTCTAATCACACATTGGCTATCAAGTTGGGTAATATTAGTTCATCCTTTCTAACTCAGCTCTGTCATTGTTTTCTGTACTTATGGCTGCCATATATTCCCCCAAATACCATATGTTCAACTCTGCACTAGTGCTCATCATAATATTTTTGATAATTTGAATTATATTTAATAAGTGAGGACAAATATTACTTACTTTTTAGCATGATCAGTCCATCACTTGTGTGTCATGCTGTGTGTGACTTGATGCTACTGGACACTAGAAATTATACCAGTGGTATTTAAAATTCCCACAGAATCACCCATGATGGACACATTTCAATAGATATTCTAAATTAAGACATACAAGGGATAAGGCTCTGCATATCTGTTTGCAGAAAAAAGAATGCCCAGAGAAAATCTTATGTATAGTAGAAGAACATTGTCTGAGATTGTGTCAGAAGGGGAGCCCCTCAAGGTTAAGTGACTCAATACGACCAGGAAAGAAGCTGCCTCCTCAAATTAGAGTTGCTCTTAATGATTTGGATGGAATAAAAGTTTCAAGACCTTTATTTGTTGATGTGGCATGACTGAAAATTAAAACAAACCATTTCAGGCATTCATTGATCATCAGAATGTGGAATAAAAAATAATAATTATCACAATGTGGAGTATATGAATATGAATCTAAGAAAATTGTCAATAATAAAATGAAATGCATTAAAATCATGATCGTAGGCATTACTGGACTGAACTGATCTGATACTAGCTATTTTAGATCAGACCATCACATGATCTACTATGCTGAAAATGACAAACTGAAGAGAAATACTGTCACATTCATAGTCAAAAAGGACATTTCAAGATCTCTCTAGAAGCACAGCACTGACAGCTTTGTAAAATCCACACACCTACAAGGGAAACCAATTAATTTACCTGTTCAAATTTACATGATGATCACACATATTTAATATTAAAATATGAAGTTTTTTTTACCAATACCTGTGATCTAAAATCACTCACACAAGTGATAAAAGTACACTGATAATTATCAGTTGTAAATAAAGACTGGTGGAAATGTGGACTGGTGATAGAAAAAAAAGCTAGATAGAGAATAGATTATAAGACATTAATGTGTATGACCAATGATTTCTCTATTACAAATAATTTTTGCAACAATATAAATAGGAATTATGTGTGAGAACCTGCCAGATGAAAAAACTGGACTCAAATTGACAGCACATATAAAAAGAAACCAGGGAGAAGCTCAGTATTGCCAGTCAGAAGAAAGTCAGGGGTTGACTGCAGAGCAGACTGTCTATTACTCATGTTAAAGTTGAAGAAAATTAAAATAACTATGACATTGAATACAGTGTTCCTCAAGAACAGGTTTGAAACCCTGAACCCTAAATGAGATAATGCCAGAAATAAAATGTGGGATAGCATCAAAGAACCATACATGAAGAAATAAATCACAGTATTAAAATTCCAGGACAAAATGAATAGACTTGCTTGAATGTAACTATATATAGACCCAGAAAGGAGCCCTGGTGATATAATGGTTAAACATTGGGCTGAGATCTGTATGGTTGGCACTGTGAAATTACCTTACAAGAGACACTGGGCTTTCTACTCCCACAACAGTTACAATCTCGGAAACCCATAAGGAATTTGCTATGAATCAGCATTGACTCGATATCTATGAGTGAGAGCGAGAGACTCCGAAAATGTACAGTGCTAAAGCACTTGGAAGAAATGATGAAGTAAAAGGGCAGAATGGAAAACTTGAAACAGCTTGGAGCTGAAGCAGAGAACAAACCATTTCCAGAAACTGGTAGAAGAACAGACCAGTACTGGTGACAGCAGAATTTTACACGCACCCAGCTTCCGTTGTCAGCATTTTGACCTTACCACTAGCAGTGCAGAAAGATGTGGCCTGGAAATGCCACAATCCGGGGCTGCAGGCAAGGTTTCCA
>NW_022104240.1:8692-9846 GCF_000313985.2 Echinops telfairi
AACCAATATCTCTCATTGACATAATGCAAAATTTCTCAACAAATTTTAAGTCAATACAATCCATCATCCATCTATGTATGTTTGTATTTATCTATCACACTGACCTATAGGATAGGGGAGAACTGCTTGTGTTTTTCCAAGACTGTACCTCTTTAACAGAAGCTGAAGCCCTCATGTTTCTCTTGCAACCTGGCTGGTGATTTCAAATACAAACATATACAAATAAAAACACACAATAAGCATAAAGGAAATATATTAATGTCCAGAGAACGATACACAGATTTAGAACCGGGAACGACTCATTTAAATTCCCACAGGCTGATGGTTGCAGTGGTGTATACTTCCAAGTTCAGCAGGTCAGACATGTTACTGAAGAGACAAAGGAATCTAAGGTTGCCAGGTCAGATAGTAGGCCAGTTTTGGCTCTCAGGATCTGCACGCAATATAGAATGTATTGACTCAACTGCAAAGTGTTGAGAGCAAAAATATCAATTGAGTTTTTCCACAGTGTCCACTTACATAGAAAGAAAGGCACACTCCCTAGAAAGTTCCATTCACTTGCATCAGGGTTGTGATCTGTAGGGTGTATAGGATGCGTAATGTGGCTGTATTACACCTTAATTTTCTTTCAACGGATGGATAAATCATGGAAGATCTCTTATGAAGTTGATGACATTTTGTTGAGTCATATAATGGGATTAGGAATCCTGTTGGTGTAGTGGTTCCTAGTTGGGCTTTGGTCTACATGATCCTCCATTCAAAAACCACCAGCAGCTCCAAGGGAAAAAAGACCAGGCAGTCTGCTTACATAAAGATTTACAGTCTCAGAAACCCATGAGGTGTCACTCTGAGTCAGCATTAACTCAATGGCAGTGATTTTGTTTGTTTGTTTACTTGTTTTCTGGTTTTATCATGGGGTAGTAGGTTTCAACTCCCAACTCCCAGAATCTTGGACCAATGAAGTTGACACAAAACCTAACGATCACAATGTTGTGTCTGAAGTATTAGCAAGAGTAATCAGACAACAAAGGGAAAGTAAGGGACCCCAAATTAGCAAAGAAGAAATACAACTCTCTCTGGGCAGATGATATGTTTTTACACATAGAAAATCCTAAATATTCAGCAAGAAAATTGTTAGAATTAGTTTAAAAATA
>NW_022104241.1:0-1018 GCF_000313985.2 Echinops telfairi
ATGTTTTTTTTGATGCACACTTAAGCTTTATATACAATTCTCTTATATAAGAGTTTCTGTGGATTTGTTTCTCTAAAGTACCTAGACTAATACACTTCAGTAGGTCAGGGAGGAGGAAGGCTGCTAATTGCCTCGTGCCCTTGTGCAGTTTAAGCTCTCAGTTCCAGCAGGTCTCACAGAACTGATGAGGAGGAGCCAAAGACACTCCCCTCCCACTTTCCAAGATCTGCGCCAGCTGTTTATTGGGCTCTCTCAGGAGAGACCTGCTCTTCCTCCCCACCAGCCTGCACACTTCAGCTCTCCTCGTTTTAACTATTAGGACTAATGACCTTCTGGAAAGAGCCACAGCGATCTGATCTACTGTTATTAGGCAAAAACACGGCAGAGTTTAAAGAATGTCTGGTCTCTGGGATTGTTTAAGCCCATATCGTCTTAATTTACCCATTTTTATTCAGTTAATCTTTTGGAATTAGCCTGCATATATCTATTTTCTTCTTTTCTGACTCATCATCGGCTCCCCTCCTAATCGTCACCACTTACCTTTTACCATTCCTACTCATGGACAGGCCTGTCCTAGTTCTGCATCAATAGAAGAGAGGAAATCCTAGTTTACACAGGGGTTTAAACCTTTCCCCCCAGCCCCTCCAAACCCACACTCCATACGAGGCTACTGCATAGAATGGCTGGGAATTAACCAGGGTATTATGATTTATTTTAACTCTTCCAGGTGGATTCGAAGAGCAGCCAGTCTGAAATCCCCGAGTTCAACTCTTTCACGTGGTGATCTCTTTTTTTGCTATTCGTCTGATCCTATGCAATGCTTCTCACTCTTTAGTGCACAGCTGGTTGTACTAAGTTCTACATTGTGTGCAGTCTGCCATTCTTCTGTTGTCAGTGAAACTACACGTATATTTTGATCACATGAGACAACACACTTCTGAAGGAGCTGTGACATCCTACTGGGCCATTTAAAAAGTCTATCACCACCTCATCTCCTCAAGGGTTACTGAACATGGAC
>NW_022104241.1:2679-3815 GCF_000313985.2 Echinops telfairi
GGGAAAATGAGGAGCTGATACCAAGGGCTCAAGTAGAAAGCAAATGTTTTGAGAATGACGATGGCAACAAATGTACAAATGTGCTTGACACAATGGATGTATGTATGACTTGTGATAGGAGTTGTATGAGCCCCCAATAAAATGGTTTAACAAAAAAAGAGAGACTCGGCTCGATTCCATTCTATTGAGTTGTTATGAATCAGAACCCATGTCCGTGAACTGAATGACATTTTCAGGAGGAGGGTTTTGGTTGTGTTCTGACTCACAGTGACATTGTACAACAAAGTCAAATGGCCCCAGAGGGGTTTCTAAACTGTAACAGTCATGGGAAGAGGTTTCCAGGTCTTTTCTCAGTGCAGCTCCTAGATGGGTTAAAAGCATTGACCTTAGATTCGAGACAACAACCAAGCCTGTAACCCTTGTGCCACCTGGACTGCTTGGAGCTGGAAGAGGGGCTACAGAAACCTCCCTCGGGTGATTAGAATGCATGGTTCGGGTTGAGAACATCATTAGAAAAATCATTATAAACAGGTATTTTTACAACAAACTGCATTTAGACATTCAACAGGTTCAGAAATAAATGTTAAATGCTCAAAGAAACAGCACGATTTCCCCTTTGTTATGTGGTCAATCCCAAGGCTCTCGATTCTCCTTCTTTTTAGTATAGTGGTTATATGGAGGGCTGGCTCCGCAAGGTCAACAGTTCAAAACCACCAGCCGCACCACAGGAGAAATATGGGGCTTTCTACTTCCATAAAGATTTACAGTCTCCAAACCCACAGGAGCAGTTCGACCTGTCCTGTAGGGTCATTATGAGTTACTTCGACTTGATGGCAGAGAGCGAGAAAGTGGTAAAGACAATTAAAAAACGATTCCACTCAGAAATGTTTGTGGTATAATAGTCATAATGAGTTGGGCCCATTAACTGCAGTGCATATTTATCATATAGTTTTTATTTGATTAACAGTGGTCATTGAGTGTCTCCTGGGTAGCTAACTGCAGGGTCAGCAGTTCAGATTCGGCTTTAATCAGTACAACTCACATGCACTTTAAGATTGGCCCTGAGGATAAAATATGCTCAGCAATTTATTTCTCCTAGGCTCATTTTCTACATTATCTGTCTTTTTAAAAAAGTG
>NW_022104241.1:5416-6877 GCF_000313985.2 Echinops telfairi
CTCCTTACAGCTCATTGGCTGATCACATAAGATAACATTTGGGGACATGATTAGATCATTTTATAATTGCCAAATAGCATCATTATATGACAGCTCCACCACCAACAAGTACGGCCCAGTCAAGTTAACACCCATTTGAGGGAAGGCACAATTCAATCCGTAACAACAGAGCAGTATTTCAGCACAAATATACAGGAGGTGATTAAATGCATATGTGAACTCACAGATGAAGAAGCGCACAGCCATCAGGATTGGAAGAGGGCGTATTACCTTCAAATACAGGTGACACAAACTTGCTTGGAAGGAGGACTTGAAGCCTTACTGATGAAGATGAACCTCTGCAGCCGTCAGCGTGGATTGTAAATGTAAAGAAAACCAGAAACCGCACAATTGGACAAAAAGACAACATCATGACAAGCGGACAAAAGATTGTCCAGGATTTCATCTAGGTTGGAGCCACAGTCAGTACTCAGGGAAACAGCCGCGAAGAAGATAAGTGATGCATTGTATGCAGAAACCCCTCTTTACAGGAGAGAAGCGAAGGAACACCACGTGTGCCTGAACCAAACCACGGTAATTTCAGTTGCCTCTATCCATAGACAAGTTGGACATTGGATAAAGAAGGAAAATTGAAGAAGAAATCCAGGGAAATTATGATGAAGGAGAATAATGAAAGCCATCATTGACCAAAAAACACACTAATCTGTCTTGGAAGAAGTACATCCAGAAGGTCCCTTAGAAGCAAAGACTTCATCTCAAGTGCTTTGGGCATGTTATCAGGGAGACCAGTTCCTAGAAAGAGACATCCCACGTGGCACAGTAGAAAGTCAGCAACAACAGCGGAGGACCTTGATGAATTGGCCCCATGACTGCAACAACAGACATAGCAACACTTGTGAGTTTGAAGCAGGACAGGATTATCTTGTTCTGTTCCATATAAGGTCACTAAGAGCTAGACCTTACTCCATGACACCTAATAATTCAGTCCATCCCAATAATCATGGCCAATAAGATCACCAAATCACTCATCTTGGTGTAATTTGGCTTCCAAAATGTCTCTCCTGAGGAGGAACACTAAACAAACCCACTGCCATTGAGTCAGTTGTGTCTCATAGCTGCCCCCGTGGGTTTCTGAGCCAGTCAGAGCGCAACGAGAAAGCCATGTGCTTCTCCCCCGCAGAAGCTGGTCCTTTCAACTGCTTGATGTTTCACCCTCGCTGCTAGCACCCAGTGTGTCACCCACGCGTCACCAGGGCTCCTTCTGATGAAAAAGATTGTACCAATTGGAGAATACAAGTGTCTCATCTACTTGGTAGACATGTTTTCAAGGAAATTAAAAGAGTAATCATTTTGAGGAAGCCTGGTACTGGGTTATTATACTATAGGGAATATTACCAATCAAAATTCATAAGGCTACAAAAATGAGAATCAGTCTTAAAATTTGGTGACCACATTTGCGTA
>NW_022104241.1:8811-9846 GCF_000313985.2 Echinops telfairi
ACAATCATATTTTTGGGAGGTGCCTTTTTGTCTTCTGTAGCACAGGTCTTTTAAATTATGCTTGGTAGTGTGTTGGGGTGTTGAAGTTTGACCCTATTTTTTTCACTGATGGTTGTTGTAGTTCTAAGGTTTATATGTAGGTCTTTACTCCATCTGGACTTCGCTCTTGACTATGGGGCCTGTTTCATTCTTTGGCACGTTTGGTTTTGTTCAGCACTGGTTTTTGCAAAGACTATCACTGTCCCGTTTAAGTGTTTGACTCACTCCTTGATCAAAAATCAAGTATTTGTAAGTACTTGATTGTATTGCTGGATTAACTATTCTTATCTATTGATCTGCATATCTACTGTTATATCAGCACCCATCTGTTTTGATTCCTGTGGCTTTATAGTATGTTCTGAAGTCAGAGTGAGAGGTTTCTTTTTTATTTGTTTCTTCTGATTTCTTTCCTTTCAGTAGTAACTTGCTGAATAGCTTTTGTTTCTTTGAAGAACTATTCTGGAACTTAGGTTGGAATTGCATTGACTTTATAGAGTTCATTTAAAAATGAACATTCCCTTGTATTAAGTCTTCTTATCCATAAACATGGGACCCCCCCCCCACACACACACACTTTTGTAAGTTTCTGTTGGTTTCATGTAGAAGTGTTTCAAAATTTCTTTGTATAAGTCTTTTGATTTCTGCTTAGATTTGTTCCCAATTTTATCCTTTGGGTGGTCATTATAAATGACATTATTCCTTTCCTTTCCTTTTTGGAGTCCACTTTCTTAATATACAAAAATCAAATACATTTTAAAAATGTTGATCTACATTCCTAACGTTTTCAATTAGTTTCAACAATTTCTTGTATTGTACCTTTGGCATTTTCTATACAACAGAGTTTTAATTCCCCTTTGCTATTAAAGATGCCTTTAGTATCCTTTTGATGTCTTTGTAGCTCTGGCTAAGACTTTCAAGACTATGTTAAATAAGTGTGGTGATAAACAGCAATCCTATTTGGAGGAGGAATGCTTTCATTCCCCTCCATTCAGTGGA
>NW_022104242.1:0-1441 GCF_000313985.2 Echinops telfairi
GAATCCTGTGTTTAGGATTCGAAAAACCAGGCACAAAATTTGATTACCTTTTGGGTAGGAAAGTGTGTCCTAGTATGCAACCCAAGCACTTCTAGCTGCTGTTCAAGTCCACTGTCTCCACATTAGGACCTTTCACCTCTTTTCTGGGCCAAAAGTGCAAAAGGTGTGGCTGCAGGGGTCTGTCCATCCTGGGACAGTAGCACAGAATCTAGTTCACCTGCAGATTCTCTTCCCACCCGCTCTCTGAAACCTCATCTGCAGATCACGCATCTCTTTCGAGGTTCGAGCATCTATGTCTCAAACACAGGCATACACAGGTCCCCTTGGAGTTGAAGGGTCTTTCATACACCTCAGCTTCCTTACGGTGTCCTTAGTGGAATACCCAAAGCCTTTTCTCTGTTAAAGAGCTGCAGTTCCTTCTTCACTAGCTAGTGTCCTTTTCTTAATCATTTTGATTGCTCTCCCAAGTTCATTGCCAAAGATGAAAGGTAAACTGCTATGAGTTAGCGTCCTTTAAATGTGTCACAAGTTATGAAGAGATACTGATTCTTTCTTTTGAATGAGGGTACTTTTCCTTTACACCAGGTTGTGCACATTGTCTTTTGAAAAGAATGATTATTCTTGGAAGACAACCATGTCTGGTAGACTTCTGCAGCCTCTGATGGACTGGCTCAGGCATGTTTGAAGTGCTTTACTGTCTCAAGATTTTGCCATAAGGGACTTCTGTCAGGAAGCAGTTTCCAGCCTCAGACACAGGAGACATTTATAATACTCAGCTGAGATTGCTGGGTGATGGGGGAGGGGCGCATTGGAGCAGCTTCTCTCCCTCGTGCTTTGTACACATTGTCAGATGGCCCAATAAGCTAGGTAGGCACAGGGTTCCTTGTATTTGTCTACTAATCTATAGTGAACAATTTCACAGTTTTTCATCATGTCCAGCCCAAATTCTGTTTCTTGGTCTGGGTAGTACCTTTCTCCCAACTCCACAGCACCTTCCCACAGAATGAAAGCCTCTTCAAATTAGTAATCCCTACAGGTGTCAGGTACCCAGTAATCCGGGTAAGAAGAACAGGCTCACTTGTGCTTCCTTACTCATCTGCAGTAAACAGTCTCACTTATTTTGCACCACGTCGTGTGAAAGTGTTCACTACAGATTAGTAAGCATAAGTAAGCCCCTGTGTACCTTGCTTATTGGTCAATCCACCCAGCTTGTACACTTTTCTTGTCTTTTTCCACTCCAACCTTTATTTTCCAATAGTTTCAATGCTTCCATTTATATCCTTAGCCGGTAGTGATGATGGCCTGCAGTGGAATCTCGCTGCACAATAATATTGTCACACTCAGCAGATTTCCAGAATGTGGATCTAGGAATATGCTGGAGGAAAGTACAAAGTGAACTTTCCGTTGCTGTTTTCCTAAGCAGTAGCAACATAATCGAAGT
>NW_022104242.1:8473-9845 GCF_000313985.2 Echinops telfairi
GGTAAACCCTGTGGCCCAGTTCTACTCTGCCCCACAGGACCCTATGCTTAGGAATAACTCTACAAGCAATGAGGCTTTTGGTTTTCTGACACCTAGCTATAACTTTTAATGGATATCTTTGACTCTGTTTTTACACCTTCAACTCACCATTCTTTTTCTATGCCATCATAGTGCTCTTTCTAACATGCTCACCTTACCCCTTGCCCAAAGGCTCCATGGCTTGCCGTCTTTGAAGTGCATTCATACGTCTCAGTTACCATTCATTCATTATTTTTGCAAATGTATCATGTCCATGCTCTATTTGTATTATTTATTTTGGTATTTTTCGTTAAATTGGTTTTCAAACTTTAAAACGTAGCATGCCCCTACAGTAAACCATGAAATATCAGGCTTATTACACTAGCTTTTTTACCTAATGAATTTTTATTTTAATAGTTTTTACCCTTTCGTGTTTGTTCTTTAACCACTACTGTAGGAGAAAAAAGATCTCATATTAAGAGATACTCTATAGGCACCCCTTTTAGTAAGCTCTAGACAAGACAAGATAGTCATCTGGAATGAAGGAAACCATCAATATGAGGTTTGAGCTGTAGTGAAGTGATTCCTAGCCATGGGATAATGGTACATGAAGGAGAATAATACAGGTCACCAGAAAATCATTGGTGCCAGGTAAGTTCATCACTATGAACTGACAGGCAGGTAGGACCATAGACTTGGGATTTGGGGAAGGACTGTCATGGGGAACTGTATACAACTAGATTTTTAAAGAGTTTACAGGATTGGTTCTGGGGATTCAACCACATGGTCATGTGGTGGTCACAGCCATGACACAGCCGCCAGGACCCCAGCCTTTATGTAACATGTGGCTAAATCATTAAGGACAGCCGGGAAAGTGCTCTGGTTCTTCATGTAATCCTGAGCAAAGCTGCCTGCCCTTCCCTGAGTTTTCTGGGCAGTGTAGTCTTTCAAACACATTTGGCCTGAGGGCACACTTGTATTGCTGGTTAATGATCAGAAGGAATCTAAATGGAGTCTAAATTCAAATGGAGTTAGGGCTCTCCAAACTGTAGCCTTCCACAAACCTAGTGCTTTGGCATTGAGGCGCCAATATACCACTAGTGATATGTGTTCCACTAGCAATCCAACAGGATGAAGGCAGTGCGATCTAGTCAATTCTGATTGATACCCACTGCCATCGGGTCATCTCCAACTTAGAGCGATACTGTAGGACAAGGGTTCCCAAGACTCTAAATCTGTACAGGAGTAGATAGCCTCATCGTTCTCCCAGAGAGAAGCTGGTGGGTTTGAATCACTCACCTTGTGGTTAGCAGCCCAGTGTCTACTTCACTCTGGCTGGAGGCTCGCTGTGAGT
>NW_022104243.1:0-2275 GCF_000313985.2 Echinops telfairi
AAAAAAATAACAACCTTTAATCATGAGAGCTGACCGCATGTGAATTGGGCCCCCATGGAGGGCTCCTGTCCATGGGGGATTTTGAGTTGGCCCTGGGCAGTTGGCCAGGGCACTGCGGGAGAGTCACACAGAGGCCAGCTCCCTGGAATACATGGTCTTTAAAGTCTCTGGCTGCTCCAACAGCCTGGTTCTACGATTCCACAGCACCCTTCATGCCTGTGAACAGGCCTCATCTACCTTCTCGTGTGGTCCGGAGCGGGGCGTGGTCCTCTAATGTGATATTCTAGGCTTTAAAGAAGAAGCAAGGATGTGCTTGAGAATCAGGGGAACTGAGTGTAACCTTCTTTAAAGGATTGCTACCTTCACCTGGGGCTGCTTGGACTTTGGGGTGCCGGAGAATAGCAGGGTTTCTGAAAACACATCCCGCTGTTGCCACCATTGCCCCATCGGTAAGGTGACCAGACGTCCCGCTTTTGGCGGGACAGTCCCGGTTTTTGACATTTTTAGAAAGTCCCGATTTTTGGAAAGAATGCACGACAAGCTAGGGAACGGTCTATTTGGTCCATATAGATCAAATTTTTCATCAAGAACTGCCCTCTCTGCCGCCCCCGGTTCAATGGTGTCCCGCTTTAAATCTGGTCACCTTACTCATCGGGCAATTTCCACACTGGCCCATCTTTCTGGAAGGTGATCCAGCACGGCCTTTCCCTGTCCAGGAGAGCAGCCAGAGGGTCTCCATGGTGCCCTCCTTCTCTAAGAAGAAGCATTCCCGCTTCTGCTAGAATCTTGCTATTGCTCAGCTAGCCCATCTTGGGAGCTTGGACATTTCCTCACTAGGGCGGCAATGGGGATCTTCTCCGCATGTCAAGCCCCGGGGGAACCTAGTCCTCTCTTTGTTTATAATTGCTCTGCTAAGGCAAAGGTAAAATGGGAGGCTTTGTCCCCGAATGTGTTATCTGATTTAAGCCTCAGACACCCTGCGAGGCAGGGAGCACTATGGCCTACCAGCAGAAGGAACTGGCTCCCCGAGGCTGAGGCAGCATTCAGGCACCCTCCTCCCCAATGCACCACGTGGTGTCCCCCTTGTCCCGCACTGCCTGTGCCCCCAGAGGGGCCTTTCCATTGCTTTGTCTCTGCCGCCACCTGTGGCACCTCCTTCCTTCCTCCCCCATGCTGGCATCTCCCCTGCCCGCAAGCTGACCTCCACCTCCACCTCCATCTCCACCTCCATGGGTGCTCTCCCCCCACCCCGCCTTTTTTCAGAGCTTTCTGTCCCCCTGTTCTCGGTCTCCTCAATCCTTCCTTCTCCTGTGGTTCTCCCCTCTGTCTTAAAAAGACTAGGTTTCCTGCTCTTTAACGCATTGCCTCGGGCAAGTCTTTACGGACGGTCTTTTCTTCATCACGTGGGAGGACCGGCTGGATCACGTCTAAGGTTTCTCCCTACTTGTGAGTTTCTACTTCGTTTATTGCAACTTTTGACTGTGCCAGCCCCCCACGGTAGAGTCCTCGGCTCTGTGGAGGACCCGCATCCCCATAGCTTGCCCAAACCTCTCGCTCAGCCCTGTGCCCTTTCGTTCCAACAACCCACACATCAACGCCACATTGCCACTGCATACTCACTGTTCCCTCCACCCCCAAAAAGCACTTCACCCCAACTTCCTCAATTTTGACCCATCCTCGTAGCAGCCCTGATGGCATCGTGGCAACCTGCTGAGTTGCTCACTGCAGGGTCAGCAGTTAAACCACCAGCTGCTCCGAGGGAGAAAGAGGGCGCTTTCTACCCCGTAACGTTATAGTCTCGGAAACGCACATGGATGGTTCTACCCTGTCCTATAGGGTCTCTAAGAGACATCAGTGAGTCTGGTTGGGGTTTGATCAGGGGCTGAGGTGAGGTACTTCAATCATATTAAGGGACAGGCAGATGCACACAGAGAATGAAGTTTAAAAAGCGGTGGGGCAGCGTTTAGGGGAAAGGGTTGAGATGAGAGACAAAATGCAACCAGTCCACTCTAAATTCCTCCTGTCTTTTCAAAGCGGCCTTTCCTCACAAGGGCGAACTTGAAGTCACCAAGGTCAGGAGGAGCCTGCAGAGGGGCCGGAATCTTAACGAGGTGGTACATAGCCCCGGGTGCTGGTGATGAGCTTGGATCTTCACACCTGAGGTGGATACAAGACGTTACAAGGTTGCTTCAAACAATTAGCCTTTCCGGTCTTACAGAGCCAAAGGGCCAATGAGGCCGAGTCTCTGACACCCATGAAATGGGAGACCCCTGAG
>NW_022104243.1:3218-4956 GCF_000313985.2 Echinops telfairi
CTTAGTAGGTAAGAAGCCCCGGAGGCAGAGTGGTTAAGCACTTACCTGCTAAACAGAAAGTTGGCCGTTCGAACCCACCTGCAGTCCCCAAGAAAAAAGACCTGGCAGTTTGCTCCCACGATGATTCCAGTTGTGTTCTGTCACATAGAGCCCCCAGTGGGAGTCTCTTCGACAGCGCTCAAAAACAAAGGGATGGGCAAAGGGAAAAACGTGGACTGGAAAGTACTAAGTGGAGTTGTAAGTGCTTGCACGAATACAGAAAGACATTTCACGAGTTCCTGGATTGATGCAATTTATTCATTTATGTTGATTGATGGCCATTTAAAGAGGAGCGCTAGTTGTGGGCCATGGGTGGAACTGACAATCACCCCCGAGAGACTCCACATGCCGATGATCACAACGATGGCACGAGGCCGGGCAATGTTTGGTTCTGTTATACAGAACGTGGTCTGGAAGCCGAGCCAGCTTGATGGCAATTCACCATAACAATGGTGGACCCCAGGCCTTTCTCCTTGTCCCTGCCCATATCCAAACCCAACCCAACTCGGCAATGCCCACACTCAGCGGCAGGCAGAGCTGCCCCTGGGACTCCCTGACACTGTCCTCGATGGGAATAGGGAACCTGGTCCAATCTGCTTCTTGACACTTCAATGCACATCGAAAGCTTTGGTTCTGACATGAATAAAAAGAGCCAATAGCAAAGGAAGTTGCAGTACATGTCTAAGGGTTTCCGGATTCTGGCGCTATTAGAGCTCAAATGGAATGCTGCAGCTGAATGGAAGTCAATGGGCTAGTCCGAGTTCGGGATAAGAAAATAAGCGCACACACAGGAAATGCAGAGTATTGAAGCAGTGACTTCTTTTCTGCGTGACACATCTGGGTTTTCATTTCCTGTCACTGTGCGTTCATCACAACCACAAAGGAGAACTTCCCCTCCTGGTAGGACTGTGTCAGATGAAAGGAGGAGTTTTCTTGCTGCTCTGTGCTGATCAGACAGGACTTGAGCGCTGAACATGCTCTTCCCTTTCGCTACCACGCTTCTGGGGTGCATGTAAAAGATCATCGAACAGGGCAAAGTGATGAAGTGGTCAGGGAACACCAGTCAGACCTCATACGCCTTGGTTGATGGTCCAGGGGAAAATTAGGGTGAGCGTCAATGTGAATATTGTTCACCAGTTGCCATTGCGCCTGTCCTGACTCAGCGCCCCTGCGTGCAACAGAACCAAACGCTGCCGATCTGTGCAGCCTCCCAACGGTCCTGTTGGAGCCCCTGCTGCAGCCACTGGGCCACTCCATCTCGTTGAGGGCCTCCTCTTTTCCGCTGCCCCCTACTTGACCAAGCGAGACCATGTCTCACCATCTCAGCATCCACGGAGCACCCTGGCAGGACCGCTCTCCAGGGTCCACGGTTCACCAGGCCACAAGTTCGAGGGATCAGTTCTTCCTCGGCCTTGTTTCCCCACTGTCCAGCTTTCACAGGCACAGGAGGCCACTGAAACACCACGGCTTGCGTCAAGTACACCTCAGACATCAGAGTGACCTCTTTGCTTTTTTAACACTTTAGAGAGGCTTTTGCAATAGATTTCCCCAATGAAATGTGTCATTTGACGTCTGCACAGCTGCTCCCATGAGCACTGATTTTTGATCCCCATGGCATGAAACCCTTGAAGAGTTCAATTTCTCCAATATCTTGCCGTTGTTTATTGGGCCCATTTTGAGAGTGTTTGTTTGTTTGTTT
>NW_022104243.1:6472-7409 GCF_000313985.2 Echinops telfairi
TAACTCAGAGGTCAGCGACTCAAAGCCACCCAGTGGCTCCACAGGAAAAGGACCCTTGGAAAATTAAAATAATCAAACTCGCTGACCTCCAGTCGATGCCGACCCATAGTGACCCTACAGGACGGCACTGCCCCTGTGAGTTTCCAAGACTGTGACTGTTTAGGGAGTAGAAAGCCTGTCTTTCTTCTGTGGCATGGCTGGTGGTTTTGAACTGCTGACCTTGCAGCGAGCAGTGTAATGCATGCCCCGTCCCACCCTACATAGTACAACTGAGGAAACCCTAATGGACACTTCCAGTCTGTGACATGGGGTCAGAATGAATGCCAGTTGGCTCGACAGCATCTAACAAGAACAGGAAGCCTGTTGTTACCGTCCAGTTATAATTATTTCCAGGTGTGATGTGAACACAGAACATGGTCCTACTGATGGGCAGCTAGGCACCGTTCTCGGGCTCCATGTCCCCAGCACCGTGACAGTACAGGACAGATGAAGGTCCCTGCTGAAAGCAGGGATGTCATTACTTCACGCTGAGGGTCAGCTAGTCCTTCTCCTTGGGAATATGATTCTCCTACTTTCTCCTCAGTCCTATTGCACCTTTTCATAATGGAAAAGCCCTTGTCGGCACTAAATACAATAGGAATGAAGAGAATCCTAGCGTTTCTTCACCTCATTGTCAAGGGAAAAATAAACTAATGCTCCTGACAGTGTGTTGACATTTCAAAGCTGGCATTTAATTATTAAGCATGCTTGTATAAATAAATATGTGTATACAGATATTAGAAATTAAAAGTGGATAACCATCTACACATGCACAGTCATTTGAAAGGGCTTCAAAGAATTTGTAGAAAAATGGAATTGAAAGATAATGGATTTTTCCCATGAACTTTTTGAAGCTTCCTCATGTGTATATGTGTGCAAAGTGTTATCTGTGTAAGTA
>NW_022104243.1:9081-9842 GCF_000313985.2 Echinops telfairi
GTTAATGTTGGACCTGTGGGCTTGGGCAGCACTGGGTTGGGATGTTTCTTGATGTACACTTACCCTTTATATAAAACTCTCCCTTATACATGAGTTTCTGTGGATTTGTTTCTCTAAACTACCCAGACTAACACAGTGTGTGTGTGTTTTGCAAGGAAAACCTCGGGAGTGGGGAGGGATGATGGTGAGATAACTAGATTTCCCCATTTTTAAAATATGTGTGAGATAATCATTTCTGAAGCTTCTCTCTCTGCATCACACACCCACCTTCTACCTGTAGCAGTATGGGTTCCCAAGCACAATAAAGCACTGAGCCAGAAAGCAGAGTCAAAGTGTGGTCACTCACAAGCAATAAACAGATCCTGTGTGTTTATCAGTAACCCATATAAGGAGCCATATTAGGAAGAAAAGTGGTAATTTCTATCACAATCCTCACACCTTCCTTTTAACCTTTTTATCATTTATGTTCCTCCAGTGATAAAAGTTCAGGTACAAACTATCATCTCTGTGTGTGCTTTGCAAATGATCGCTTTAGAGTTGTCACTAAAATGTGACCACCACCAAATTAAGCCTGTATGACTTTTCTTAGATAGAAGGGTTGTGATTAAAAAACAAAACAAAGCCAAAAACCAAAAAAGTAACACAACTTCCTAAACAAAGGGGTAGAAAGTCTGCCTCCAACCATGAACCATACATCACCCTCCCCCCACCGCCTTATATACACTGTACTTGTCTGTCCGTTTGTCACACGGTGGTGGCTT
>NW_022104244.1:0-1467 GCF_000313985.2 Echinops telfairi
GTCTGTAGTTTTATGTAGCTAAGTTTAAAAAAAAAAAAAAAAAAGACTCCCTGAGGATGTCTAGCTTGAGGATTTCATTGGATGAGCTAGAACCCAAGATGGTCAAGCTTGATATTTTCCTGGGTGCCAGGAGAAGACGAGTATATCCAGAGTACATTGAAGGACAGGGTGGCTAGAACGGATTGAGAACAGAAAGGCAAAAACCCAGAAAGGGCATGAGGGAGAATGATCAGATCAACTACAAGGAGCTTTATGACCATTGTCTCAAAACTCCAAACCAACTTCAGAGCCATCCAGGTCATTTTGACTCAGAGTGACCCTAGGGGACAGGGTAGGCTGCTCTGTGCGAGTTTCCCAGACTGTAACTCCTTAAGGAAGTAGAAACCCCACCCTCATCCCTACCTGACTGCCCCCAGATCCTCTGGTGGATTTGAACTGCTGGCCTTGCAATTTGAAGACCAAATCATAACCCACACTACCATCAGGCCACCGAAGAGGCCATTATTTGGAGCAAGAGCAGAAACATTTGGCATTTGATGGTATTCACTTCTGATGCAATGTGGATGATATCATGACCCATCTCTACGGCTTACCCTGAAGAAGGGATAATACATGTAGAAAAACATGTAAAAAGGGCCAGCATGTTTGGGCAATGCCTAAAAAATCTCCATGTCAAAACAGCAAACTTTGACATATCGACCCTGTTAGAGCTTCTCCATGTCACGGCTTTTCCTTCCAATTAATTTATAGACTCCGTGAAGATGGAGTTGGTCTTATGTCTTTTCTCTTTTTTTTTTCCTGTTGAAAGTTTTATATATGCCCAAAGTGGCTTATTTAAGTTGTCTGTGAATTTTGGGATTAAAACTTGTCTAACTGAATTATGCATCCGTTTCAACGCAAGCAACCCCTATCTCAACTGGGAAGGAATGCACAGGAAATCCTGGAGAAAATCACTTTGTGAAGAATTAAAGACATCTGTCTCCAAATAATTCTTCACTCAGAACCTGATCCCTAAGCATTATTTCTTTCTAACTTTCCCCATAGTACTTAGATCATAATTGGACAGAAAATTTAAATGTGATTTATTCCTTAATTTATGGGTTAAAAACAAATCCTACAGTTCATATTTACATCTTTGTAAACTTCATGAGGATACCCCTTCCTTCCTTCCTTGCACAGTTTAGAACCACAGTCTTCAATTCAAGATTTTTTTCTTTCTGATTTGGACAATCTTTGCCACATGTGTATGGATTCAAAGACCCACTATTTACTTCTTCGCACATTTTGGAAGTGAGAAGTCCAAATTCAAGACCCCAGCTCCTGGCTAAGGCTTTGTTCATTTCATGGTTCTGGGTGAAGTCCTTGCGTCTTTTACCTTTTGTTCCTGTGTTCTTTGGAGATGTTCAAGTGGCGTCAACATTTTTTGTCCTTCCTTGTTCCTGTGCCTAAACAGTGCCTTTGGTATTT
>NW_022104244.1:2631-3893 GCF_000313985.2 Echinops telfairi
CCACAGAGCAAGGTCAGGTGTGTGGGGCAAGAGAGGCATGCTGTTTTTTGTCCCAGACTGGTGCACTGAGATGGCTGCTTGAGTAGGTGCATTGGCATGGTGACAAAAGCAGCCACTTGTCTGCCACAAATCAGGCCTATTTTAATCACACATTGTTACACAATCTTTTCAGAACTTCTATACCTATAGGTTGGGGAGAGGGGATGACCTGCCACACCCACACAGAACAAACCAAGAAAAAAAAAAAAAGAGAGTCAGGGTCTAGACCCCAATATTGACACCCCAGGCCTGAGGATGACATCCCTGCACAGAGTTGGTAAGGGACAGAGAGGACTTTAGGGCTGACAACAGCCCGAGACATAATGTCCCCTCACTGGGGAATACTGTGACAAAGGACAATACTGAGGACACACAGCAGGGAGTGAGTCCGGTCTGAGGCCCCCACTGTAGCGCCAACCAAGGAGGGAACATATCAGATGAGCAACAGGAGTAAGCAAACCCACAAAGCCCTTGTGGTGCCCCCAAAATAGACTTCAGGCTAGGAGGGGCAGTTCCCAGAAAGCCCCAGGACCGGTGGGGAGATAGTAATAAAGGTCAGTGGACAGACCTGAATTCTTTCTGCTAGCTTTTTTGTTTTGTTTTTTGCTTTGTCTCTGTTATTGTTGGCTTGCCTACCTGTATAAGATAGGCATGGGAAGTAAGCTTGAGGAGAAAACAACACCTGGTTCCAGAGGGACTTGGGGGGATGAGGAGGCCTGGAAAGGGAGCGGTGAGCAAACGATGCCATAGCCAGGAAAACCACTAGGGAATTATCATCAACAATGAGGAAGACTTAGAGATCCTGGGGGTGTTGGAGCAACAGCAATATAACTGAGAGGGATTACCAAGAAGCAGAAGAAGGGTGAGCATAATGGTAGGACAAGAGGAAAGAAGGAAAGTAAAAGGAAACAGGAAAGAGCTAAGAAGCAAAGTTATGGATAGATGTATAAACACAGGTATGTACATATGTAAGTATATTAATTCATAAAATAGAGGTATTGGCCTATGTACATATATTTATATGGCAATACATTGAAGTAGTAGATGGACATTTGGACTCTGCTCAAGCCCTCCCTTAATGCAAGACAACTTTGTTCTAACAACTTGACGTTCTGTGATGCTCATCCTCCTAGCATGATCACTAAAGACAAAATGGGTGCAAAAGCAAACGTGGTGAAGAAAGTTGATGGTGCCCAGCTATCAAAAGATACAGTGCCAGGGGT
>NW_022104244.1:6045-6846 GCF_000313985.2 Echinops telfairi
TTTGAGAAGATGAGCCCTCCATAGTCTTCCTGCATGAGAAACCAGGACTTAGCCCTCAGGTCCCTTGATTTCATTCCCACAATACCAGGGACTTTACCTAAGCTTTTATTAAGGTTGGAACTCTGGTTCCCTTTTCTAATAGGGTCAAACTATAAAGTAATTCCTCAAGTATTTCCATGTTTCCCTCTCTCGAGCTTTTCACAAAGCTGATATCAAAGAATGTTATACATAGAAAGGAACTTCCAAAGCTAGTTAAACTAGTTATGCAAATCGCCCAACTAGTGAACATTGCAGTTTGTAGCATGTCCCTGATTAGGGGAGGGTGCTATCAGGGTGGCTCCCTGTCCTCTAGCTCAGTTTTTGTTAACTGCAGATGCTGTGCACTGTCTGATCATTTGCCACCATCATGATTGACAAAGGCAGGAAGAAAGTAATTCCAGGTGATAATTTCTTAACCCTGGCATATCTTTTCCTCCTGCGCTTTGACAATTGGGTATTACGGAGGAAGCAGAAAAGCTATGACTTCTATTTCATCTCTTTCTTATGCCAATAACTTGTTTGATTCTTCCTCCTCGTTCTTAGAGTTTTGCTTTTGCTTTTGCTTTATAGGACTCTGTAAATCAATCCCTGCTCCCACTCTTTTCAAGGAGGAAGCTCTTCCTGCAAATGTTCCTGTTACTTTGTGGATCATTAATACCTCCCCTGTGGGTCATTAATACCTTATATGCACTGGTGCCTTGCTTCCATTGGGGATGAATTGGTTGGCCCTCTCAATTCCATACAACAAGCTAGACTTTCTCA
>NW_022104244.1:7814-9842 GCF_000313985.2 Echinops telfairi
CTCAGATAATGGAAGCATAATAGGTGTGAAAGGCTGACAATTTGGACATTGTAGGTGGCAAGGGAAGGGTCACTTCTGGGGCCACCTGTCTTTTGTTGGTGTGCAGCACAGCCATGTTTCAAGTAGTCCTGGGGTAAGGTTCCCTCGCACTGTGCTCTCAGCAGGGTGCTAGCCTGACCTGTAGAGACCACCTCTGAGAGCATGTGTAGTTCACTTTCCAGGACCGGCTCTGTCCTTGATCTCCGTGCTGTGACTGACATCAATGTGACCAATTACTGGGCACCGTGATGGTGTTTTCTGTGATGTTTTAAGGGCATAGAGGTCACGGGCAACTCCAGCCCAGCTAAATCCCGGGAGGCTACACAAAGCCATCCCTCTGAAGTCTAACTTCAACACAGCATCCTGCAAACTAAGGCATGGCTCCTTTTTTGAACCTGGCCAGGAACCTGCTTGCTGGGCAGGGGCCTGGAATGCAGCTGCTTCTGTAATTTTGGATAGCAAAGACGTCAGCTGATTGCTAAAGCCTGCTTTACTCTGTGACCAGATAGATCAGGTCATTTTCAAGGGGAGATGAAGGCAGGGCAACTAGGAAGGAAAGCACAGCTTTTAGGGTTTCAGGGTTTAGAGGCTGAAACCTTTCAGTAAGGAAATAAGTTATCACAAATCAAAGTTTTCTTTCAACTTCCTTCTCCACTAGACAATTTGCCAGTACACATTTCACATTGAATAATAGTCATGAAATTTTATTTCTGTATCTCTTTAAAACCTGCGAAGAGCTTTGACATTAAATAAGCATGTGAGTTAAGGTAGCGAACAGTCTTCAAGTACCAGATGAAACAATTTGAGACTCTTGGAACCTCTCTAGGCTCACCTTCTTCACTAATTTTTGTTCTTTTTAAAATTTCATTGACCAATCTTATAAACCCAAGCTATGTAGTGGAATGATTCTTTTGTTTGAGAGGCCAAAGATCTTGGCTCCCAGGGGCCAGCCAAACAGGTCTCGGAAAGCCAAGCAGAATCAGGAGGCAGTTTTGATGATCAGAGTCTAGCATATGGAACATCAGAGACCATCTGCTGAAGCACAATCACAGATCAGCCCAAAGATGCCTTTTTTAACCTGTAGAAGGGTCTGCTTTGTGGTCTGTTTGAGTCTACAAGGATGTGTCTCCAGTAGAATTACAATACTGGGCAACCCTCGACCCTAGGATCAGAAACTCATATAGCAGTAGAGGTGGAAGGAGATCTGGGAACGTTCTAATACTAATCAGTAAAAGTGGCCAAAGTCTCATCATTTTGGGGGGATAGAGAAAGCCAATGGTTTGGATAAATAGGATTTCTGAGATTTCTAACCTTGTTCAATATTATACAATATTTTGTTTTCTGTTAGTCTCTTCTTCTCAAGGAGCCCTGGTGGTCTAGTGGGCTCTCTGTGGGGCTGTTAAACACGACATCAGCAGTTCAAAACCACCCACATTTCTGTCGGAGGAAATGACGCATTCCTCTACGGTAATGTTATAGTCTCAGAAACCTGAAAAGGTACTTTTACTCTGTGATAGAGAGGTGACATATGAATCCCTTGTGGTGTAGGGGTGTAGTGTTGGGCTTCCACCCGTATGGCCAGCAGTTCAAAACCACCAGGGCTCTTTGGGAGAAAGACTGAGCTTTCTACTCCAGTAAATAATTAACTCACATGGAGTCGATATGAGTCAGCAATGACTAGATGGCAGTGAGTTTTGAGATCAAGTTGATATGAGTCAGAATCCACCTCAAGGCAACAAATGGGGTTTCTTCCCAGTGAGAAGCTACTAGAAAAGGAAAAAAAAAAACTAAGCAATTACTTCAATGTAACTCTCTTTTCTTATTACTTGATCAGGGGCAGTTTACAATATTCTACTATTTTCTGTTTGCTAAACAACTTGGTCTGGTGTGTAAAGCTGTCTTAGTTCCTTTTGACTCCCAAACACCCTTCACACCAAGTTCTGGACAATACTTTACTCTCTCATTCACTACAGATTTAAATCAGTTTGT
>NW_022104245.1:0-1198 GCF_000313985.2 Echinops telfairi
GAAAGTGGATTCCAACTCGCGACGATGCCTTGTGTTTCAGAGTAGACCTGTGCTCCATAGCAGTTCTAATGGCTGATTGTCTGGGGGCCAAACCCTTCTGAGAGGACTTGAACTGCCAGCCTTTGGTTGGCAGCTGAGCCTGTGAGCCTTGGTGCCAGGAAGGACTCCCTCCAGGGAGTGTCAGCTTGCTAGAGCCCCCTCTCTTGTGCAGATGGAGCTGCCTCCTTAAAGCCTGCAGGCTCACAGAAAGAAGCCAGTTGGGTGAGGGCGGTGGCCTCTCTTGGGTTCACAGTGGGTGGAACTGAAGTCAACCTGGAGAAAGGTACTGGGCACTGTCACCTTCTCTAGTCAACTGCTTCGGTGGATCCTTCCCAGCCTTACAGAGAGTGGTCTTGGGAAGTAGCCTATGTCTTCTCTATCTGTAGGGGTCCCCACAGCTGTGAGGAGCAGGCTGGACCAGACGGCAGCGTGATATCGAATTAAAGTCCCCTAATGAGTTGGAAAACAAATGCAAACAGGAGGCTTGGAGAACAACCCGGTTTGACTCTACTTGCGGCAGCTGCCATTAGAACTCAATCGGCCCAAAGCTGCCAAAAGCCAAGATGCTACTGAGGTCTAGGACAGGCACACGCCTTCGAAGGAAAGTTGTCAGGACCCAAGGGCCCTCCCATATTGGTGGAATTATACTGTCTCGCCCAACCCGGCTCCCTTCCGCACTCTGGGTACTACTGACTTGACCACTGATCTAGCTCAGTGGTTCCTGAGCTACGGGAAGTCAATGCAGAAGGGTGGCTTGCAACTTATGCATGGGGAAGATGGCTCACAGCAATAGTTTCTTGCGGTTGAGGGTCAGGAACTGGGAACACACCCTGAGCTTTCGAAGCTGGAAAGTCGGGTTGCACTGTCCGGAGCAAGAAAGGCGCCTATGAGAGTCAAGACTGCGAAGAAGGAGAGGACATCTCTCCAGAAGTGGCAATAGAAGCAGGAATTGATGATAAGAGACAGGTACCTGACCTGCTGCCACCTCATTTCTGGGCTTGCTAACATCTCTCACAATCGACCTCTTTTAAGAGGGGCAATATGAGTGGAACTGTGTTCTTTGAGACAATAATAATAATAAGCTTAATAAAGACACTGGGGAAATCCTAACTATACACTGTGTTGAGCATTCAAACCCAAGCCCCTGCCCAGGCTTGAA
>NW_022104245.1:3250-4365 GCF_000313985.2 Echinops telfairi
GGTAACATCACCCCCATTCGATAGATGAGAAAGCCTAGGCTTCAGGCAGCAAAGTGTTGGGCCCAGAGTCACCAGGCCAGTTCGTGGTGGGGCTGGGGCCCTAACCAGCTTGAGTCAGATGCCAGGGTTTATAAGACATAAAATCATTTCACTGCCAATGACCGGTGGGTGGCGCTGGAGATGCCAAGGGGTGGGGGGAGGTCTCCGGTCATCATGGCGCACCTCCAGAAAGCCCAGTGGGAGCATCTCAGCAGCCAGGCAGCCGGCAGCTCAGGTTTTCTCTTGGCAGCCATCACTGGGGGGCTGTTTGGACATTGTTCTCATGTTATTAAATGTGCATTTTCCACTAAAAAATAAGGAGCTTCTGCCACCCATGATTTATATGGAAACAATCCTCCTCTTGGTACAGCAGTAGGCAGAGGCACTTTTGACCATTTCTCTCAACACGACAAAGAAGAAAAGAGAAAGCCAAGTCTCTGCTGAGATGAAGCCTTTTTCTATGCGCGTTCTTCTCCAGACCGGATTTTGGCCAGGCCTCTACGCCCCGAGACCGGGGTCGTGAGAAAGGACAGTTAGCTCATGGGCAGTTTTCAGTGACCACATCTCTGTACAGGGGGACACAGTCCTGGGCCACACCACCGGGCACTCTCAAACTGACTGCTTCCAGCTCAGGGGCCCCACAAATCCCGTCTCCTTTCTTTGCTGCAGCTGAAATCCTAACCTTTCCCTGGCTTCTCTCAGGTGAGAGATCTTCACCCGCAGGCCTCTGTCATCCACATCCACATGTTTTTGTTGTTGTTTCTGTCTCCCGATTGTATAGCTACGTAGTCATGTCGAAAGGAGCCCTGGTGGCCTAGTGGTTAGGTCAGCAGTTCCAAACCAACAGCACCCTCCTCGGGTAAAGGAGGAGGCCTGCCACTCCCATAAAGATTAGTCCCAGAAGCCCACAGGGCAGTTCTGCTCTGTCCTACAAGGCCAAGATGAATGACAGAGAATTGGGTGTGGAGTCAGAGTGTTTGGCACGAGGGTGTGTGTGCAAATTGTGAACACTCTTGGCATGAACTGGAAGGTTGGGGGGTGTCCAGGTCTTCCTGAGGCACCTCAGTAGAAAAGTC
>NW_022104245.1:5617-6907 GCF_000313985.2 Echinops telfairi
TACTGAAGGCCAACAAGACCCCAATGATAAGATTTAAATGGGGGAGGGGGAGGGGAAACAGCCCAGTGACAGGAGAAGCAAAGGGCTGGGATCTTCTTTTTGGGGTTTGGCATGTGTTACTTTTGTGGGGTTCTGCTATCTGTGTAGGTGTTGTGCTATGTTGTCTTAAGTCTTAAGTCATGGACTGAAGTTTTATCTCCAAGTGGAACCAGGCAGCACCCATCCAAGACCCTGCTGGGCCAGGGTTTTGAACCCTTGATGGGCTGCCAACAGGTTTTACCTGTGGAGTGGCCACGTCCGAGTGAATCTCTAACAACAGCATGGAGTTCAGCAGCCGCTGTGAGAGACTATTAGCATCAGATCAAAAGTTTTCTCTGCCCACTGACCTGAACCACATGTGGGGTGGGTAAGAAGCATTTCTGAATTTAAAAAAATGTTTCCCCCTTCTTCTTTACAACATAGTATATTTTCTGAATTTCTATAGCGAGTGTGCCATGGATTTTGATGGGGGTAGGGAAACTTTTTTTTTAAAACCCATACTTCGGTGAATGCCCAGGGATGGTGAGATGGTCAGGAATATGTGCTGTGGACCCTCACTCCTCTATCTGTGGGTATCACTCCATTGGGAACTAGGGTGTTGGTTGGCAATGAGGCTCTATCCGGGTCAGGTGGGTCCGAATACAATTACTTTGGAGAGAGTGAAGAGGCAGGTGAAGTGCATATGGCAATAGGAGAAAGATATGCCAAGTGGAGACCTGCAGTCAATGCTGAGAAGAACGACAAAAGTGGAGATGATGATTTCCCTCCAAGAGCCTTCTCCTAGGACTTGACTCCCAAACTGTGAGAAAAGGCCACCCATGGGTAGAATTTCTGTCATAACAGCAGGAAGAAGCCAAGACAGAGCATCCGGAGTGTTCCATGTAATCATCTGTGTAAATGCCATAATGCAGCTACTACATACTTTCTGTATACACCATTGCTAATCTTTATAACAACTCCCCAGCATGAATGCTGTTAACAAGCTTTCCTGGCTGGGAACACTAAGAGCAGAGTGCAGTTGAACAAGGCCACACGACCTGAACCTGACCTTCAGTCTATCTATCATCAGGGCCTACTTTAAAAAAAAAAATTAAACTCACTGTTATCCAGTAGATTCTAATTCATAGTACCCAGTAGGGTAGCCTGGGGGTTTCCGAGACTTTAAATCTTTATGGGAGTAGACAGACTCATTTTTTCTCACAAGGAGAGACCAGTGGGTTTGAACTTTTTATCTTGCAATCACCAGCTCAA
>NW_022104245.1:8682-9833 GCF_000313985.2 Echinops telfairi
ATTGTAGACTTCTGCCTCACTCGGCTCACAGGACCACGGCCTCCAGGGAACAGGGACTGGACTCCAGCAGTTGCTCGCAGACGAGTCAGCTGGTTGACCTTCAGCGTACCCTACTTCCCTCAGAGCCCTCTAAGCATGATGCATCGCCTTCTCGGCCCATTCCCCCTTCACCCCATTGATGGGTTTCCACACTACTTACATTTCCCAATCCTGGCGTGCTGCGGCGGTGGGTGACCGGGGCACTGCCTGGCTCTTATGGGCTGTGCAAGGTCACTGGCGTGGGGGGAGGCAGGCGGAGCATTTATCAGGATGTATTGCTTTACTTTTTCTATCCATCACCAAGGCGATGATTCTATTTTAGTGAAAAATCCATTGAACTCAGATCAACTCAGATGGCTGTTATCATTGGAGAGTCGAGAGCTGCCCACCCATAATGGGGACAAATGCTGGGCTCTGGACCGACACAGGGGGTGGGGTTGGGGGTTGGGGTGTTCTGAACAACTGATAGTCTTTATGGAAGGGGGCTTTATTCAGCTGTACTTGAGATCTCATCCAACCATTTTCCTGATGCAGCTGCTCTGTTTGCCAGTGACGGACGGTGGTGCTACCCTGGCCAGACTCCATTACAGGAGATGCTAGTGTAGTGTGGACACCCCGTGCTGCCCTTCCCTTGTTATGCAGCTGGCGAGGGTCCTGGTCACCAGGCTGCACATCAGAGCACAGGGACACACCCCTGAGGCCTCACTGAGGCCTGAACTCGACACACGCGCACACACGTTAAAGTCATGGTAGAAAGCCCTACTGGAGACCCCTACTTGGAGAGGTCAACCACACTGTTTCGTGGTCTCTTCAATCTGTGCCTTTTCTGACGGCAATGCCTGGCTGTGGAAAACACGCTGACCAGCCCTCCTGCCTCCCTGGCTGCGCTGTTGGGATGAAGACCCCTGCTTCTGTGGCGGTGCGGTGGGGGCTGTTTGGTTCTGCAGGAGTCACCTCCAACATCGGGGCGAGGGGAGCAGAGGGAGAGAAGCGGAAAGGCAAAACTCCCTGGGATTTCTGTCCTGAATGGATTGCCTTCTGCTGGTGGCTTTCCTTCCACCTGACGTGGGATGAAAATCCCTGACAAGCATTTGAGGCCCGGCAGAGTCTAG
>NW_022104246.1:0-1081 GCF_000313985.2 Echinops telfairi
GACAGAAAATCCAGGCCTTAAGAATTATAGAGACAGGAAGAGACTGAGAACTTGATGTTGATGGACCTTGGAAACTACAAGGTTGGCATATTTCTCTGGGGTTTTTTTTTGTCCTACCAGTGGAGAGGGACAGAGACCAAGTAAGGCTCTGGGGCATAAACAATCTTGGTTGTGCCCATCATAATGCAACTGGTAAAAGACATCACCAGAAGAGACTCAGTAATGCCGAGAAGTACCCTGTGAGCAAGTCCCTGGAACAATGACCGACATCAGATCCTTGAGTCAGCAACATCTTTGACAGAAGAAATAGATCATCCGAAGATACAGACCACCTTGCAGGGCACTTGGTCCATAACTGAGAGGCCTCATACCCAGGTGGGTGCTCCTGTGGTAACCTTCCCCAGTGGTTGGCAGTAGTCATTCAATAGTTACAGATGGTATGTGGATCAACCATGGGGAGAAGGAGAGCAGCCAATGGGCAGAGCTACAAGGTGCCTGTATGGTCTTAAGGCATGAACTCAGGCCCTTTGCACTGACAAAGAACTCAGGTTGTGGTGATCGTGATGGGAAAAAAAACAAGACTAGCTTGTGAACCATTGGCCCCAATGGGGAGTGTATTTATGGAAGGACATTGAGGTCAGGTATAAAACTTGGGCTTTGTCATGTTACACATACAGTGAACCCTCGATAGACCTACTGAGGGATATAGCATCTATAGCTGCTGAACTGTTGCTGGGTGGGAAGTTCACGGGCATGAAGATGCATACAGCATCACTCCCTCATACCTGCCCCCTTGTAAGTCCGGAAGTGATGTGTGGTAAGAACCCACCCTGCTGGGGCCCCAAATGCACTTCTGCTTCCTGCATCCCCCTGTCCAGGACCAGTACCCATCTGCTAGCCAACCTAGGTAGAAGACCAGGCTCTCCTCATCCAGGGCTCAGTGGTTCTACTGGTCCTCACCTGCACCCATCACATAGTGTGGAGAATATCTTAGTCTCTGCGGCTTGGATTGATCATGTCAGAGCCTACCCTACCTTTCCTTAGGAAAAAGAACTGCAGTTGTTTCCAGGGTTGCTGTACC
>NW_022104246.1:1181-2192 GCF_000313985.2 Echinops telfairi
GTAGGGTCTAGAACCGATTAACCGCGATAAACGAGGGTTCACTGTACTAGCCTACAGTCCACTCACCTCCCAGGACATGTCCAGGCCAACAACATCGCTCAGCTCTGCACTGCACAACAGACCTCTGAGAACTGGTGGCAGACAGGGCATACAGAGCAGTAGATTCTTTGGCCTAAAGAGATGGGACCATCTCCCTCTATGAAATAAACCACTCCTGCCAGCAAGGCAAAATGTCTGTGTGGCCATGACCATTATGCCCGAACATGTGCAGTCAGTGCCACTGCTCAGCTTCAGGCTTATCCATGCAAGGGAGCCACCAACTGCTCCCACTTCCCATAGCCTCTCCCAGTTGTGTGATGTCTATGGCATCCCCACGGACATCGACAGGGACTCGGGAACCCTCTCCATCAGATTGGAGATACAGAAATGGGATGGAAGCATGGGCACAGCCTGGCACTTTCACCTCCCAAAACTACCACTGTTACCAGATTCATTAAATGGATGAAGGGTATACTGAGCATACTGCAGCACGACATCTAGTCATAGCAGCCATGGACCAAGTCCCTGCCAGAGGCCTTGAGATACAGCAAGGAATGTATATCAATTATCATTCCAAGTGACAGAAATCCATGAGAAATCAAGTACCTGGCAAAGATGAAGTGATCTCCCTACCTTTGCCTGGAAACTCCACCAACCTCCTATTGCAGTTGCCCCAGGTTTGAGTCCTGGGGGGAATGTTACCTCTCTCCCAGTGGACATGGAAAACCAGCCCTAAGTTGTTCAATATTTTGACTCATTTGGGAGAAGGGCTACAGTGAGAGTTGGAGGTATAGCTGTGGTTACGTTGAATACTCCCTCAAACCTGCAGGTGACTAGCCCTAGTCGAGGAAATGCCAAAAGGGACCCCAGTTTTACGTTTGGGCAGCATCTTATTCCTGGAGTTGGATTATCCTGGCTTCTCTGCTCCAGAGGGCCCACATGGGCAATCTATATGGTATTGCAAGCCTGGCC
>NW_022104246.1:2348-3170 GCF_000313985.2 Echinops telfairi
AATGCCAAAAGGGACCCCAGTTTTACGTTTGGGCAGCATCTTATTCCTGGAGTTGGATTATCCTGGCTTCTCTGCTCCAGAGGGCCCACATGGGCAATCTATATGGTATTGCAAGCCTGGCCAATGGCCTCTGTCTGGGGTCACTCCTACTACTGCCTATGAAGACACCCTCCAGACAGGAACTCCATTCCCCATGTGAAAAATGTCTACTTCTACTTCCAGACCCCTTTCCTTAATTTACAGGGAACTCAAATACATATTAAAGACAAAAATGGACAAATGAGATGCTCATATTACTCATAACAAGGGAGATACAATTGCTTTTCAAACATTTACATGAAGGCTCAAATTCTCTCAATAAAATGAATGCAAATCAACATTATAATTTCATAACACTTAGCAAACTGTTAGCATAACACAGACCAGAATGCTTGAATACAAAGATGTTGGCATTTTCCAATATTCAGAGAAAAGTAAATTGTTACAACTACCATTGAGAGCAATTCGGCAGTATCTATCACAAATAGAAATGCAAACATTGCCTGACCCAGGAATTATACTTCTATATTATATATTTAGCATAGATGATATGTATTATTTATGGCTGACATGTTTAAAATGATTTAGAAGTAAGAATATTCTCTCTAGAAGATGAAATCATTCCACAAGCACACAAAGCTAAGCAGGGTTATGTGTCTCAGTAGGAACATATCTCCAAGACATGGTTTGAAGTTATAAAGCAAAGATAGACTCAAACAAACAAAAGCAAAAGGCACAGTACCATGTGAAGTATGCTGGGGCTGGTGTGTGTGTGTGTGTGTG
>NW_022104246.1:3358-4861 GCF_000313985.2 Echinops telfairi
ATACTTATCTCTGCTATTTTGGGAGAGTACCAGAGTAGTTAACAAGCATCACCTAGCAGTTCAACTCTTTCTATAAGTGAATGACTGCGTGCTGTCTTCTCTTTGTAGCCCTCTGTATAGGAGTGATTCAGTAACTGTCTTCTAGAGGGTTCCCCACTTACTCTGTCACTTCAGTTCCAGGTCTGTCTTTCCCCTCTGCTTACAAATCCCTGTCCCTAACCTAGTCATAGTCTTGTCACAGATTGAACATGTCATGAAAGTCCTCGCTGGTCCTTTATCAGCATCTCTAGAATTGTCAGTCTTGCAGGAATGATAAAATTTGAGAGAACATTCTCTTTCTGTGCAGGGCCATGTTTTGATTACTATGTATGATGGCGACCAAAGAAACACTGAAGAATACCAAGATAAAGGGTTTTGTGCTCTGTCAATTCCCCATAAAATTCATTAGTGGGTAACACCGAGTTAATATCTGAGGTTTTTAACTTGTGTGGACAGTTCTGGATTTGAGGGCAGACAATTGTCTCCAGACAATGAAAGGATATGGCCAAAGGGTTGTTTGAAAGTGATGAAACAATGTTAAGTAAGAGAAAAATCTTCCCAGTCCTTTTATTGCTTTACTCAGAGGGGAAAAATCGCTTCAGCAAGATATCAAATAAGTCTTTTCTCACATTGGTCTGGATGGGCACTAAGATTTTAGTTTTACTGTTAGTCTCCTGTGCTTCTCATAGAAAGGAATGGTCACATTGTGTTGTCAGGGGGGTATCCTGTCTTTTGTAAAAGAATTTCTAGAAACTTATTTCCATTCATCCTTTTGTTCCTCCTCCTTTTTAACATGAGGCATAGTCCTACTGATGTCCCTTGTCCAATTGATCTGTCCCATGACCTTCTTAGATTCCCAATGCTCTTCATCTCTGCTTCACCCTTAATAGCTTCTACCTTGATTTCTGCATCAAGCTTTTGGATATATGCTCTGGTTATTAATCTACTTTTTTCTATTTGATGCTATCTATATCCATCATTCCAAGTATAATGTCTAAATTGTACTTCTTTTTTGCTCCTTTATGTAATGTCTTTGCAGAGAAATACTACCGTGATTCAAAGTTATCCAAACATTAAAGAATGTTTATAATCAAGTTCACACACTGTCTATCAATAGCTCACTATTTGTTTTACTCACTGCTCATTTTTCATCTTATATAGTATTTCTCTCAACAAAATTTTCTTCAAGACAGACATGATTTAGATAGATTGATATATATTGCTGTTCAGAGCTGTTGAGTTGTTCCGACTCTGACTCGTAGTGACGTTACATTCAAAAGAACCAAACAGAACTGAGACATGTGCCATTCTCACAACGGTTCTTCATGTTTGAACCCATTGTGGCAGCCAGGACATCAGTCCACCCCATTGGGGACATTCCTTTTGTTCCACTCACCCCAAGAATGATGTCTCCAATCTCACCATCATCAACTCTCAGGAGGCTTCTGGCTGTACTTCCTTCTA
>NW_022104246.1:8789-10134 GCF_000313985.2 Echinops telfairi
ATGTTCCCTCTAAGAGCATTATTAATACTATCCAAAAGGGCAGGGGGCAAACACCTTCCAGGATGTCAATTGCTGTGACTCAGTAGATTGTAGATTACACTTCCAGGTGGAAAAGTCACTAAATTCTGAGCAAAGTATGTAACGATATAGCTATACTGACACCCAGATGGGTATAAAAGCCCCATATGTCACTGTCTTCCAGATCTGTCAATAAAGCCTATGCTGATTCTCATCCCATCTCTAGGACTGGCTACAACCAAGGAAAGGTGGCTGGACCTTCATTGGGTTGCAGTGTGACTTTGGCCAACTACAAATAAAGGAGGAAGTTTAAGTTACATGATATGTAATTTACTTCTGCTTATGGTTCTCATAACAAATCAAACCACACCAAATGTATAGATTAATTAGCAATAAAATTACAATTGACATCAACTTTAGAAATGTTATGTGATATGCTAGACTGTATTTGTGTAAACAGTATTGCTATTTATAAGAAGAGGATATTCAACCACCAGGACATAAATTCTTTTATGTTAAAGTTACCTACATGCTTTATATTGGCTCATTTCTTCCACTCTTTCATTTTTCTGTTTGGAGTTTTGTGAGACCCTTATTTTGTACAGCATGCAGTGATATCATTTGTTATTTACCTCCTATAAATGCATTACTGCATATTTCTGCATACAATAGACCAATGTAAATATGACAAATGGGTATAACACTAATTTTTACATAGGAAACTGACACGTGAGGGAGTTATATGGCTTTCAAATAAATGAAAAAGCCATGTAGAAATGTGATACCTGTGCATAGTATGCATAATTCTTTTCTTTAGTTGGTTTTCATAATAGCATGTATTTATCATTTCAAAAGCCAGGTTATGATTAAGATTACAAGGGAAACCACAGCCTTCTATTATCACCTTATTACTCTTAAGACCCTTTATAAGCTATTTTCCCCCTAGAATTTGCTTCGTGTGGCAGACTGCAATTGGCTTTTGCATATATTCTTTTCTCGATTTTTCCCCCTAGAAAATCTTTTTTTTTTTTGCAGTATAATCTCATTTTTTCTTTTGCATTTGACCATATATCAGCTAAAATAGTGCAGTAAAGGAGGATGAACACCTCGCCGTAAAGACTATGAATTTTACAGTTGGTTTGGCATCAATCCTTTGGCATACACTCTTTGGCATGCAACTCTTCCTCCACTCTGGGGGACAGGTCTGATGACTGAAGCTACAACAGCTGCTTTGTGAGTGACCTGAGAGAAAGGGCAGAGAATCAAGACTCTTGTCCCTGAACTCCTTGTGCCACTGCCAGGTATGAACTCTGAATTTCTTGTTGTA
>NW_022104247.1:0-1053 GCF_000313985.2 Echinops telfairi
CACATCAATTGTGTAAAGCGCATTTGTACATCGTTTCTCAAAACATTTTCTCTCCATTTAAACCCCCGACATTAGGTCCTCATTTTTCCCCTCCCTCCCAGAATTTAGTCTTGAGTGGGGTAAATCATTGGAAAGACTTGGAATTTTTTTCTTTTGCTAAAAGGAAGGCTAAATAAGTAACTGTATGTGCCTATTTCAGTTTACCTGAAAAGTCCTGAAGACACAGTTAGGGATGAGTCTGGATTGTGGCATGTGTCTTGGAATGTTGGGAAGTATTAGCTTAAGCAATATGTAATTGTCAATTTTTGACAATTTAGGCCTTATTAAAGATGACAATTCCAAATATGAATCAACTTAATGAACATTTGCTCATTTTGATGAAATTTTAACTTTTAACAATTCCCAACAGTAGTAGTAAGAGTCTAATAACTTCATAATTAAAAATGTGAGAGAAAATGGTTAAAAACATTACGTATAAATTCATTATGTATATTCTAAGTCTTTATTTCAGGCCTTAACTTCTTTGTTTGGTCCTTTTAATAGAATACACTCTATCTGCCTACTGTGTTTGTCAGATCCGGTGACTGTGGGTGGACATCCTCCGTGGTGGAGCTTTGATCTTTAGCAGGATGCAGGCTGTGTTTGGGAAGGCTCATGCCGTGGAGCGTTTACCATTGACTTCATGAATGCTAGTTTTAGGGTTTTTCTGATGTGTACTCTCCTGGTTTCTTCTTTTTCTGATTACCGGTGGTACGGTTTGAGGACTGTCTTCTTTTCTAATGTTTGACGCTGAGTGCTAAAACGTGTGCCAAGTACTGCTATCGCAGCAGCATGCACATTTTGATATGTTGTATTTTAGTTTGTTCTTCATCTAAAAATACTTCCTAGTTTGATCTCTTTGTTTGGTTTTTTTTTTTTTGGTGGGGGTGATGCATAGGTTATTTAGAAGTATGTTATTTAGTTTCCAAATATATGGTGATTTTCCAGTGAGCTTTCTGTTCCTGATTTCTAAATCATTATACTTTGCATGACTTGACTCTTTTAAAAATTTTT
>NW_022104247.1:2458-3366 GCF_000313985.2 Echinops telfairi
AAAAAGCAGCTTCCAGCACCCGAGGCTCCAGGTGGGATTACAGAGGCCTCTGTCCCTCTTCCTTCAGTGTAACCTCCTCCACGGCCTGGGCCACAGCAGTGAGTTAGTTCCACTTACCATCTAGACTCCAGATTCTAGAGCATGCATTCCCAAGGGGTTGGGGTGAGGAGATCAAACGAATTTGGTTGCAATCCTCGTAAAGATGTTCAGAAGTGTGAACTACTGAGTACAGTAGTTGGTCGTGGAAGAGTTCTATACAAATTTCCTGCTGTTTCTCTTTTTCTTGTTGGAACATATTAGAAACTATTAGGTAAACCCAGTTTTGCAATACCAGAAATTTGTGAAGCTGGGTGACAGGTACAAGCATACTCATATTATTTACCATTCTTTATATGTTACCTATGAAGGTGTTCTTCTATGCTATAATATTTTAAATGTTTTCATGATAAAAAAAAGCACCCAGGATATGAAAAAAAAATTTACACATACGATGTAGTGAAAGGTGTAAGATAATAGACTATAGATAGTGTGGTTCTGTTTATATGAAGATTAAAATTAGAGAAATGTGACTATTTTATTTAGGCATGAATAACTAAGTAGGTAAAGAAATGCAGGAAATAAGTACTATAAAATAATAAGTGTGAAAGTACCTCGAGGCAAAAGAGCTTATGGGGGACTATCTTTATTTTTTCCCTGTGTTTTCATTTCTTCTTTTTTTAATCATTTTATTAGGGGCTCATACACAATCCATATATACATCAAATGTGTCAAGCACATTTGTACAATGGTTGCCCTCATCATTCTCAAGACATTTGCTCTCCACTTAAGCCCCTGGCATCAACTCCTCATTTTCCCCCTCCTCCCTCGTGAACCTTTGATAATTTATAAATTATTATTTTGTCATATCT
>NW_022104247.1:5899-6998 GCF_000313985.2 Echinops telfairi
TTTTTTTAACATTTTATTAGGGGCTCATACAACTGTTATCCCAATCCATACACACATCAATTGTGTAAAGCGCATTTGTACATCGTTTCTCAAGAGACTGTAACTCTTTACGCAGCAGCCAGCCTCCTCATTCTACCAGGGAGAGCGACAGACAGTACAGATTTAGGGATGCTCCCATTTTTTTAAGGAGCTGACAATCTTCCAATGGACCTCTGCATCTTTCCCCACAGGCAATGAAGAGATAGGGAGTGCATGGCGGATCCCAAAGGAGGTTTGGGGACTAGGCCTGGCAGCCAAATAGACATCACTTCCTAGGATCTTTTATTTCCCAATACTTTGTCACATAATATCACCTAACTGCCAGGGCAAGTGGGAAATAAAGTTTAGCTGTCTACACTGGAAAAAAAGGACCGGAGTTTGGTGAGCACACAGTAGAGAGAAGGGATAATGTTCTTTAGACAGATCAGCAAACCAATGCTCAGGGAGATTCAATGAGGGGCTAGTTAACAGGAAAATGGAAATAGAAGGTAGGATTCTGCTCCCTGGAGTGATGTTTCTTCCATGAGAAGGCTTGGTCTCTTCTCCTGTGTCTGTCTTTTGTCCATCTTTTATCTTTGTCCATGTAGATTCCCTAAACCTGTGCCTTCATTGCTATTTTATCTCATCAGCTCGCAGGCTGCTCTGACATAACGACAGTATCCTATTACTGCTGTTTTGGAAAATGACAGGCAGCCCAGTGTAACGAAGTCCGTCTGCCTTGTTACCGAGTGGTTTAACCACTAGCACTATTGTGAGCACTGCATCATCGCTTTGAGCGGGCCCTTTCCTTCTCCGAACTGAAGCTCCTCATTCGATGCGAGGATTATTAAGGTCCGCATCAAGCTGTTTCAATCAATGTATCAATTGCAGTTTATGCTATAATGAGCAGGCTATTCAATTGAAGTTTTCAGCTTTTAAAAAGTACTGAGAAGAATCGTAACAGAAGTGCTCTTGAATGGGGAAATTATGGAACTGCAGTGCTTGAATAAACTGCTTTATTTCTAGGATGGAAGGGGTTATTTTAGGCAGAGAAATAGAGGAGCGTCTTCGAAGCAGACTG
>NW_022104247.1:8890-9824 GCF_000313985.2 Echinops telfairi
CATCCAGTGCTGTTAAGTAGATAAACAAAAACAAAAAAAAATCCTTTTAAAGCGGAAGACTTTAGAATTAACAAACCCCAAACACTGGTCTCAAATCGCGCCCTGTCGGTGAAGTTAAAAACGGGCAACAGCGACAGAGAACATCGAGAGGTGCTGCATGGGTGGGTGTACCCATTGAGCAGCTTATTCCAGTATCTGACTATGTTGGGCTGGCTCAGCACATGGTGGTGATGTTTCCCCATTCCCAGCCTTTCCCTTTCTTGCCCAGGCAGCAAGCGCAAGACTCAGCTGTGAAATATTAAGCATTGCAAGGCAATGAACAATTAAGCACTGGTGTGAGTGGGCAGGCAGTGTTAATGGAGATTAAAAGAGAGAGGATTCAGTTAGACTTGGGAAAGGGGTTGCCGAGAGACAGGGCTTAAATTGGGCCTCACCCAAGATTTGATCAGGCACAGAGGAAGGACAGGACGGTCCAGGCAACAGTAATGCTGTCAGCAAAAGGCCGGAGTCAAAATGGATCCGGCTTATTTCTAGGTGAGTCTGAAATGATCTCCTGCAGATTGAGGAGGTGGGAAGGAAATGAAAAGCTGCAAGGTTTGCTGGGAGACGGATGGGGCACTGGGAGGGAGCCCACGGTGGCCCCAAGGCCCAGAGAATGGGACTGCCACGAACTGTGTGTCCCTGGCCAGTCATTGAACTTCGAGTTTCCATTTCCTGAGACGTGAAATGAGGCTTTCAGAGTAAATATCTCTGTTTTCAGGGATTCCTTCTTGAAGGCCCTTGATAAACATTCTCGTGTGGGACTTGTGAATCTCTGCTTTTGAATAATTAACTTTTGAATCCATCCTGACCTCGCAGACGCTTTCAGCATGTGTTGAGCAAGGAAGTGCCAAAATGCAAGGGAGAATTTCAGTAAAAAATTTAGTAAATTTTT
>NW_022104248.1:0-1207 GCF_000313985.2 Echinops telfairi
TAAATGCTTAACTGTATAAAATGTAGCTGCTTACAAGTAAGTAACCTTGTCCTCATGTTCTAAAGGCGCAACCAGTTTGGTCTTCCCTGCCTGCTCCAATCAATTTATTTTTAACCTAATCATATCCTAATTGATCTGTCTTGAAAATCCGGTTTCCTTTCTTTTTCCTTTCTAAAATCAACTTTTATTTGCAAGCACATGCATATAATTTAAAGATGGAATCATCAGAAAAGGCTTATAATGAAAAACAGAACCCCGCCCTCCACTCCACCCAAGCACCTCCTCAGCTAGGTTGGTTTTTGTGTGTGTGTTTTCTTTGTAAAGATTTACCTCCATATGACTTGACTGTCGAGCATATTCCTTATTGACTTCTAAACTAATTGTGGGTTTTGCCCTCGTAGACCAACCTCTACGCCCATCTGATCTCACTCCCCTTTCTGTATTCTTCCGATACAAGCGTAAGAGAACTGTAAAGCAGTCATGGTTTGCATTTTTATGGCAGTGAAAAATGCTGTTTACTGCAGTCTAAATAATTAAATGTATCAGTATATACATTCTAAATATTAGTCTAAATATTCAGTATATCTGTTTGACATCTCTCAATTTTTCCAAGTCTCAAACCCATCGAATGGCTTTGTGAAAAGACCAAAAACCAGCACCCAGCTCACTGCCACTGAGTGCATTCTGACTCATGGTGACCCTACAGGACAGGGTAGAACTGCCCACCCTGTGGGTTTCCAAGAGGAACTCTTTACAGGAGAAGACAGACTTGTCTTTCTCCCAGAGGAGCCAAGCCATTCTGATTCTCCTTGCTCCGTTGCCTCTGGCTGCCATTTAAAAGCTATTTCTCTTCTTCCTTCGGTTCACCACCCAGCTCCTCCCAGCTGGACTGATTGTATGCTAGCAACATGAGAACTCCGCATTCACATCTTGTATCGGCTGCTGTGGGTTTTTTCTCTTGCTTGACTGAAACACAGTGTCCAGTAATTTTCAAAGAAAAGGTACAAGGGAAACGTTTTCTTTTTAGTTTTTGGATCTCTAAAAAATATATTGATTCTACCCCCGCACATGATTTGTAGGTAAGCTAGTTTTAGATAGCAGTGTTGGAAGTCATTTGCCTCTCAGAATGTAGAACGCATGTGGTCATTGTCTTTCAGGGTTCTTGGGAGAAGACCAAAGCCATTTGGACTCCCCTTGCTTTGTGTAA
>NW_022104248.1:6211-7292 GCF_000313985.2 Echinops telfairi
TGGCCCCCTGTTAAAAAATGTTTGAGGACCCCTGCTTTAATATATCTAAACCATTGAATTGTATGCTACATGAATTATATGTCAATAGAGCTGTAAGCACTAAAACTAATTTTATGATAAACGTGGGTAGAGACTGGAGCACATGTGCTAATATCGGAATGGTACTAAAAAGGTGGCCATGGCCCTGCACAAGGAAGACAGGCAAATGCCTGCATCGTTCCATATTGTTTTAGAACATTGTTCTGAATGAAATTAGCCAGCCACAAAGGGACAAACAGTATATGGTCTCGTATACTATTATAACAGACCAACGTTTATAAGAAAAATAAATATGATAAAGACGTTCCTAGCACAAGGAATAGACTTTGGACATTTCTAGGGGTGGGGGGCCAGGGAGGGAAGATAGGGCAATGGGGTAGAGCGCTGACAGGTGTCAACTTGGCAAACTGGAAAGCAGTTGGTCCTAAGAGGAAGAAGAGAAATCAGGGAGTGGGTGAGGGATAAGCTCTTAGGGGAGTTGATAAGTGGTTTAAACTGTTGAATATAAAGTCGATGATCCGAAACGTAAATCCTCACCTAATTTACAACAAAAGCTGTTTTACAGACGAGGTGTACAGGCCTAGTTTGAGTTTATGTTGGGAAAGAGTAGCTTGATATTTTGATATTTGTGTTTAGGAAAGTTTTCGTGATTTTGTAGCAGTCCTTTTTACTTGCCCTTGTATTGAATTTCTTCTCAGAGGAGAACATATGGATTATAAACGCTGGGAGATTAGCAAATGAAATTATGACCTGTTTATAGAATGGGTGTAGCCATGAAAAATTATAATCTAGATCTCTGTTTGGCCTAAAATCTGTTTGTATTTATTATTGAGTGCGGAAAGACAGGTTAAACAGCAGCATATATATACAGGTTAAACAGCAGATATATATATATATCTATCTCTATATCTATATCTATATCTATATATCTCCTAGTTTTTTTATTAGGAAATTAAATCCTGTGTATGACCAGATGTTGTGCATAAGGCAGCGGTTCTGTCTTCCTTGTGCGGTGCACGACCCTTGAATGGAGTCCCTCATG
>NW_022104248.1:8545-9820 GCF_000313985.2 Echinops telfairi
AGGCCAGGGTCATTGTACTGCCCTCCTCGGTTGTGTGTCGTCTAACGCTGGAATTCAGGAGTGCCTACTACAAGGAGTGTTTACCGAGAGACACCGCCAGGTGCCTTGCCTTTGCCCTTACCTGGAGCTTATGTTCCAGGGCCCCCAGGGAGCTTCTCACCTGCTCCCCAAATGCTCCCACCCCACCCCATTCCTTTAGCCTGGTCTCCCCTAGCCATAGCCTTTAGGATCATTTGGCAGTCCCCAGGGAAGATTATTGAGGATATAACTGGCCCAAGTTGCCCACACCTGGCTTTGTTACTCATAGAATGTCTCCCAAGGTGCCCACCTCATCCCAGAAACCACTCAGGCAGTGAGCTCACCTCAAATCAAAAGCAGGGTTCCAGGCCAAGGCCAAGAGCTTTCAGCTGTCAGTGAAGCGTGTCAGACTCTGTGTCCCATTTGGCCATGACTGTCTGTGACTCTCTTCAACCAGCCTGGGAGGGAGAGGAGGGGAGTGGGAATGGAGGGAGGCTTGTGCTTCTCTCAGAGGTTGGGTGGTGCCTTGCCGGTCCATCCTGAACTTCCCTAAATGGCATCAAGGGAGAGTGAGTCCCTTCATCTGAAGTCTGCCGCATAGACAATAGCATTCCTAAGCTGGCCGGTGCAGTGACAACCGGGAGGCTTATCCTACAGCCTTACAAATGCATTTGACACTGTATTTTTTTCAGCCTCTTCACCGAAGTTTCAGCTCGAATTCCCTTTCCACTTTTCTTGTTCCTCCCCCTGTCTAAGGATTGTTTCAATATTTTCCATTGGGAAAACATGAGCATGTTATATTTTTTTAAATGAAATTATTTTCCTATAATTCAGGCGCTGCTAGTTTGGAAGGCATCTAGTGGGGTTTGCAGTGGTCTCCAATCTTGTCAGCGATAACAATACATCCCATCTAGAGATCCCCGCTGAAAATAAGTAACCAGCATACACATTTACCCCATCTCAGATCATTAATCTCCCCAGCCGACTTGTAGATTTATGCAAAAAGAGTGGTAGAATGTTAAAGCTCATTAATCATCTTGGCATCATGATCTCATGTTGTTATGAAATAAATATGCGTGCTAAATGGATGCAGATGCGATCAAATGCATGTTTCCAATAAAGATGATTTTCCTTCCTTGGCCCGGGTAGCAACACACTAGGGAGGCTTGTTTGTCACACCTCTCTTCCATGAATAGCCGGTGGTGTTGCACATATTCTAGTTCTTCTCGCTCCAGCCACTCTGCTGCTGCTGAAAGA
>NW_022104249.1:0-1544 GCF_000313985.2 Echinops telfairi
AGGAAACTTGAAATCCTTGCCTAATGTGACAGAAGCTGAGATCAGAGGCTGAGGCATGGAGACGCAGTGGAGGAGCATCCCCATGAGGCATAGCAGTGGGTGAGATTCCTGGCCCACAGAGGCAGCGGCAGCATCTGGCAGAAAGGCTGAGGAGCAGAGAGAGAATTGTCTGCTGCCTGTGGAGAGGTGTTGCTCTGGACCAATGACTGTATTCTTTAAAGTTTCTAATCCTATATATTGGTAACCATTTAACTTCCTAATAAGCCCCCATAAGAGTAATTGTTTGTACATTCTGCGTGGTGATTGTGATAAATTATTGAACCCAACCGAAAAGTAGAAAGCTGTGGGAAGGATGGTAGGTGTCTGAATAAGGTTAAGAAAGATGGAGGTTGGAGGTATAGTTGACCTCTGCTTCACGACATTAGGCATCTGGGTTGGTGAGCGGATGGATTCTCCTTCTGCCTGGGGAAGTCACAGGAAGTCAGGTCTGACCCAAGTGCTATTTTCCCACAACTCTTCCCCAGAATGTCTCTTTGAAACATAATAGGCCCTATGATATGTGTAGACAATGGATTCTTTTTTAAAACAGCAACATGTCTGTTTGTTGCCCTATGGTGACTTGAGTGTTTCTATGATACTGGGCCCCACATCACTGGTATTTCAAAAACTTGTACTGCCACACAAAAGGGACAGGGTTCAGAAGAGTTTGGAGAGTAAGATTAGAATAGAAGGCCTGGAACTCAGTTTCTGACAGTTAGCCAATTAAATAGTTATATATTTCAAATAGTGTAGATTGATTTAGTGCTGGAAAATTAGTTCCGTTGGTTGGAAAGCACAGCACAAAGGCTGTGAAAATGGACTTAAACATAAAAAAGACAAGGATATCGTGCAAAATATATCCCTACCACTCAGGAATTACTTTATTCTATTATATAGAAGATCACCATAAGCTAACTTATAACAATACTTGTTTTAAACTTTGGAAATGTAAACACATTTCAACATTAAGTCAAGACAAAATCTCTCTGGAAATATATATAGCACACTGTCTGATAGTGCTGCCATGAGGCAGCATCAACTTCACAGCAGTGAGTTTTTTGTTTTGTTTTTAATCATATACTGTAAAGATACCTGGTGGTATAGTGGTTAAAGCCCTCAGCTGCTTTGCATAATGCCAGGAGTTCAAATGCACCAGCCTGCTCCATGGGAAAAGTGTATGGTACTCTCCTTTCTTAAAGATTTGCATCCTTGGAAACCCTTTGATGTTGTTCTACTGTGATATTCAGGGTTGTATGAATCAGAATTGACTCACCCTGAAAGCGAAAGTACGTTTTGGTATCATGAAGAACCACCATTTGTCTCACTAGGAGATGAGATGTTTTAATTATTGCTTCTACTTTACTGAATGTATTTATGTGATATTCTTTCCAAACATTGTGGTCTTTTCAGCAAACTGCTTACAATATACATTGTAATCTAGGCATACTTGGAAAAAGTACTTATTTGTTTTTCTGTGTTTTGTGGAGATGATTTTGGGATGGGTA
>NW_022104249.1:8587-9811 GCF_000313985.2 Echinops telfairi
CTCCAGGATTACTCTGTTTACTAGTATTGTCATAAAAAGAGATAGTATCTGATGAATTTCAAAGAATAACGAAGTGAGTTGGAAAATATATCTAGAATACATTATACCATGTGAAGATTACAGTGCATTTAAACCATCAGATTAAATGAAATTTTCTTTTTCATTATGTTGTTATTAGAATCCATGAAGTTGGTTCAGATTCATAGCAACCCAATGTGCAACAGAAGAAAACGATGCCTCACAATTGTTACTTGTATATTAGGTTTTAATATAGTAACCTGTAAAATAAAATCAAACATTTCTTTATTCTTTACAAATTTTTGTTATCAAAAAAATGTATTAGGAAGAAAGTGCATATTGCATTATGAAAATGGGTTCGGTTCCTGTGTGTGTACATATGAAAATCCACACATAATTATTTTTAGACAGAAATAATTAGTTTTCTTGAAATTATTTAAAAGACTCACAATCATCATTATAAAATCATAAGGAGTAGCACAGCTGTTAACGTCAACATTCACATGATTAGGTTCAGATGTGGTTCTTAGGTGTGAAAAACTAGATTTTTCTCCATCCTTGCCAAGTTTCTCACTCATCTAGCCCCATGTTATTTGAAGTCTGTCCAGAGAAAGCATTAACAATAAAACTAAGGGGTTTAACATCTCTTAATCCATACAGAAAAAATGATAAAGAAGTTTAGGCTTGTTCTTAAATCAGTACTATAATAAATATTTCAATATAGAAATTATATCTATCTATCTATATATATATATATATAATTTACAGCATATAACCTCTTGAATTATTGAAATTTTAAAACTGTCATTTTGAAGACTAAAATGTGCCTGCCCTAGGCATGGTACTTTCAATTATTTCATACACATGCAAAAGATGGTTAATAAATAAGGAAGATTGAAGATATATTTGAATTACAGTTGTGGTAGTTATACAATCTTGTGTCAACTTGTGGAGGGGTGGAGTCTAGCCTGTCAATCAGGTCCCAGCTTGATGACCTCATTTGCAAGCACTAAGGATATAAATAGCTTTAGCTAAGGAGATAAACAGCTCACTGGTGGTGGGGCACATGCTCACTCCCAGTAAGACATTTCCTGTTAAGAAGCCACATGGAGCTATGCAGATGGCAGCCAGAGCCTTGGAGCTGGAGGAGCCATGTGGAGACCCACAGCAGCACTAAGATGCTTTCACCACTCCTGGATCCACAAG
>NW_022104250.1:0-1213 GCF_000313985.2 Echinops telfairi
GAGGAACTGATTACAAGGATCTACATAGTGGTATAACCTCCTCTCTGGGGAACGGACAACAGAAAAATGTGTAAAGGGAGATGTCAGACAGTGTAAGATATGACAAAATAGTAATAATTTATAAATTATCAAGTGTTCTTGAGGGAGGGAAGGTGGGAGAGGGAGGGAAAAATGAGAAGCCCAGGGCTCAAATAGAAAGCAAATGTTTTGAGAATGATGATGGCAACAATTGTACTTGTTGTGCTTGACATAATAGATGTATGTAGGGCTTGTGATAAGAGCTGTACAAGCCCCCAATAAAATGATTTTTTTAAAGGAAAAGGTTTATACTGTACCCATTCCAAAGAAAGGTAACCCAACAGAATGTGTAAATTATTGAACAATATTATTAATATCACATGCAAGTAAAATTTTGCTGAAGATCATCCAATAATGGTTTCAGCAGTATACTGGCACAGAGCTGACAGAGATTCAGGCAGGATTCAGAAGAGGACTTGCATGAAAGGATATCATTGCTTACTTCAGAGGGATCTGTGCTAAAAGCACAGAATACCAGAAAGATATTTATGTGTGTTTCATTGACCAGGCAAAGGCATCTGACTGCGTGGATCATAACAAACTATGGATATCATTGAAAAGAATAGAAATTCCAGAATACTTCACTGTGCTCTTGTGGAATTTGTACATGAATCAAGAAGCAGTTTTGCAAACAGAACCAGGGACAAATGCATGGTTTAAAATCAGGAAGGTGCCCTGTTTCCCTGACTACCCATACCCACACAGGGGGAGGGTGTTGATTGTGTCTCCACATGGAAAGAGGCACCAGACTTCAACCCGGAGCTCCAAGACAGGAACGCAACACACTGACATGAAGTAAGGAACCGATGGAGAGGCTTGAGGGAACGGCCCCATTACCAACTGGGTGCATGGCACCACCCTCCTCCAGGTAGAATTCACTTCACAGGGCAGCACTGAAGGTGCAGCTCGGGAAGACAGGAAGGGGGACTGGTCTGGTCAGAGCACATGTGAGCCAATGAGGCGGAAGGGGAAGAAAAGAAAAGAAAATAGTGGAGCACATCCTGGCTCGCTGAGCCCTGGGGACAATGTGCTTGTTTGGAACAGTGATGCACGGAGATGACCACGGGCTGGCCCCACCATGGGACACAGTGTTCCTCGTTGACCCATCACACCACTGGGGACAGCACTGGAGACA
>NW_022104250.1:3221-4762 GCF_000313985.2 Echinops telfairi
GGATTGTGATGAGTTGTATGAGCCCCTAATAAAATGATTATTTAATTTAAAAAAATCAGGAAGGTGTGCATCAGGGTTGCAGCCTATTACCATATATTCAATCTGTATGCTGAGGGATTAATCAGAGAAGTTGGATTTTATGATGGAGAATGAGACATCAGTATTGGAGGACAGCTTATTAACAGCCTGAGATTTTCAGATGATATAATCTTGCTTGCTCTCAGTGAAGGGGATTTCTAGCATTTGCTGATGAAGATCAATGATTGCAATCTTCAGTATGGATTACGTAAAAAAGAACCCCAAATACCTCACTACTGGACCATAGTAGATAACATCACCATACACAGAAAATAAGTTTGACGCTGTCAAGGATTTTTGTCTTGCTTGCATCCACAATCAATACTCATGGCAGCAGCGGTAAATAGATAAAATGATGCATTTCACAGGGTAAATGTGCTCCACAATACCTCTTTAAAGTGTTAAACAGCAAGGATATTAACCTGAGGACCAAGCTACACCTGCCCCAAGCCATGGTACTTCCAATTAACCCATATGGAGTCAACGTTGGACATTGAATAGGAAGACTGAAGAAGAATCGACACATTTGAATTGCGGTGCTGGCAAAGAATATTGAAAATACTACGGTCTACCAAAAGAGCAAACAGATTTCTCTAGGAAGAAGTCTAGCTAGGCGCTCCTTAGAAGCAAGGATGGTCAGATTTTATCTCATAGAATTTGGATATGTTACAAGGATAGCCCAGTGCCTGGAGAAACACATCATGCTTGGTAGAGTGGAAGGGCAGCAAAACGAAGATGGCCTTCAACAAGATGGATGGACACAGTGGCTGCAACAAAGGGCTCAAACATGAGAACAATTGTGAGGACGGTGTACGACCAGGCAGTATTTCGTTTTGTTATATTCACTATTATTTTCATTTTGCTGAGTTGGAACCTTCTGCATGATACCTAACAATAACAACAACAACAACAACAACAACAACTACAACATCAACAGTTCACCAGGTTATTGCAATTACAACTTATCCACGACCTGCAGTAGCATTTAGCTTAATACCTTCAACAACCCAAATATAGAACTGTTATTGTATGTTCCTCTTACCGATGAGGCTGCTCAGGCATCGGGGGACCACAGCAATGTGAAGATGAATAAATCTAAGAAAACTACAACCAGAATGCTTTCTAAGAGCAAGGATGGCAGAACTTCACTTCATGTATGTGGGGCATTTTATCAGGAAGAGTGGCCCCTCGCTTGGCATCATGCTTGCGAACGTAGAAGGTCAGTGAAAAAGAAGACTGTCAACCAGGTGCATTGACACAGCGGCTGCGACAATGGGCTCAAACCTAACAATGAATGATGACGGGGCTGGGATACAAAGAGTCTCATTCAGTTGTGCAGGCTGTCACCACGAGTTGGAACCAACTTGGCACCTGCTAACAACAGGCACCCATGTAGCACCCTCAAGATTGCACACGGTGATCAACAGTTAAAAACTTTGGGAAAAGGAGAATGAAACATTTTT
>NW_022104250.1:5792-7256 GCF_000313985.2 Echinops telfairi
CCATTATTGGGAGAGGATATCTGTTTAAACTGGTGATTCTTTTCATTTGGCCTCCAATCAACAGTTTCATGAGTTCTTCTACCTGGTAGGCATTACATCTATAAGAATATCTAGAAGGTTGGTTTTCATTCAAATAGCTTTGAAACTATGGTTCAAAATTCTTTACTGAAAATTAAGTGTGGAGGTCAGGAAGAAAGAAGAAGGCCTTTAACCAAATCGATTGGCAGAGTGGCTATACCAGTGTGGTAATTATATAATCCGTTGTCAATTTGAAAGGATTAAGAGTGAAGAGGTGGAGTTTAGCTTGACAATCAGGTTGTGACTTGATGACCTCATTTGGAGCTGCTAAGGTGATAAATAGCTCAATGGAGGCAGGACACAGGCTCAGTCCCTGTGAGACATTCTTGTTGACAAGCCATACGGAGACAGGCTGATGGAGAGTCAAAGCCTTGGACCTGGAGAAGCCACATGGAGACGCCTGCCAGCACTGAGAGGCTTACACTGCCACTGGATCCACAAAATTTTGCACCCACTGGCCTGTGATCATCCTGCACTCGCATCATTGCATGTATTTCGTGAGTCTAAAGAGGAATTTGTAGATTGGTATCAGACATCTGGGCTAATATCAGACATGTGGACTTGGTCTGGACTAGGCTCAATATTCAATTGCTCTTATATGTAAAGCTCTTTCCTGTATACATATGAGTGTCTATCAATTTGTTTCTCTAGTCTACCCAGACTAACACAACCCATAGGCTCCAAAAACCACCAGCACAGGAGCATTTTGTTCTGTTGTACACAGAATCAACCGAAGTTAGACTGGGGGCCTATGTGTCAAAACACAACTACAGCAGAAAGGTTTAATCAGCTGGGGGTAAACAAAAACAAAAAAACCCAGCAAACTATTTCCTTTTTCATTCTTTCTCCTTTACTCTGGTTTTATTCTAACCAGATGGTCTCAGTGACCAGAAAGCAAAAAACTTTAAAGTAAAACTGTACCTTTCTTCATGATGAGCTATTTCTTGCCAGAGACACGGAGGAAGAGACGTCCCACAGCTCTGCCCTGTGGAGCTCCAACCGCCCCGGGGAGAGGTGCCTTGTCTGCATCCCAAGCTGCCCAGGAACGTTGTAGAGTCTCAGAGCCTTGGGCAGAGGAGTTCTAAGTGGGGAAGCATTTCTGTGGCCACATTCCTCGTCTAAAAAGAGCTTAATTTTGCATAAGTAATTCATCTAGGTCCAAGAGAGAAAGGGACATTCTCCTCATTCCCTGAATCAGGAAAATGGCATTACTTTCGGTTTACTTAGCATTCTTATCAACTCTTCTGGGACCACCCAAGCCAAGTATTTTGATCCTTACCAGTGGAATCTAGTTTCGATATTATTCTGTTTCACATCATGGTATCTAAGTCATACAAATCCTTGGGATTTGGTTCTAGCTGCCGGCGAAGAGCAGATTGGGGGGGC
>NW_022104250.1:8142-9772 GCF_000313985.2 Echinops telfairi
GCCCTCTTCTATGGGGCCACTGTAAGTCAGATCTCTACGCCAGTTAGTGAGTTGAGAGCAAGAATCAATGGGGAGACATTCATATCCTTATGACTAGTTTTTAGTCAAACAGTGAGCTTTATGCTCACTGATTTTGAGATCTACTCTAAAACTAAACTCAAAAAGTTAGTTGGATATCTTCACCAGGGAGTCCAGTAAGCTTAAGTGGAAAGAAGAGAAAGGGTGCTTCTGATGAATGAGGCTCCGTATGGCAAGAGTGTTCCATTTAATAAAGCTGTCTACTTAAGGGAGAGGGAGCAGAGTGCAGGTACAAGGTCAGTCAGAGAGCCCATCAGGTCCAGCAGTAACTGGAGTAGCACTCAAGCACTCCACTGACTTACTCGCACAGCCTTGATGCTGATATATCATCTTCTGGCTGATGAACCTAAAAGACCAGATCCTTCTGTCACAGGTGTGTGGGTGGAGGGAGCAGATAGCCAGAGATACTGATCATAGGCATTGAAAAAAAGCCACCTCAAGTTTAAGAAAATATGTTTTCTTCAGTGGAAAGTCGACAATGGAGGCACTTCTGCAGCTTCATCTGGGGGTGTAACCAGCGGCACCCCTAGTGGAGGGTGTTACTAGGTGTGGACTGTACTAGGTGCCATTGTCAGAGGGAGGAGTGAGGCCAGTTTTGTGGAGTATTTCAGAATAAAATTATCATTTTATAAAATGTTTCCTCTGGCTAGTTATCACAATGAGCAACTCTCTCTGTTCTGTAATCCTGTTTTATGTGTGTCAATACAGTCACAAGGCTAAGGCTCCATGCTCATTGGCTGTTTGAGCCTCTCCAGTCAGATCTGTCATTGTTACCCAATTGCAAAGATGCTTCAAATCTGGTGGTTTTCCCTGCATGTACCATGAGCACATGCTGTTGATTTGTGTGCTGCCAATATTTGATAATACAGATTTTATCAGATTTTCTGGTGCTTTGACAACAATATAGTGGTAAGCAGCATTTGTTAACATGTATCAAAAAACCCTTTGGAGAATGCAGCAGAAATTAAAGGAAAAGGAGGGAAAGAGTTTCTAAAAGCTTCCATGCAATTGCTTAATAATGTTGTAACTATCGGTTTTATAATTCAACATGGAAATATTTGACCAAATAATGTTGCTAGTATTTCTATCATCTAAGAAATATTACCTTTAATAAGCTACATGTATCACATATGATCATATGACTAAAATTTATATAACAAACTTAAATATAAATTATTGAACTATAACACCTTGATAATTGAACAGAGAAACTGACAGTTTAAACATGAAAGAGTAGAAACTCTTTTTCTTTATACATGCTTGGAAACTTCTGATTTTTAATAAAAATGTAACACATATAATAGCTATATACTTTCTTTTTTTCAAATAATGCTCATTAATTTTTTTTAGTATGCTGGAATATTTTATCATGTCCCTTAGAGTGCATACATCAAATAGGCCACATAAATCCCAGCAAATGAAAACAAAGAGGCAATAACTGAATTATGCAAAACATTTGCTGGAGCCATGCTTTAATATCCCAAATAATCAGATGATGACCAAGGTTTATCAAAAACACTGCCTGTCAATCTCCAGTTGATAAAGCTGATGA
>NW_022104251.1:0-4256 GCF_000313985.2 Echinops telfairi
CAACAACAAAAGCAATGATGAAAAGAGAAAAGCCTATAAATAGATTAAGGTCTGTTTGTTGACCTTTAGGAGTGTTTTCTGGTTGAGGCTGATGGGTGCCACTAGCTCCAACATCTCTTTTTGGTATTTCCCGGGGACTTCATTGCTTTGCTCCCCTTGCTGCTCTGTTGCATGCCCTTAGTGTTTCACCCTGGTACATTGAGGATTTTTACAAATAAAAATTTACCTGATAGACGTGGAACTCACTTGTGACACAGTTTTGTTGCTGTTGTGTTTTTAGTGGAACCTTGCTTCTCTGCCCTGACATTTCAATGTCTATTTATACCAGTGATCTCTTTGGAATTTGGCTTCTGACTCTGTTCTTTTATGCTGCTTCATATTAATTGCTATTCTCATTTTAATTAAAAGAATAGTTTTATTAGCATATATGTCACATCATGCAATTTAATCATTCATATTAAAAAGAGTTGTACAATTTCTTCTTGTATGCATTATTGTTAAGTTCCCAATTCTCCCAAACCTCCCATTCCATCCTCCTAGGTAATTTTTAGTCTAGTTACTGTCTGTACAGATTTACATATCCTGTATTTCATATATAGAAAACCATACAAAATACAAGCACAATGCAAACAACAACAATAACAACAAAGCCTCAATTTTGAAGAAAGCAGAAAATACTAAAAACTGAAATAGGTCAAAAAGGAGATCAAATGAAAAAGTTACATTTTAATCTAACTGCATTTGCCACAATCAGCTTTATAATGCTGTTTGATAGCAAGGCTATTCACATCATATTGTTTGTGTATTTGAAGTGACATGAATATAAGAAAGAAAGGAATTATAATTTATTTCTAAATTTCCTTTTGCTGTGGTTGAGATTTTACAACCAAAACATATACCACGTTAACATTTTCTCCCTGCACAATTTAGTGATTACTTTTTTCAAGTTGTGCCAGCATTCTCACCTTCTCTGGGTTGTTTCTGTCTCATTAACATAAGCCCACGGATCCCTGTGATTCCTGTCTAGCCTTACAAGTTGTTGCCAAGTTGATCTTAATAAGGTTTTAAAAAGTGTTCAAGACCTTCTTTGTATTTAACTGGCTAAGCTAAACCATTGTTTGGTTTTAAGATTACCTCAGGGGATATTTTTGGCTTAAGGTATAAAGATTGTCTCAAGGCAAGAGTTTCAGGGGTTCATCCATCCTTTATGATTCCTGAAAGTCTAAAATTCTTTGTAATTTAAAATTATATTTTACCAAATACTCTTTTTGGTGAGATTTTTCTTTGTCTTTTTTAATAGATCATTTTATTGGGGGCTCTTAGAGCTCTTGCAATAATGCATACATCAATTGTATTAAGCACATTTGTACATATGTTACCATCATCATATCCAAAACATTTTCTTTCTACTTGAGCCCTTTGTATCAGCTTCTCTCTTTTCTCTCCCTCCCACCTTCTTGCCCTTATGACCCCTTGATAAATTTATAAATTATTTTTATTTTCATATCTTACACCATCCGCTGTCTCCCTTCACCCACGTTTCTGTTGTCACCCGTGTGTGTGTGTGTGTGTGTGTGTGTGTGTGTGTATGTTTGGGAGGGGGATTATGCGTCAATCATTGCGATTGGTTCCCCATTTTCCCTGCACCTTCACTCTACCATCATGGTATTGCTACTCCTATTACTGTTCCTGAGGGGTTTATCTGTCCTGGATTCTGTGTGTTGAGAACTCTTAATCTACCAGTGTACATACTCTGGTCTAGCCAATTTGTAAGGTAGAATTGGGATCATGATAGTGGGGGTGGTGGTGAAGCATTAAAGAACTAGAGGAATGTTGTATGTTTCGTTGAAAGCTATACTCCACCCTGGCTGGCTTGTCCCTTCCTTGTGATCCTTCTCTGAGGGAGTGTCCAATTGTCTACAGATGGGCTTTGGGTCTCAACTCCTACCCCCCTCATTTGCATGGATATGATCGTTTGGGATCTTCTGATACCTGATACTGTCGACACCTTGTGATCACACAGGCTGGTGTACTTCTTCCATGTGGGCTTTGTTGCTTCCCTCCCAGATGGCTGCTTGTTTAACTTCAAGCCATTAAGACCCCAGATGCTATATTTTCTAATAGCCGGGCACCATCAGCTTTCTTCACCACATTTTGTCTTCAGTGATCATGTGGGGAAGATGTGCTTGATGGGATTTTTTAACGGAATATTTGATCAAAATGGTAGATGGGTACACTTCTTTTATTCTGGTCATAACAAGGTAGGCAGTTATTCATGGAGGCACTGAGCCACACATTCTATGTCCGCCTAATTCTTTACCCTCCTTCCTCTGTTTCTCCAGGTGAATATACACCAAATGTTGTGCTTTGGATGGAGGCTTGTAAGCTCTTAAGACCCTAAGAGGTTCCACAAATGCAATAAGTTCATCATTAGGCTAATCAGCTGGATATTCCATGAAATCATATCACATAAAACTTCTAAACCAAGAAATTGAATCCCCTGAGGTGTTTGGTTGTTCATAAGTAGCCTCGGCCTCTATTAATTTATTTGTCATTGCCAATAAACCAAAAGCAAAAATTTGGGCAATTTAACTTTTTAAACATGTACAAAATGACAGCGATTATAATACTCGGTATATTTAATCAGTGTGATTCTTTTTCCTTCACGATTAGTCCCCCTTTTCCTCTTCCCTTCAGCCTCAGGAAACCACTCATATACTTTGGTCTTTATGATTTGCCCTTTCTTGTGAAGTCATCAAAACTAATTCTTTATGGTTGCCTAATGTAATTTAGTTTAATACTTCAAGTTCCATCTGTACTGTAGCATGTATCAAGACTTAATTTCTCTTATTTGCTGAGTAGTATTCTATTGTCTGTTTATGATACATTTTGTTTATCCATTCATCTCTTTTTAGGCATTCCAACTTTTAGTTATTGTGAATAGTGCTGCAATGAACATTGGTGTGAAAGTCTCTTTTTGAGTCTTTTGAAGAAAAGTATATATACACACACATAAGTGGAATTAATTGCTGGACCATATGTAGTAGTACACCACTTGTCTGTCAATTTGCCATACTGTGGTGGCTTGTGTGTTTCTGTGATTTAGGAAAAGATGTCACTGATATTTCAAATACCAGCAGGGTCACCAAAAGTGAACAAGTTTCAGCAGAGATTCCAGTCTAAGAATACTATGAAGACGGAATAGGCTGTCCACTTTTAAGGAATTAGCCACTGAAAACCGTATGAATTGCAGCATTAAAAACGTTTTGAAAAGCAGTGGAACATTGTCAGATATAGTTCCAGAAGATGAGCTACTCAGGATAGAAGGCACTCAAAGTGTAGGCTACCATAATGCCATGATGGAGTAAAGCTTTAACACCTCCATTTGCTGCGGAGGCATAACCCAAAATGAGAAGAAACAGCTGTAAACATTTATTAATAAGTGGAACTTGGAATGTACAAAATATGAATATAGGAAAATTGCAACTAGTGAAAATTGAAAAAGAACTCATAAAGATGAATGCCCTAGGTGTTAGTGAACTGAAATCGACTGGTATTGGCTATTTTGAATCAGTAAGTCATATGCTGGAAAAAAAAATTCAAGAGGAATGGCATATTCATTGACAAAACATTTTGAGATCTACCTTGAAACAAAACACTGTCTATAATAGGATAATATCTAGCCACATACAAGAAAATCTAGTCAATACAACTAGTATTCAAATCTATGCACCAACCACTAAACCTAAAGATATAGAAATTCAACTAACCTTTTTTTATCTCAAATTGATCAAACATATACTCAAGATACATTTATACTTATTGGCAATTTGAATACAAGAGTTGGAAGCAAAGAGGAAGGAACAGTACTTTAAAAATATTATCTTGGCTGCTTGTTTACCTGCAAGCCTTTAAGACCCCAGACTCTATATCTTTTGATAGCCAGGCACCATCAGCTTTCTTCCCCACATTTGCTTATGCACCCATTTGTCTTCAGCGATAGTTTCAGGAAGGTGTGCATCATGGAATTCCAGTTTAATAGAACAAAGTGTTCTTGCATTGGGGAAGTACTTGAGTGGAGGCCCAGTGTCCATCTGCTGCCTTAATACTAAACCTATAAATATATGCACGTAGATCTATTTCCCCACCATCTTATATAAATATATTTACATATGTAAATGCCTGTTTTTAAACCTCTATAAATGCTGTTTGGCTCTTAGTTCTTTCCTGTATTTCCTTTTACTTTCCTCTTGTCC
>NW_022104251.1:8814-9796 GCF_000313985.2 Echinops telfairi
TTTCATTAACAAGCTGTGATATGCAGATTGCAGCCTTCAATGTGGATTATAATTCAATGTAAAGAAAATCCAAACCCTCACAACTGGACCAATTGGTAACATCACAATAAATGGAGAAAAAAATTGAAGTTATCAAGGATTTTGTCTTGCTTGGATCCACCATCAATACTCATGGAAGCAGCAGTGAAGAAATCAAATAATGCATTACATTGGATAAATTTGCTGTACAAGACCGCTTTAAAAGTGTTGAAGAGCAAGGATATTTCTTTTAGGATTATGATGTGCCAGACTCAAGCCGTGGTATTTTCAGTCACCTTATATGCTTTTGAAAGTGCGACACAGAATAAGGAAGATCAAAGAAGAATTAATGTATTTGATATGGTGCTGGTCAGGAATATGGGATATGCCAAAAGAACAAGCATCTGTCTTGAAGAAGTACAGCTAGAATGTTCCTTAGAAAATAGGATGGCAAGACTTCATCTCACGTACTTTGGACATGTTATCAGGAGAGATCAGTCCCTGGAAAAAGACATTATGCTAGGTAAAGTAGAGGGCTATCGAAAAAGTGGAAGACCCTCAACAAGATGAGTTGGCACAATGGCTGCAACAGTGGTCTCAATCATAACAGTCATGATAATAGCAGAGAACCAGGCAGTGTTTTGTTCTGCTGTCGGACCTTTCTTGATGGCACAATAACCACATCATCATAGTTTCATTTTAATGCATTTTTAAGACCGTTTTATTGGGGTCTCTTATAGCATCATTTGTATCAAGTAAATTTGTACATATGTTGCCACCATTATTTTCTAAACATTATTTTCATATCTTACACCTGCTGTTTTTTCCCTTCCCTCATGATTTCTGTTATTCATCCCCCTGGGGTGGGGGTGGAGGTTATGTGTCAATCATTGCAATGAGTTTCCCCTTATTCCCTTCCTCCCTACCATTTCCCTGCTCTCCTGGTGTCGCTGCTCTCATTTCT
>NW_022104252.1:0-1739 GCF_000313985.2 Echinops telfairi
GTTAAACCTAACCTTAAACCTAACCATAACACTAACGCTAACCCTAACCCTAATGCTACCCCTAAACCTGGACCTAACCCTAACCCTAGCCCCAACCCTAACCCTAGCCCTAACCCTAACCTGGAACTAATGATAACATTAACCCTAAACCTAGACCTAAACCTCACCCTAAATCAAAACCTAACAATAATCTTAACCCTAACCCTAACCCATGGCCTAACCCTAAGTGTAATCCTAGGCCTAACCCTGACCCTAACCCTAACTCTAACGCTGACAGAAACACTAGGCCTAACCCGAACTTGAACTCGAACCCTAACCCAAACTCAAACTGTAAACCTAATCCTAATCCTAGGCCAAACTTAAACCCTAAACCTAAACCTAACCCTAACTCTAAACCAATCCCTACACCTAAACATAACACTAACCCTAACCCTAAGACTAGGCCTAACCCTAACACTTGGCTTAAAGCTAAACCTAAACCTAACCCTAACCCTAAGTCTAAACTTAACACTAACCCTAACTCTAAACTTACACCTAACACCAACCCCAACCTTAACCCGAGGCCTAAACTTAACACTAACCCTAACTCTAAACTTACACCTAACACCAACCCTAACCTTAACCCTAGGCCTAAACCTAACCCTAAACCTAATCCTAACATTAGGCGTAACCTTAACCCTAACCCTAATCCTAAACCTAGTACTAATGCTAACCCTAAATCTAGGCCTAAGCCTAACTCTAACCCTAAACCTAACCGTAGGCCAAAACCTAAGTCTATCGCTAACCCTAAACTTAACCCTAGGCCTAACGCTAACCCTAAACCTAATCCTAACATTAGGCCTAACCCTAACCCTAAATCTAATCCTAACATTAAACGTAACCCTAAACCGAAACCTAGGTCTAAACCTAACCCTTACACTAAACACAACTCTAACTCTAACTCTAGGCCTAACCCTATTACTATAATCTAGGTCTAACTGTAAACTCAGACCCAACCCTAACCCTAATCTTAAACCTAACCCAAACCCTAAACCTAGCCCTATGCCTAACCCTAATCCTAAACCTAACCCTAATGATAAACTTAATCCTAAACTGAAACCTAGGTCTAACCCTAACCCTTACACTAAACATAACCTTAACTCTACCTCTAGGCCTAACCATAACCCTAACCCTTACCATAACCCTAACCCTGACCCTAGGCCTAAACCTAACGCTAACCCCAACCCCAATCCTAAAATAAAGGCCTAACCCTAACTCTAATCCTAGGCCTAACCCTAACGCTAACCCTACGCCTAAACATAAATATAACCCTAACCATAACCCTAGGCCTAACCCTAACCCTAGGCCTAAACCTAAACCTAAACCGAACCCTAAACCTAAGCCTAACCTTAGACCTAAACCTAACCCTAACCCTAAACCTAAATCTAACTCTACACCTAACGCTAAGCCTAGGCCTAACCCTAACAGTAAACCTAGGCCTATGCTTAATCCTAACCCTAACTCTAACCCTAAACCTAAGCCTAGGCCAAAACTTAACTCTAACACTAAACCTAAATCTAGGCCCAACCCTAAACCTAACCCTAAGACATGGCCTAAACCTAACCCTAACACTAACCCTAAACTTACACGTAATCCTAACCCTAACCCTAGGCCTAACTCTAACCCTAATGCTAACCCTAACCTTAGACCTAAACCTAACCCTACACCTAAACCTATGCCTAACCTTGTCCTAACCCTAA
>NW_022104252.1:2464-4325 GCF_000313985.2 Echinops telfairi
AATCCAAACCCTAACCCTAGGCCTAACCTTAAACCTAACCCTAACCATACGCCTAAACCTAATCCTATGCCTAAACATAAACATAACTCTAACCCTAAGCCTAGGCCTAACCCTAACACTAACCCTAACACTAAAATTACACGTAACCCTAACTCTAACCTTAACCCTAACCCTAAAAACCAAAACCCTAACCCCATCGCTAACAACCTTAACATTAACCCTAACCCTGGCAACCATTACCCTCACCCTAACCATAACCATACCCATAATCCTAACAACCCTAACCCTAAAAACCCGAAACCTAACCCTAACAAGGCAAACCCTTACCAAAACCCTAATAAACCTAACCCTAACACTAATAACCCTGAGCCTAAACCTAACACTAACGACCCGAACACTAACCCGAACCCCAACAACACTAACTCTTACCCTAACCATAACAACCCAAAATTTAACCCAAACCCTAAACCTAACCCTACACCTAACCATAACACTAACCCTAACCTAACCACTGTAAACCTAACCCTAACTCTAACAGTAGCCCTAACCCTAAAAACCCGAACACAAACCCTAATCCTAAAAATCCAAACTCTAACACTAACCCTAACAAACCTAACCCTATCCATAGCTCTAACCCTAACCCTTTAAACACTAACCCTAACACTAACGCTAGCAACCAAAAACCTAACCCTAACTCTAACAACCCTAACCCTAACCATAACCATAACAACCCTAACCCTAACCCCTTCCCAATCCCTAAACCTAACCCTAAACCTAACCCTAACCCTAACACTAACCATTCTAAACTTAACCTGAGCCCTAATCCTATATATAACTTTACCAACCCTAACCCTAAACCTAAATCTAACAACTCTTTTCCTGACCCTAACCCTAACCCCAAAACCCTACAGCTAACATTAAATGTAAACCTAATCGTATCACTAATCCTAGCAATGCTAATGCCAACCCAAATTCTAACGCTAACCTAACCCTAACAACCATAACCTTAACCCTAACCCTAACCTGAACCCGAACCCTAACAAGCCTAAACTTAACACTAACCCTAAACGTAACCTTTACCCTAACCCAACACTAACCCAAATCATTAATCCTAACCATAACCCTATCCCTAATTACCATAACGTTAACCATAACCCTAACAACACTCACCCTCACCCTAACCCTAACCATAACCCTAACAACCCTAACCTTAACCCTAAAACCCCAAACCCTAACAGTAACCCTAACAACCCTAACCCTAACCCTATCCATAGCTCTAAACCTAACCCTTTAAACACTAACCCTAAAACTTACGCTAGCAGCCCAAACACAAACCCTAACTCTAACAACCCTAACCCTAACCCTATCCATAACAACCCTAACCCTAACACTTACCCAATCCCTAAACCCAACCCTAACCCTAAAACTAACCCTAACACTTACCCTTCTAACTTAAACCTAGCCCTAGCCCTATACCTAACCTTACTAACCCTAACTGTAACCCTAAACCTAAACCTAACACTAAACCTAAAGTTAGCAACTCTTTTTCTGACCCTAACCCTAACCATAACTCTAAACCTAACCCTAAAAAATCCTACCCATAACATTAAATGTAAACCTAACCCTATCACTAATCCTAGAAATGCTAATGCCAACCCAAATTCTAATGCTAACCTAACCCTAACAACAATAACCTTAACCCTAACCCTAACAAACCTAACCTGAACCTGAACCCTAACAAACCTAAACTTAACCCGAACCCTAAACCTAACCCTAACCCTGAAGACCCTAATGATAATCCTAATTCTCACACTAACAACACTAACCCTAACCCTAACTTTTACACTAACCCTAACCCTAA
>NW_022104252.1:5322-7997 GCF_000313985.2 Echinops telfairi
AACCCTAAGCTTAAACATAAGTCTAACCCTGATCCTAACACTAACACTAACCCTAAGACTAAACCTAATCCTAAGTCTAACTATAACCCTAAACTTAACCCAAACCCTAAGTCTAAAAATAACCATAACCCTAACCCTAAACTTAACCCTAAGTCTAACACAAATCCTAAACCTAACACTAATGCAATCCGTAAACCCAAATCTAAACCTAACACAAACCCTAAGTCTAACCCTAACCCTAACCATAACCCTAAATCTAACCCTAACCATAACCATAACCCTAAGCCTAAACCAAAACCTAAACTTAAACCTAACCTTAAATTTAACCCTAAGCCTAACCCTGCCCCTAAGATTAACCTTAACCCTAATCCTAAACCTAACCCTAATCCTTAGCCTAAGTATTACCCTAAACCTAAGTCTAACACTAACCCTAACCTTAACCGCAACCCTAAGTCTAACCCTAACCCTAAAGCTATGTTCATTCCAACTCTAATCCTAACTCTAACCCTAAACCTAACCCTAATCCTAAATCTAATCCTAACCCAAACCTTAACCCTAACCCTAAACCCAGCCCTAAATCAAACCCTAAACCTAAACCTAAGTCTAACCCTAAGCTTAAGTCTAACCCTAAACCTAAACCTGAACCTAGCCCTAAGTCTACACCTAACCATAACCATAAGCATAACCATAACTCTATCCATAAACCTAACACTAAGTCTGAACCTAACACTAACACTGACCCTAATCCTAATCCTAACCCTATCCCTAACCCTAACACTAACCATAAGTCTAAACCGAATCCTAACCTTAAACCTAAGTCTAACTCTAACCCTGAACTTAACACTATCCCAAATCCTAACCCGAACCCTAACACTAAGTGCAACACTAACCCTAAACTTAAGTATAAACCTAACCTAAGTCAAAACTTAAACTAAGTCTAACCCTAACCCTAAACTTAAGTATAAACATAACTGTAAACCTAACCCTAGACCTAAGTCTGACCCTAAACCTAATCCTAGACCTAAGTCTGACCCTAAACCTAACCCTAATTATAACCTTAACCCTAACGCTTACCCTAACCTAAACACTAAACCTAAGTCTAACCCTAAACCTAACCCTAAGCCTCAGTCTAACCCTAATCCTAAGCCTAAATCTAACCCTATCCCCAACCTTTCCCCTAAGTCTGACACTAACCCTAAACCTAACACTAACCCAAACCCCAACGCCAAGTCTAACCCTAACCCTAACCCTAATCCTAAAACTAATGCTAAATCTAATCCTAAACCAAACCCTGACCCTAAGGATAACCCGAAATCTAAGTCTAACCCTAACCTTTAACCCAAACCCTAAGTCTAAAACTAAACCTTATCCTAACATTCCAACGTTAATCCTAACTCTATCGCTAACCCTAACCCTAACCCTAAGTGTAATCCTAGCCCTAAACTTAACCCTAAAGCTAAACCTAACCTTAATCCTACCCTAAATCTAAAGCTACACCTAAGTCCAACCCTAAACCTAAGTCTAACCCTAACCCTAAAACTAACCCTAGCCCTAAGGCTAACCCTATACCTAACCCTAACCATACCCTAATCTTAAGTCCAACACTAATCCTAACTCTAAAACTAACCCTAAGTCTAATCCTTGCCCTATCCCTAACCTTAAACCTAACCCTAAGTCTAACCCTAACCCTAAACCGAAGTCTAATTCTAACCCTAATGCTAAACTTAACCCTGTCCCTAATCCTAACCCAACCCTAACCCTAAATCTAACACTAACCCTAACCATAACACTAAGCCTAACCCCAAACCTAAGTCTAACCCTAACCCTATGTCTACACCTAACCCTAAACCTAATCCTAGCCCTAAGTCTAACCCAAACCCTAACCATAACCATAACCCTGAACATAAATCTAACCCTTATCCTAACACTAATCCTAACACTATCACTAACTCTAACCATAACCCTTATCTTAACCCTAATCCTAAGTGTAAACCTAACCCTAAAACTAATCCTAACCCTAATTCTAATCCTAACCCTAAATCCAGCCCTAACAATAACCCTATATCTAACCCATAACTTAACCCTAAGTCTAATCTTAACCCTAACCCTAACCTAATGCTATCCCCAACCCTAAGTCTAACACTAACACTAAACCCTAAACATAACCCTAACCCTAACACTTATGCTAACCCTAACAAAACACTAACCCTAAATCTAACCCTAAACCTAACGCTAAACCTCAGTCTAACCCTAAATCTAACCCTATCCCTAACCTTCCCCCTAAGTCTAACACTAACCCTAAACATAACACTAACCCAAACCCTAACCTCAAGTCTAACCCTAACACTAACACTATCTAACCCTACCCCTAACCATAACCCTAAGTCTAACCCTAACCCTAACCCTAATCCTAAAACTAACGCTAAACCTAATCTTAAACCAAACCCTAATCCTAATCATGACTCTAAGGATAACCCTAAATCTAAGTCTAACTCTAACCTTAACTTAAACCCTAAGTCTAAATCTTACCCTAACCCTAACCTCATTCCAACCCTAATCTAACCTAACCCTAACCCGAAGTGTAAATCCAACCCTAAATTAACCCTAAGCCTAAACCTAACCTTAATCCTAACCCTAAATCTAAATCTAAGTCCAACCCTAAACCTAAGTCTAAC
>NW_022104252.1:8253-9584 GCF_000313985.2 Echinops telfairi
CTAACCCAAAACCTAAGTCTAACCCTAACCATAATCCTATGTCGACACCTAACCCTAAACCTAATCCTAGCCCTAAGTCTAACCCTAATCCTAACCCTCAATATAAGTCTAAGCCTAATCCTAACACTAACATTAAGTCTAACATTAAACCATATCTTAAACCTAATCCTAAGTGTAGCCCTAACCCTAAACCTAATCCTAACCCAAGACCTAAATATAACCCTAACAATAACCCTATCCCTAACCCATACCTTAACCCTAAGTCTAACCCTAACCCTAACCAAATGCTATCCCTAAACCTAACAATAACCCTAGCCCTGATCCTAACCCTAAATCTAAACTAACCCTAACCCTAAGGTCATTTCAACCCTAATTCTAACCCTAAGACTAACCCTAAGACAAAACCTAACCCTAACCTTAAACCTAACCTAAACCTAAGTCTAGCAACTAAGGTTGCTAGACTAAGCCTAACCCTAACCCTAAACCTAAATTTAGCCCTAAGTCTAACACAAACCCTAAACCTAACACTAACCCAACCCCTAACCCCAAGTCTAACCCTAACCTTAAACTAAACCCCAAACCTAACCTTAACCCTAATGCTAAATTTAACCCTATCCCTAAGCCCAAGTCTAACCCTAATCCTAAATCTAACCCTAACCCTAATCCTAATCTGAAGACTAACGCTAAACCTAATCCTAAACCAAACCCTAACCCTAATCCTGACCCTAAGTATAACCCTAAACCAAAGTCTAACCATAAGACTAACCTCATTCCAACCCGAATCCTAAAGCTAACCGTAAACCTAAACCTATCCCTAAATCTAATTTTAACCCTAACCATAATGCTAACCCTACACCGAATCCTAAATCTAACCCTAACCCTAAAATAAACCTATACCTAAGTCTAACCCTAAACATAATCATAAACCTAACCCTAACGCTAACCTTAATCCTAAAGCTAACAGTAACCCTAACCCTAAACCTAAGTCTAACCCTAACACTAGCCCTAACCTTAACCCTAAACCCAAGTCTAACACTAACCCTAACCTTAAGTCTAACCTAAAACCTAAGTCTCAACCTAAACCCAAACCTAACCCTAGCCCTAAGTCTAACCATAACCATAACCCTAAGTCTAAACCTGAAACTAAACTTAAACCTAACCCTAAGTCTAAATCTAACCTTAAATCTAACCATAACCCTAATGCTAACTTCATTCCAAACCTAATCCTAAATCTAATCCTGAACCTCAACCTAACCCTAAATCTAATCTTAACCCTAACCATAACCCTAACCCTAAATCTAACCCTAACCCTAAAATAAACCCAAACCTAA
>NW_022104253.1:0-840 GCF_000313985.2 Echinops telfairi
TGTTCTCCTGTTGGCTCAGAGAAGGCACAGGGATCTTGGGCTAAATTAGCTCCGCTCCAGGGCCCACTGGCCAGCCACTGCAAGTTGGGCTGCGAACCACAAGGCCAACAGTTTGAAACCACCAGCTGCTCCACAGGAGAAAACTCGGGCTTTCTACTCCTGTGGAGTTCCGGCCTCAGAAACTCACAGGGATGGGTCTACCCCGACTTGATGGCATTGAGTTTGTGTTGGGTTTGGACACTCACAGGCCTCTCACGGAGCCCCTGGGATTGTGGGGTACCTATCTAAATGCTGGACTTTCCAAGGGTAACAAATCAGAAGTGTGAGGAGGATAAGGGACTTGGAACAATGGAATGGAAGGACCTACCTTTCTAGCCCGGAGCACCTCACAGTGGAGCCAGAGGCTGACAGCATCCCCCGGGGAGCTTTCTGAAAATGAATGTTCTTAGGCCCACTCCCTGAGCTACTGAACAGGATGTCGGGTGCAGCCTGGGAAGCTGTTTGGACAAACCCTGCAGTGATTCTTAAAAGCACTGCCATCTGATTTCGGGTGATGGAAATGTGCTGGAATTTGCTGGTGATGCTGATAGCATACCTTTATGAATAATAGATGCTACCGGATTGTAGATTTTTCTAATGATAAAATGATCATTATTAGGCTATGTGCATTTTATCGCAGTTTTTTAAAAATCATTTTATTGGGGGCTCTTACAACTCCTATCACAATACATACCTACATCCATTGGGTCAAGCACATTTGTACATATGTTGCCATCATCATTTTCAAAACATTTTCTTTCTACTTGAGCCCTTGGTATCAGCTCCTCATTTTCCCCCTCC
>NW_022104253.1:2914-4303 GCF_000313985.2 Echinops telfairi
TTTTGCTACTGTTATGAATCGGGGGACCGCTGTGAAAAGGTCGTTCGACCCCCAAAGGGGTCGAGACCCACAGATTGAGAACCACTGGTATATTCCCTTTAGGATATATTCCGTAAGTGAAGGGGCTTCAAAATTCATGGAAAATGAAAGTAAAAGATACTGGAAATTTTCCAAGGGTTTTTGAAGCTCCCTTGTGTATTTGAAAATAAAATTTCACCTATCTAAGAGCAATGTATGCCGTTATATGGTCTCAGTTTAGTTCTTTAAACTAGCAGAGCAGCACAAATAAATATATTTCAATATATATATATTGAAATAGCTAATTTTTTCTCTCTTTATTTCTAGGTCATGAAGGTCGAATTGGCATGGCCTCGATCAAGATGAAAGAGGACCATGAATTTGATGGAAAGAAACTCTTTAAGCACATCGCGGATTACCTGCCTACATATGCCAGACCCCGCTTTATAAGACTAAAGGTGAGACCTCTCCATCATCCCTGCTCGAGGAAGCCCCTATCCCTTAGGGAGCAACCCCCCTCCTACCATGGCAACTACACTTGCTGCATTCTCACTACCTTTTCCAGGGGTAATTCATTGGTAAGCCCTCCCTCCCCACTGGTGAAACAAAAAGGCATGTCATGGATCAGGAAAAAAAAAAGAAAGATCAGAAAATATAGCTAACCAAAACCTGCTCCTAATTCCAACAGGCCAGGGGTGAGGCAGCCACAGTCTTTGTAAGTAGCCCCTCGGTCTGTGTTTGATGAGGGATGACAGGCACTTAAAACCAAAAGCCCTCTGACCCTGCTATTGGTCGTTTCCACGGTTAAAGAATGGAAAAAGCCATTGGCGTCTTACACCTTACTATGGTGTGACATTTAATTGAGCATCGGTAGTCAGTTGGAACTAACCGGGCTGAACTATCATCACTAAGAATTGTTATTTCTCTCTCTCTCTCTCTCTCTAACCTTCGTACTTTCAGACTTTGAGCTCTGTGATTCTGTAACTAACGACCGGAGGAGAGAAGCGTTAAGGTACCAGATATTAGTGAGATGCCAGCATTGTTTCTGTTGAGACTCTTAAAGGCTGGCATTTGCTTTGCAACTAGATGGCAGAGGGACATGCGATATCCCCAGGCCATCCCCTGTTGTTTAGAGAGGAAACCAGTCCTCAGCCGAGCCCAACAGACAAGCTGAAAAATCAGAGTTGTCTGTGCACAGGCAATTCCCACCTCCCCCATTAATGAGAGTATGTCTGTCATGAAGAAGGCCTTCCCTCAGGAAAAGGAGCTACCCCTCTAGTAGAAAAGGTACACAAATATTTCACCTTGGCAGCCCTGCACAGGGCGCCCCCTAGTGGAGCATATGAAAGCAGGCTGAATCTGAATCCCACC
>NW_022104253.1:7886-9751 GCF_000313985.2 Echinops telfairi
TGGGCAAAGTCATGAAAACGTAGTCGTAGCACCTCGAAGAAATGAGTCAGTGGGTTTGGAAACTCGGGGCTGCAGTCTTGGGGGACACCAGGGTCAACTGGCATAATAACCATGTTCTATATTCTACTTCGGTGACTAGCACTGGGACCTTAAAAGCTAGCTAGTGGCCCCCAAAGGTGCAACCAGTAGTGTCTCCCCATTTGGAGCAGAGAAATTTGAAGAGAATCAAAGGTGCCTGGAAATAATTTGTCCGAAGGAATATTGAACCTGAGGAAACCCAACCTCTATGACCCTGAGACCAAAAGAACTAGATGGTGCCCAGCTACCACTGCCAACCGCTCTGAAAGGGTTCACAGTAGGAGAGCCTGGAGAGGGTATGCAACAAAACTCAAAATCAGTTTTGTTTTTTTTAATCTGGCTTTCTAATCAATAGAGACTGGTATAATCTCCTAGACAATGGCCCTTAGTCACCCTTCATGCCTGGAAATGAACTCACACCAGGGGTGCAACTTTCAGCCAAGCAGTCGACAGGCCTATAAAGTGAACAGCTTCAGAGTGGTAAACACTCCTTCAAATCAACCATGTAAAATCACAAGGCAGCATTTTCCCAAGGATACATCTTGGAAGGCAGGAAGGGCTAGGAAAGATGGATAATGGAATCAGTAAACACAGGGAAGACATTGGAAGATGATTTTCACAGTGTAGAGATTACAAGCAATGCCACAAATAGACATCTTATGAATTGTTAATGGAAAAACCGATTTGCTCTGTAAACTCTCACCTAAATCACAATTTTAAAAAGTTAAAATCAAAGCAAACAGACAAGAAAATGTTGTTATGGATTGAATTCTATCCCCCCAAACATGAAATAGGCCATGATTCTCAGTATTGTGTGATTGCCCTCCCATTTGGTATCCCATGTACTTTCCTACATTTTGTGGTATGTTTTCAATCCTAACCTCTGACGGTGATTAATGAGGCAAGATTGGGTTATGTTAAAGAGGATTAGGTTGTGTTTGCTAAGGGATGCTTCACCCTTACTTAAGCCACGGTGCCCTTACTCAGGTTAGAGAGTCCTGAGATAGAAGGGATCAGAGAGAGAGGGACCATGGTGCCACCAAGAAAGAAGAGCCAGAAGCCAAGTGAGTCCTTTGGAACCAAGGTCCCTGTGCTTAGAAGCTTCTAGACCCAGAGAAGTTTGCTGGCAGGACACAGGTAGATCTCCAAGTCATGTAGGGAAGGCTGACAGAAATAAGCCTTCCTCTAGTGCCGGCCCCTGAATTTGTAACCCTGGCCTCTTAAAAAGCGAGAGAATACATTTCTATTTGTTGAAAACTTCTACTTACGATATTTCTCTTATAGCTGCACTAGATAGCTAAGACCGTAAACTAATGGATATCTGTGTAAATCGTTCACTGGGTCTTATTTCAAATGCATTGCTTGGAAACTGGCAATCAGTTCATACATACATAGGATGCTAGGGACAAATTGATTTGGGGACAAACTAGAAAACATCAGCATTTTAAATGGAAGCCAATGAGAAGCAGTATGAAAATGGATAGGTTAACCAAATGTGAGGGGACACTGGTTAAAGCATGTAACTGCTAACCAAAAGGTTGGCAGTTCACACCCACCAGCTGCTCCATGGGAGAAAAATGTGGCAATCTGTAAAGATTTACAACCTTGGAAACTCTGTGAAGCAGTTCTCCTCTGTCCAACAGGGTCACTGTACGACCTAGATTTTGTTGTTGTTGTTTTCCTTTCTTTTGTTTTCGGCCAACTGTAGTAGTTTATCCTGAGAAATGATGTTGGTCATCTGTACACCCACACTACAACATTTAGTAGCTTCCTGTTCTGGCCCAAGA
>NW_022104254.1:0-983 GCF_000313985.2 Echinops telfairi
TAAGATGAGAAGATTGCCATTCTTCAGCAAGCTCTTCCAAGGGAAAGGAAGAGGAAGAGGAAACAGAGGAGGAAAATGGCCAGCAGCAGCAGTGGCAAGGGGAGTGGGAGAGGAGGAGGAAGGAGGAAAGCTGGAAGACCCGAACTCGTTCTTTCGTTCTTTTTTTTTTTTTCTTTCGTTCTTTTTACGACAGACCGAGATTTAGATCTGACAGAGGCTGTTTGGTTTGGGTTTTGTTTCTAAGGTTGGGACCCTTCTCTCTCTTTGTTGATGTTCTGTTCACACCACTGCCTCTTGGTCCATGTGCAAGTTCGACATGAGCACAGTTACGTGTTCTGGAATTCCCATTCTTCTCACGGCTATCTATAGTTTTCAATGATCCGCACAGTCGAATATCTTTGCATAGTGAATAACACACAAGCAAACGTCTTTCTGGTGTTCTCTGCTTTCAACCAGGATCCATCTGACATCAGCAATGATATCCCTTATTCTACATCCTCTTCTGAATCCAGCCTGAATTTCTGACAGCTCCCTGTCAGTGGACTGCTACAAGCTTAGCTAAGTGGAATATCTACTGGAAACATATAGAAAACACTACACTTTATGGTGAGGCATTAGAAATATTCCCTTTAAGATCAGGACTAAGACAAGCTTGCCCACATCACCAACTCTTTTCTGGCAGATCGTACTAAGGGTCCTGTCGCTTTCTTTCATTCTTGCTTTTTTAATCATTTTATTGGGGGCTCGTACAACTCTTATCACAATCCATACATACATCCATTGGGTGAAGCACACATGTACATTTGTTGCCATCATCATTCTCAAAACATTTGCCTTCTACTTGAGCCCTTAATATCGGCTCCTCATTTTCCGCCCTTCCTCCCCACACCCCCTCCCTCATGAACCCTTCATAATTCATAAATTATTTTTATTTTGTCATATGTTACACTGTCCGATGTCTCCCCCGACTCTCTTCTCTGCTG
>NW_022104254.1:2811-4187 GCF_000313985.2 Echinops telfairi
ATGTCACTTTGATAACTAAGGTGTGCCCGACCCAAAGGTGTGTCAAGATCTTTTCAATCACATATGCACATAAATGGTAGATAAATTAAAAGGAATGTAGAAGAAGAATGCATACCTGTAAACTGTATCAATAGCAAAGAACTGTGTTATTGAAAACAGCATGGGTCAGGACCCATCTGCTCAGCTCACTGTCCACACTGACCATGGTCACCTTTGTAGAGCTCATCTCCCAAGCCAAGATGCCCATCATGGGCCTGGCCACCTGGAAGTCTGCCCCAGGCCAAATCAAAGAGGGCATAAAGACAGCTATTGACATGGGGTACTGCCACCTGGACTGCGTCCCTGTGTATCAGAATAAGAGGGAGGTGGGGGAACTATCCAGAAGTTCCAAGAGATGTGATGAAGCATGGGGACCTCTTCATCTTCAGCAAGCTGTGGTCCACCTTCTTTGAGAGGCCCTGGTGAGGGAAGCTTGCCAGAAGACCTTCAGAAATCTGAACCTGGACTATCTGGACATCTACCTAATACACTGGCCTCAGGGGCTGCAGTCTAGGAAGGAACTCCTCCCTAAGACGATGAAGGAAACTATCCCTGCAGTAGAACAACGTTCTTGGATGCGTGAAAGGCCAAGGAGGAGCTGGTGGACGAGGGGCTGGTGAAAGCCATTGGCATCTCCAGCTTCAGCCACTTCGATTGAGGGGCTCAAACAAACCAGTGACTAACCTAAATAAGTGTCACCCCTACCTCATGCAGGAGAAGCTGACCCAGTACTGCCTTCCCAAGGGCATCACAGTCACTGCCTACAGCCCCCTGGGCTCTCCAGACAGACCTTGGGCCAAACCATAGGACCCTTCACTACTGGGAGACACCAAGATTAAGGAGCTTGCTGCAAAGCACAAGACCCCTCCCCAGCTCCTGATCTGGTTCCATAGTCAGAGGAATGTGGTTGTGACCCCAAAGCACATGGTTGAGAACTTCCAGGTCTTGAACTTCCAGTTAAACGATGAAGAGAGGGCGACCATACTCAGCTTCAACCGGAACTAGAGGGTCAGCCTCCTGAAGGAAACAGTCCTCTAGGAGGGTGACCTTCTCTATGAAAGAACAAGAGGCTGCTGGTTCCTATACCAGCTTCAAGACTGTCGGTAGGTTTGAGTCCATTGTGTTGGCTCATGGCAAAACGAACAATAGCAGCTTAGGGAACTAATACACAGGCACGTTCAAAAGAATTTGACTTTCATGTCTTTAATGATTTATTGAAAACAGTCCATCAGAAGAACTTATATTAGCTGGCCCATCAGAATATGATTTACTGCTAATTCCTGAGTCTGATTTATATCTAACATGAAACAGCTGTGCCTGGGCTTCACTGTCTCCAT
>NW_022104254.1:5095-7196 GCF_000313985.2 Echinops telfairi
TTTGGTGGTCCAGTAAAGGTACCAAACAGCATTTCTTCTCACCTTCTCCTTTATGGTTGTGACTTCGGCCCTCAGTTGCAGTGATTGTAACAATGGGCATCAACAGCAGTGCTTGTGAGGCTGGCACAGGAACAGGCAGTGTCTTGAATTCTGTTGTACATTGGGTCGCTATAAATCAGAATCAATTTGATGGCATCTGACAGCACCACTATGTCATGTTTCAAGTGGCTGAAAGCAGCTTTCTGGAGCTGCTTATTTCCTCATTTAAGTCCAGCCGGAAGGAAAAGTATCTCTTTCCAGAAAGTTCTCTCTGGGGAGTGAAACATCTTCTTTCCCCCAATTCTCTTCCCTCCCGCCGCCCCCGCCCACCCCCGGGCCAGCCTTGACCATTACCAGAGAGATGGCATTTGCTGACCCGGAATGAACTAACCAGAGGCTCCTGCTGTGCCTTTGAAGGAAGGGACACTCTTCCACAGCACAGGTCTAGCCCTCAGAGCCATTCTCTACCTTCTTTCTGCCCCAAGAGATCAATCTCTTCCCAATGCATCTCTTTGGCTCGCTTGAGCTCTAGCTCCTAGTACTCCAGCAAGAGATCATAAGGTGGGAAGGAAGTGGGACTGGGGTATTGAGTTCCCTAGTTCTTGCTCCTTGCCTTGATATGATTCTAGTAGTGGCTACACTCCGCTACAAACAACTCCCGTTGGGCAGTGATCAAAACTTTTCCGGATTCAGCTCCAGCTCTTCCATACTCTGGTCACCTGTTCCTTCCCTCACCCCATCCATTCCAGAGGAAGAGAGCATCTCCTTCTTGTTACAATTCCCTTGGTGTTCTCCCATTCCCTTTTGGTCCCTGTAGTAGGGGCTAAATTAAAAAACACTTGGTTTGAAAAGGGTTGCTGTCTACAGAGGAAGCCCTAGCTCAACTCCAAGTCTTGACATAAGTTCAGAATGTGAGTTCTTTCTGTCCCTTAAACCAACCGCCTGACTATGCTTTCAAAAGTCTAGGGCAAAATTAGGGAGGAGGGGTTTGCCTTCAGGCCTGCAAGGAGAACTGGGGCTGTCCTTAATGATTTACCCAAAATCACCACATGCTATCTAGTTTCAAGTTAAAAGTTGGGGTCCTAGGGCCATGACTCTGGGCCACAGGGTCATGAATCCTACACTGACCACCATGTAGGCAGATGGGTGAAGCCGCCCGGTCAAGCCCACAAACTTCAATCTGCAGTCATCTACACATCCCAGTGCTGGTCTTCCCCTTGCTCCTATAGTCCCACCTGGGGCAGGGCTGACCTGACTTGCCTTATGTTGTGATGAGTGCCTTTGTTAACGGACAGAATAAGCCCTAAGGCCATGAGTCCAGGACTCCCTCAGGCTGATGGTTTGACATCTTGGGTGATTGTCTTGTTTTTGTCCTAAGGTTTCATAAATGGGTCTTTACAGGAAAAGCATGCATTTGGGGGGTCTCTCTTCTCCATTAGCACACCCTAAAATCTTACTCATACTTCTTCATCTAGCCCCTTCAGCAATTGCTTGTGGTTGGGTCCTGTTTCCTTCAAGGACCTTGACAAAGAAACAGGACAGGAATGAAAACTGGGGGACAAAGAAGAGGGAACAGACATGAAGGAGCAGCCAATGCCTGCTCTCTGTCTCCACTCATATAGTAGGTGACGTCAAAGCAGTTTGGGGAAATGGGGACTTGTATGGGAAAGGGGGCATATGTGGTGGGCATTTGTGCCTGCTATACAGGATTATTCCTATCAGGTGGAAACTATTGGAAGCTGTGCACATATATACTAGTGAAGAGTAGACTGATCTATATGACGGGGTGGAGGCAGCTCAGAAAGCCTATTCTAAAAAGTTACCCACCTCGACAGGACGGAAGAACCCTGGGAACTGGTCTAACAGGTTGTCAACTAAAATAAATTGAAGAGGAAAACCTGCTGGGCTTTCTGATGAGGTGACTGTGTGTGTGTGTGTGTGTGTGTGTGTGTGTGTGTGTGTGTGTACATATGTACGTGTGTGCCTCCCCACCACTGACAAAGTGTTCTCTTCTCCTCTGTAGCTTTGTGACCATGCATTACCTCCATCGGGCTCTCCTGAA
>NW_022104254.1:8573-9749 GCF_000313985.2 Echinops telfairi
ATGTCTCACCACCCTTGATTCTAAAGAGTATTCTGGCTGTGCTTCTACACACCCAATTGGCTTGTTTTCCTAGTGTATGCAGTACTTTCAATATCAAGGAGACCAGATGGACGTTGCCAAGGATTTCATCTTGCTTGGATTCAAACCCAGTGCCCACTGGCGCAGCAGTCCAGAAACCAAATCATGTATTGTCTTGGGCAAACCTGCCACACAATACCTCTGTAGAGTGTGAAGGATATACTGTGAGGACTACAGGGACACCCTCGGTATGGTATTTTCCATGGCCTCCTCAAATGGGAAAGTTGGACACTGAGTAAGGCAGATGGAAGAACACTGATACATTTGAATTATGTTGTTTGGTAAACAATACTGACAGAACCGTGGCTGCAAAAGACAGCCAGACGAGTGGCTGGAGATGGACCAAATTGTCAGAATTGCTTTTCTGAATTAGTTCTCAAGTCTGGCTAGTCTTAAAAGCTCCAATAAGAAAGAGGTCCTTGCTAATCTGTCATACGAAATAGCAATATAAATATCCAAAATATCACCATCAAATGAATCAAACATAAGTGACAATGCTCTGAGTGATTGCATACTTGATACTTTTCTATCATTTAAAATGAGAATGAAAAGTAGAAGGGAGCTGGTTGGTTGGTTGGTCCTACTTTCACTACACCAAGTGGTGAATGAAAGGGATGAGCTGAGAGCTTCAGAGTCACGGTTCAAGTATCATGTAAAACACCTGGAAGTTTCTACTTATTATTCAAGTTGCCTTGAAATAAAGGTTCATTTCTTGTAGCAACAGAGCTGATATTCCTAAAACTCAATCTCCGAATTTTATTGTAAGAGTGGCTGAATTACAACAGCAATTGAATTCCCCACCTTAGATGGTTTCTGAACTTAAAGTGAAAGAATTGATCGGGAAGAAATGTGATTCTGAAACTTGGGATGGAAACATATTGGCAGATAATCTGAAAGCTGGGGACAATGACTCACACTTGCCAATAGAACTGATCATGCCTAATGAAAAGCCATCCTCCCCAATAAAGCCTGAGATGTTGCCTGTGGCAAATCTCCCAAATGTCCTACACTATATTGCCAAGCTCCTCCAAGAATCACCCACACCATTCATTTTTCTTTCTAGACCTATAACTAGACTTAAATCCTAGCATGTCACAA